>NW_024582091.1:35898823-36412419 GCF_017639235.1 Corvus kubaryi | reverse complement strand
GGGGCGGCGGCGGAGAGGGGCGGGACGCGGGGGCCCAGCGGCGGCGGCGGCGGCGGGTGCTGCCGGGCAGGGCCCGCGGAGCCGAGACGCGGCGAGGGGGAGGAGGAGGAGGAGCGCGGCCCGTCGGCGGGTGGCGGCCGTTACCGTGCGGGCGGGCGGCCGGGCGGCGGTCGGGGCAGGGCAGGGCAGGGCGCAGCGCGGTGCCGGTCGGTGGGTGCCGGTCACCCGGCGGCGTTCCGGGTGCTGGGCCGACTCCCCGCGACAATAAACATCCCCCGGCGCCGCGGGCATAGACGCGGCGCGGCTAGAGCGGCCGCCGGAAGTCACGGCGGCGGGAGGGAGGGAGGGGAGGAGGGGAGGGAGGGGGCCGCGCTTGCAGGGCTTCCGCTGTCGTCCGCCGCCCCCGGAGGCCCGGGTACAGCCCGGGACGGGCCCGCGGTGCGCGGCTTCTCACGGAATCACGGAGCGGGTCATGTCGGAAGGGACCGCAGTGGGTCATCTGGTCCAACCTCACTGCTCAAGCAGGGTCGTCCCAGAGCGCATGGCACAGGATTGCGTGCAGACGGTTCTTGAGTATCTCCAGTGAGGGAGATTCCACAACCTCTTTGGATAACCTGTTCCAGTGCCTCGTCACCCGCACAGTAAAGAAGTTCTTCCTCATGTTCATCTGGAACTTCCTGTGCATCAGTTGCTGCCATTGTCTCGTGTCCTAAAGCTTGTAAAACTGATAACAGGCTTCAGCTCGACCACGTCACCTCTTTAGCTTGCTACAGCCCCCTTGGTCTCTGGCTTGGCCGCTCCACACGTATTCTGACTAAACCGAGTGGTCAGCGTTGGTCTGACAGAAGCCAGCAGGCATTAGAGCTCACAGCAAGAGCACGCTGCCAGTATTGCTGCTCCATACATGCCTGTTGTACTGCAGCAGGACTCTGGTCACTGCCTCCTGTCTTAAAAATTACTTGAATTTTTTTTTTTTTTTTAATTTAAAGTGACTTTATTTGGTATTGAAGGGATAGTCCACAGCAGTAAACCGTGGGAGTTTGGTGTGTGAGCAGGCTGCTCACTCCAAGTGAAAAAAAGATTTGAGCAAGTGACTGAGAAGTCTCAAATATGCCCAAGTCCCTTGAGTTCTGTGAGGCCCTCAGTACTTTTTTTTTGTGATTCTAGTGTTAAAACAACTAAAGTAAGACTGCTGTTTTGCACTCTTTCGATATGCAGATTGTTTCATCCTTGCAAAGTGAGCACATGGTGCACACTTAGACAAGAGACAGAAGGGGACATGTGGACACTGGGAGTGCCTGGGATGGCACTGGTTCTCTCTGTCCAGGACAGTCATCCAAATTTGGCACTGTCCCGCCTGTCTGTCTGTAGGGAGTAGAGCCCATGATGAACTACCTTTCAGCTACACTTATATTTTCTCTTGGAAAAGCTGTTGTGCTTCACTTGGGAGCCCAGGAATGTGCCTGCAATGTGGCCCATTAAGGACTCACTGCCCAGACTGACAAATGAAATATATGTCAAGTTGACTTCAGATTTATAAAGAACATTGTTCTGTATATGAAAATTATGTATATATATTTATATGGGTGCACTGCAGTGTATTCACTGTATTGACAATTTTCTGAAACTGAGGTTCTGTAATTATGTACTTTGGTTATGTGACGTGGTAGCAGAATAGCTTTAATTAGGATAGAAAGAACAGTATGAAATTTAGATTTTGAATTCTTCAGAGTTGGCATGTTTTCTTCTGCTAGATTCAGTTTAATCTTTGAAATGCGTGACTAGGTTCACTTGTCAAGAATAAGTATTTCAAGTTCTCACTTCAAATCAGCTGCGAGTAGACGGTTTCTCTCTCCTATTCGCAGGCTGGCTGCACACCGGCGTGTGACAGCGCTGCCACCCTGTGGCTTCCTACAGACACGGATCCAAGCGGAACCCACCGCCTTCGGGTGAATACAGGCAAGCGAGGCAAGCTTTTGGAAACCAGGATTCTGAATTTACCATAGTTCAGTAACTATGCACGGTATATCCAGCATTTTTACAGAGTGCCTTAAGGCTGGTTTTGTTCTTTATGGGCTTCAGGCTCTGAGTCATTACAATTACACAGCTAAAGTGGGGTAGAGTGTTGTGATGTCTTCACTCTGACAGTTCTTTCAGGTTCTGGATGGCTGTATCACAACAGATGCTGATTTGTTTTTTTCTGAATAGCTGGTCACATCTGCAAGTTATGAAGAAAATCTTTATAAACCCTGATTTTGCTTGAATTTTGACTAAGCTTTTGTTTTTTCAGCGTAACCTTAAAGGTTTACAGAAATTCAAAACAAAGTGTCTGCAAGCACACATTACCACTGTCTGTCTCCACATGCTTGCTCTTTTCAGGGTAAAACTTTTTCTAGCACATATTCCTCAGAATTGTGCAGTCATTCCTGGATGTTAAGAAAATTATTTTTGCTGATGAAGAGATGAATACTTACCATTTCAAAGTTTTGACTGCTTTGTCAGCCTGAGCTTTTCCTGTTTAGACTAGAATGTTCTGAAGATTGCATCTTTAGATATATATTTGGAAAATGTGCAAATGTAAGCAAGTAGCTACGATCACATTAATGTGGAATGCAAATAAGGTGATTGGGCACCTACCTAATTTGACTTGTAAGTTTATCAGTTGTGCTGCAATTTTATTCTATACCTATATAGTTTACAAAACTGGTTGTCCTGTCCTTGCCTTCTCCCCTTCCTGGTCTCCATTCCTCCATGCAACTCTACATTGGCTGCATGGCTTCCTCTGCTAATATGACTGAGATGCCAAAGATCTGGATCTTCATGAGGTTCTAACTTACCAGGTGGCTGTATGGCATCTGACAGAGAAGGCACAGAGGCCATTTCTGACGCTGTCACTTCCTTACTACATGATTACATTTTTCTATGCCTTTATTTCACAATCCCTTGTTTGGGAAGTAAAGAGGAGATGAAGATGTGGGGAGGGTGTTTCCTGTGCTTGGACATTCTGCAGCATGGAATCGTGGGCTGCTTGGGAGTATCAGTAATAGTGCAGTAAAAACAAGGTAACTGAACTTTAGGACACTGCACATGTTTTTTGTTCAGTAATTACAGCAGTGAGATTGAATGAAGATGCAATTTCGTTGTGTTGTTATTCAGCAGTAACTGCAGGTTTCTGCAAAAGGAAATTTCTCATCAGACTGAAGCAAATGCTTGGTTATCTGGAGTTTTCTGTTTTTACAGGATTAACTTTCAATCAGATAAGATCCTGTGCAAGGTAGACTTCGGGAAGTGTAGGGGGGAGAGAAGAAAGCTGGATGGCCCCCTGAGGCAGCCCACAATGAAGGCTAGCTGGAGAGTTTTATGCAGCTGTGTTGTAAATACTGTGATGTCTGAGTGGAAGACTGCATTGAAGGATTCGTGTTTGAAGAGGAAGTACCTAGGACCAACCAGTGGTTGTGGATCTTCCATGGAAATGACCTTGTGTGAAATGGTCATCAGCTGCAAACATGATACAGCAGGTTAATTATGAGACATCTCTCATGCTGGCAGCCATCAGGGAATGAGCAAGAAGTCTGTCAGGAAAGGAATCCTTTGCTCCAGGGCTTAGTTTATCAGGTGAAACAGTAAACTCATCTGTACCTTCTCACACCTCTCTGATGATGTACAGTATGATATCTCATGCCAACACTGTTAAACAGTTATCTCCCTGCTGTAAGTGGCACTTATACCAGCTCCACAGAATTCAAACATTCTGTTTAATTTTATAATATATATTGTTTTATATGTTTGTTTATAGAAAAGATAAATATAGTTACTACATAGTATGTAAATATTTATGTCACATTTTTATAGTGTGTGTATATATATATTGTATAGTGTGTATATCTATATATTGCATAATATATATTGCTAGGTACACTATTTAATATAAAATAAGCATATTAAGAAAATGGTGGTGAAGTATCCACCATAAAAGTCAAACTATCAGAATGAGCCTTTTCTTTAGTAAACTTTACAATAATTTAATACATATCTGTAGTTTCAGCCTCTGTGACTGACTGGTATTTACAGATTATGCATACTGACTCCTGTTGGCAGTAAGAGAGAAGCATGGTGAAAGTACAAGCAGAAGACTGAGTGTGAGGGAAATGAGGAGAAGAGATTTGTGGGAAGATAACATTGGTTCCTCTGCAGCTTCCCTGCAGTGCTGTATCTGTAGCCAAACTGGGGGTGCTGGCCTCAACTCCTCCTGTCCACCTTGCTTCCTACCCCAGCAGAAGGATGTTAAGCATGTACAGACAGCACCTACTGGCTGTCTGAATTCTTCCCATGGACTTAAGAAGAGGAATATCTCAATTCCACATCTTGGGATGAGGTTAACTTAAATATTAATTGGCAATGGTGAGAAAGAGATACTATGAGGGCATATGTCAAATGTTGGTGTCAAGGAGCTCACAAGTCAGGTAGAAAAGGTACTGCAGAGCTAGGTAGCAAATGAACAGAGGTTTTCAATGTCATAATTTAGGGTATAATATTGTTTAAATCTCATGTTATGTTTGTTCTTGAACTTGGCCTCTTGCTTCTAATGATCTTTAGTCTTCATATATATTAGTTATGAGATACAAATAGCAAACAGGGTCCCTGCTAAGATTTTTTGGCCCATAAAAGAAGAAACCAGCTTGATCTAGAAAACAGGTGAGAAGAGCATGAGACTGAGGTGAGACAAAGGCATCAAGTATCTCAATTGCTGTAGCTTCTAAGGCTTCAGTGACACTGATAAATAAAACAAGACTGAGGCTTCTCTTTCTTTGTGCTTGGGTTTTAGCAGGATCCTTGCTATGCCTTTGGCCTCACTTTTCCCCAGAAAGTATCCAAGCATGGTTTTGGAGTAGCATATGCTAGTGCATATGTTAGTGGGATAAAACTTAGGTATGTGTGGATGTGACCCCAGCCACAGCACTGACGGTCGGAGCCAGAGCATGGTCCATAGCCTGGTTTATCTATTTTAGTAAGTGTACATGTAGATATAGATGTACAGCCTGAGAGGATCACTCCCTACACCTTACTGATTCCTATCTTTGTACTGAGTTCAAAGAGCAAACATCCCTGGTGATTTCAGTGTGCCTAGGAGAACAGCCCACAGGTTTATGCACCAGAAGAGCGGGTGCCCTAAACCTACTCCAAACTTACGTGTGAACCTTCAGCCAGTCATTTGTCATCTCTTTTTCTTCCCATCTGTATAATGATAGCGGCCTCCTGTAGAAAAACATTTGGTCATGAGGGGACAGCCAAATGCTGCAACTCCTGTCTTCTATATACTTTGTGTATTGGCTCTGAGATGCCAAGAGTGTAAAAGTCCCTATGTAAGAAAAAAACCAACATGTTATCAAGCGAGGAAGAACTGTTCCCATTCTGGTCAGCTCGGCCATCAAAAAGCATCACAGGAAACAGGATGCTGAACTGAGAGGCCGTGCTGACACTTCGATTGCTTGTGCCACATGATGGTCTTTGCCTCATCCCTGACAGGGGAGGGAAGTGCTGCTGCAGCAGCCTGGGAAACCATCCAGGGACAGTTATCTGTATGAGCACATCCCTGGGAACGCTCTCTGCCTGTGCCCACTCCTCCTCCCCTGCTGCTGCTGTGCAGGCTTTCACAGATGTTCCGCCCAGAAAAGGCAGCTGCAGCTCTCAACCTCCTGGTTTCCATCTCCCCGGTGGTCTGGCTCCACCCGTCTGTGATGGAGCTGCTGATAGTTCCTCCCTTCCCTAACCCATCCTGCCGCAAGGACTGAGCTGCAGTAATCAGAGGAATTATTCTATGCCTTTTTCTCCCTTTCCTCTTGTCTCCTGGCTGTGTAGCGATACCCTTGATTTCTTTCCCTAGTGTTTCTGATCCTTGTTTCTTAAACAACTTGTAAACAACCAAGAGAAAACTCAAGACTGTAGATAATCCATATTTACAGTTGGATATAGTCTTATAGTTTACATGGCAGCCTGAAGTCTAAATAAGGATTGGGGTTTTTTTCTTTGCTCAAGGAAAAGGAGCGCTTAAAATTTAAAGTGAAGGAAGTATTTGCACTGGTTTTTATTTTCTTGCTTTTGTTATGATCTTTTTTTTCTTGCAAGGAGGTTTTGAGGGTGGTGTAACTGAGCACACGCACGCGCATTGGCTTGAAAACGCATTTCATCTGTTTACAAGTTTCAGTTTAAGGGCAAAACCCTAAGGCAAGAAAATGCGTCATCCCTGCACTGTTGTGACCCTAGGATATGTCCGTGCTGCATTTGGGAAATGGGATGACTGCGTGCGTGGGCCTACTCAAAGTCAGTTTTATACTCGGAGACACCAGTGTCTGAAGTGAACTGAAGAAAAATCAGTTACTTGCAGAACTTTTCTGGGTTTGCAGTCTGCTGGCAACCGTCCTCTCAGAGGTAACACGTGGCTTTTCCCCATCCTTCCCGGAGCACAGCTTTTAAGTCAGACCTATGACATCTTCTCAGGATTGCAGAAATTCCCCAAGCCATAATACATCAGTAACTTTGCAGCACTAGCGACAAAAAAGTGCCATTATTACTGGTTGTGCCACTTCCCATCCATGAAGTATGCTGGGCTGAAGAGCATGAAGCAATCTGTGGTTGAATAGTGAGCACAAGATGGTGGGCCTGCATTTGATAGCACAGCCTTAATATGGGAATGGTCAGTGCTACATGAGCCAGCAACAGACATGAACATTTTGAATCTGGCTGCTGGGAGAAATTCTGTATGGAGGTTTTTCCAGGTGTGTATATATATGGAAATTACAGGATGCTTGGTTGTTTGCTGCTACAAATTTCAATTTAATTGAAATTAAAATTCATGTCAATGTAATTGAAATTTCTTTTGTAATCCTGTCGCTTTTGGGAGACTGTGAGTGCTAATCTGCATTCAGATATCCAGACAAAAATGAAAACATTCTGCAATTTCATCAGATTATACCCTCCACTTGTACACCAGATATCTGTAAGTTTTGTTCTCTTTTAGAAAGTTTATTACCTGCAATTAATTAATGTGTTTTGCATATTCTAATTTTTTTTACTACAAAATACAATGGGAGATAATGACAGCAGGGTTTTGGCACAAATTGTCTTCTAAAAAGTATATGTAGCTTGTTAACAAGGAAGCAAGTTTTTTTCAGGCAGACACAACTGAGGGGTCATAAATACAAATACTTCAAGCAAAACTGTGCTTGTGATCTTATCACTATGTTCAGGATTCAAACCAGCTTCCCTACAGAAGAAACCACACAGATTTTCTGTGTCTTTTATTTTCTGGGGTGAGTTGGGAATTTTGACCTTGGAGGCACTTTGAAGAATAAGCTATCTTGCACATGTTCTCCTTATGCACCTTGAAGTTTGAGGGCACGACCAGCACTGTGGCCTTGCCGCCCCAGTCAGCGCCCAGAGCAGCACGGCGTTTTGCAGGTGTCTGCAATGTGGTTTCTTGCTATGCTGATGCTTCAGGCTGGCAGATTTCCATCCCAGTGAGAGGATAAGATAAGCCTAAAAGGTATTTTCTGTAAGACCTTACAGACTGTGAATGCTTCTGCGAAGCGGTACAATGTCAGCACCAAATCCAGGAGCCTGAGCACTGAGTCAGCACTGCAAATTAAGGGTTTGCTAGTCTCTAGCTGAATTGAAAAATGGTAATGAAGTAGCTGGGTGAAACTGGTTTCTTTACAAAGAAACAAACAAAAAAGAATACTAGTATTAAAATCAAATGGAACTAAACTACTTTTATAGAGTTCTTATCTTAAAACACGTAGGTCCATAAGCAAGTTTTCTATGAACTTGTATGCTGTGACTGAAGCAGCATTTGGAGCTTCATCTACAGCTGACATTCTGCTCTATATGCTCTGCTATCTAATAAAGGCTGAGCTCATATTGAAACCCTTCCTTCTGCTGCAAAATTTATAGACTTTTTCTTTACTCAGCTGCCTGTTTTCACACATGGAAAAAAAAATTAAAAATTATAGTAACTTAGTTGTCTTTGAGACCTCTGTCAAATCTAGCTGAAATCAGGCAATGAATTCAAACAGTACTAGGAGGGAATGTATACAGACACTCACACAGCTGCATCTACGTCCATGTAGATACAGAAAGATAAACCAAGTCAACTTTTTTTCCACATGAAAAAGGGGTATAAGTATATTTTGGTAAATATTAAAATGCATCACTTTGTACAGAAAAGCAAGAAAGCAAACAAAATACTTTCTTTAAAGTCATTGACATCAATATTTAAACCTGTTCCCTCTTTTTCTTAGCACATTTGTGAGTTCCTTTCAAAATCATCAATTGCTTCAGTCAGACTAAACATACATTTTCTGTTTGCAAATATTTTGCAGTAAAATTGCACTCAGCAGCAGGGTAGAATACTTTCATTCATTGTTCTCCTGAAGTGTGCGGTAGAACTCTTAATTCATGTAAGAAACTTGGGCTGTTGAAGCCAGCTGCCATCACTGTCAGGTCTGTGCCCTTACACAAGAGGTCAGTGGACCAGGAGGTCCCAGCCACATAAATGCCTCTGGAAAATATGTTCATTGTGTTCAAAATTGAAATAAAGCCACTACTTGTTTTACAGTCAGAGTAAAGTTGTTATTTACCTTTCTGTGTACTGCTGGTTGCTTTTATTTTTTTATTGTTGCTTTTTTGTTTGTTTGTTTGCTGCTGAACTGTTGCTCAGAGGCAAGGACTGAGGAAGGTGCAGGATGCTTGAGGAATAGTTTAGTCCTCAGGAGGCTTGCAATGTAGACTGCTAGATAAAGTGAACAGCAGTACGAGAAGCAATGGTGTCTACTGCCAGTGTGTACACAGTAAGCATCTTCAACACTTAGTGTTCCTGCAGCTTTTGGCACATGGCTACTGCTGTGTTCCTCATGTTTTATGGGGTACCACTGTATTTCCCCCTTCCCTTTCTTCAATGCTGTATTTCAGGTGGCGATTGAAAACTGCATATGGTTCTTTAGGTGGGAAGATGCTGAGTGCAGTTAGCAAGCATTGCAAGGCAGGGTGGCAAAGAAGCATGTGTTAGAATATTCAAAATTTGACTCAATTTTATGCATATCTCAGATGCATATCAATTTCTGCTTTCTAGAAGGAAATTAGCACCTCGCTATGAATTTTGACCAGGCATTAATTAATATGGATTTAAGTTGAGATTTTGAGTGGTTAAATACAATGGTTAGTTTCAATTCAGTGAGTAAATCTAGAGGTTAAAACGTACGTTTGCTGTATCAGTCATCTGCCCTTAGCTTAAAGCCGGGGACCTCTATTCTGTCTCCCTTTAACAGACCAGCAATTCCCAGTGAATTTACCAGTGCCTGTGGCAAAGAAATCAGCAAATCAGCCTGTTCAGCTGTGGTTACCAGACTCGTTCGTCTCTTCAGCAAAAGCTGTGTCTGTTCAGGGTCTGTGTGTAGCCGCAAAGTCAGTCAAGCCCCGGTGTGTAACTGCGCGTCTCACCTGGCGCAGTCCCGTCCACAGCAGTGAAGTTGCACATGGTTAGGCCAGGCGCAGAGGTCTGTTTTTAATTGTGTGGGATGGAGATAAAGCTGCGCAAAAGTGAAATTAAACAGCTCTCCCTTTCAAAACCATTAGGATGATACAGCAGGCCCTGGCCCTTTTCATAATGAGGGCTGAGATGTTTGCACAGCCCTCGGTTCACAGCGAGCTACTTTAATTAAACCTAACCTAGCCCACGCATGAACCCGACTGGCGAATTTGGGTCGCCTGGAGGACGCGCCACCTCGTCCAGTTATCTCGGGGGAAAGTGGGGGATGAGAATAAACACAATCCAGGCTGCACGGATGCCCGGGGCAGCTCAACACCGGCCTGTGGGGTATATCCGGGGGAAGAAGCCCCCGGGAGGGTCTGTGGCCCCCGCGCTGCCTGTGACCGCGCCCCGGGCCCTGCCGCCGGCCCCCGCAACTAGCGGGGACGGAGGGCTTGGCCTGGGGGACGGCCCTGCAGCCCCTGCTGCCCCTCTCCTGCTTTCGGCAAGAAAGTACCCAGGTATCAAACGGAATCGAGGGATGGTATTGAAAGAGCAAGTGAGGCGGAAATTTAAAGCCCCTCTGCTAATAATAACAGTATAAATAACCGAAGACATCTTGTAAACAGTGCGGTCATAACCCTGAAACATTAAACAGCGCGGTGGGATCTGGCGCATCAGCTGCCGGCGGCCGCTGCCAGTGCAGGGGGAGCGCCCCGCACTCCTGTTTATCTCAGCCTCATCTCCCACGGGCGCGCTGATCGATAGAGAGGAGATGTTTAAGTTAAAAATTCTCGGCGCTGAGGACCGACTGTACTTCATCAATAGATCACTGCTCCTGTCCCCGCGGAGCGGAGCGGCCGGAGCGGCGGGGGCGACTCCCGCAGCGCCCGGGCGCCGGGCTGCGGAGCCGGGCCGGGCTCCCGCGGCGAGCTGCGGAGCCAGTCACCCCCTCCCCCAAGGGTTCGCTCCAGGTCTTTAGCTCCGGGGAAGCAGACCTCCCGTGGCCCGGGGTGGAGAGGCGGGATCCCCGCAGCGCGGCCGCTTCGCGGAGCGGCGGAGGCTCTGTCCTTTCCCCGCCGAGCCCGAGTCTCAAACGAACACTTAACACCGCTCTGTGTTCAGTAGAAAGGAAGGTTTATTCACAGAAATAGAGCAGAATCTGCTTGAAGAAAATATATCTATATATCTTTAAGGTGAATTACTTCATAGAGATGACTGTCAAAGTCAGTTTTTCTAGGCATCTACATATTTCACAGGTCTCAGACAAAAGATACACGCGTGGTAGGTTTTGTTTGATCGCTGTCTTTTCTCTAGTAGCTCTTGAACCAGCAAGGCTGTGGTTGCAGGACACTCGACTGTACACGCATTTAATAAAGTTAAATAGAGTCAGAATCTCTCGGGGTGGATGGAGTCTTTGCTAGGGCACATTTGGTCTCCTCTGCGCCGGGAGAGCGGCTCTCCCCGTGGCTCTGCCCGGGGCCCGGGGCAGCGGCGGAGCCGCGGCGGGTCCCTGCCCGCCCCGCCGCCCGCTCCACGGCCACGCCGGGACGGACGCTGCTGGCCCGGCCGCGGGGCTCAGGATGCTGTCGGGCCGCACAAGCGGTTTGTGTTCACCACTTCTTTCAGGTCACTCTCGGGTTTGCCGGCTACCATAAAAGGCCAAGTCTGTAGCCAGGAAAAGACACGAGTGGGAAGGGGGTTACATATGGAGAAATGCACATTGCAACGCTCATATCACCAGCGGGTCCGGCTCGGGAGCGTCCGGGGGGACTGAGCCCGGCATCCACCACCTGAGTCCACTTCGGGCAGCGCCCAGCGGGGCTCAGGCTCAGTTGCCGCTGCCTTCGGCAAGGACCCTTCTGCCTTTCGCCGGCGGCTGATGCCGCTCCGCCTCACAGCCCCGGCGGGCCCCACCGGGCGACCTCGGGGCGGCGGAGCCCGTCTGATACGCGGCAGAAAGAAGGGAGAAAGCAGCCGCCTGGCTCCGGCACATTCACATCCCTCCGGCACAATCTCCACGGGCACCCCGCCGCAGCCGCGCCTCCCCCCGCGTTTGGTCGTGACCGGCGTGGGGACTCCGACCCGCGGGAGTCGCCTCACGTCCCGCCGCGCTACCCGGGCACAGGAGCTGCTCAGGACCCGGCAGCCCCCGGCCACTCTCCCTGGTCTCCCGCGGCTCGGGGAGCATGTTTTGGTGTGCCTCTGTGCAGAAGAGGAGGGAGGTTATGTCTATATTGGGTGCTGGTTTTGTTTTACTTTTTTCCCCCCCACCCATATTGTTGCTCTGAGGATTTTGTTTTTAATCAAAAATTATCTCCCAGGCCCTTATCAGCTGACACAGCGGGTAATGTACTGTCCCCCAGAGTCCAGAGCTCAAAAGGCAGAGCCTGACCTCAGTGAAACGTCCCCAGCTCCTCTCTGTGATCCATTTATGCGTCAGGGTCTGCACGTGTGGGCAGTGTAAAGGCTGTATGTCTAAAAAGAGCCCAGGCAGATCTTGCTTACTCCCGGTTTACATCATTTGTACATATTTTTAGAGCTGGAAACTGGATATTTCTGGCGGCCGGGTATGGTTGGGAGATTCAGGGCTGCTTAGGAAAACTTTATGTGGTGGGAGCAGAAGGAGGGACACTGCAGAGCCCAGGAAGAGGCATTGTGGAGTGTGCCTGGGGCAGACACCTCCCCTGGGGAGTCTGCACTGGTATTTATTTCTCCTGTGCCAATTTAGAGGGATAGGAGAAATGTCCTGGACCCAGAAGACCTGAGTGGTTGAGCACAGAACCCCAAGAGTCCTGCCTTTGAAAAGCTAGGGCTTGGGGACACTGTTGTGGCAGGAGACATTAGGGTAGAGACACAGGGTAAGAATAAATCCTGGGTCCTTCCTCAAACATACCCTTTTCTACCCAAATTCCTATACCTGCAGGTAGAAAGCTGGCATCAACCCTTTGTGGTTTCTCAATCGTTTCTGGGGCAGTAAAGAGTAAAGCCTGCCCCTGCTTTTTTGTGGCCAGCGTGGCTGCCTGTCTTCTGGAAGGGTTTGCTAGGAACAGCAGAGAGGGCCTAGGAGGCTTGGTGCTCAGGGCACAGGGCAACAGAGTAGCCGGGAGCCTGTCCCCTTGTACAGTACCGCTTTCCACCCCACTGGCACCAGACGCTGTGAGAAGCACAGCAAAGTTTTCTCCCCGCACATGCCCCATGCCAGCTCCTCGCCCACCTCTCCCCAGGCACACGCACAGAGCTCCTGGCCCCGGTGGACTCTGACTTACCAAGTTGACTGGGTGGATGTAGCCGTTCTCATACTTGTCATTGGCCAGGATCTGCCTCAGGTGAGCAATGTAGCTGGAGGCCAACCTCAAGGTGTCCAGTTTGGAAAGTTTGGTGTCTGGGGGCACCCAGGGTAGGGTGGTCTTAAGCCTGGAGAAGGCTTTGCTAAGGACCCTCATCCTTGCCCTCTCCCTGGCGTTGGCAGCGTTTCTCTGTACCTGCTTTCCCTCCTGGCTCACTCCATTTAAAGGGCTCTTCTTGGGGGGAGCCTTTTTCCTCTTGCCCGAGGCCCCTCTCCCCTTCTGAGGGGAGCCATTCTCGCCATTGGATCCCTCCTCGTTGCTCTCGGTGGACGCCCCAAACTCTTTGTTAGTATCCATTTTCAGCCCATCGCACTCCAGCATCTCCACCTCCTGCAGATCTTCCACATCACTGAGGGACCCAGTGGACATGGTCTGGAAGATGCCAAACGACCAGCGGGAAAGGGGGGAGGGGGGGGAAGAAGGGCAGCTCCTCAAATCTATTTCAAGGCAGCGTAGGAGAGAAGGGGCGCCAGTACTTTCCTCCCCTTCCCTCCCCGCCCAGGACTAAGTCACAATACCAGTCCAGAGAGGATCCCCGCCCTCCCGCCCCCCAACCCCGCTTTGCCTGTGTTTGAGGGAGGGAGCGAGATTTTGTGAGAGAGGGAGGGAGAGAGGGAGAGAGAAAGCTGAGGAATTTAGTGAGGACACTAGTAATTTATCTGGGGGATAAGAGAGGCGGATCCAGCCCAGGGGAGGGGCCCTGCCCACTGAGCACACCACATCCCCAATCACAGACCTTTGCACAGGACAGGGAATGAGGTATCCCAGCAAGCCTTTGCCGAGAGCTCGGAACTGGGATTCAAATCTTCACAACTGGACTAAAACAACTCTCTTACTCTCTCTCCCCCTGCTCTGTCTTTCTATCCTCCCCCTTCGTCCTCCTCCTTCTCCTCCTCTTCTCCTTCCCCACTTCCCTTTACAGCCCAGGGTTGCTCTCCCCCTCTCTGCCTCCTAGATGACCCAGGCAGCTGGTGTCACAATTCTTGATGAAAGCCAAAATGGGTCATGAGCAGAGAGAGCAGCAGATCCACCAGCCAAGCCTTCCAGGGAGCTTTGTAATGCGTGCCGTCGAAATGCTGTCCTGTAACCTAATCTGGGGGAGATTTGTGGATGATTATATTTGCGAATGCATCCTGTCCAGCTAGTAGCATATTCCAGGAAGGGAGTGCTCCGCTGCCTGGCCAGCAGTGTGGACCTTGCCGTCACAGCCCAGGGGCTGGAGGCAGGAGGATCTGACTTCTTCCAGCCTTCCGGGGTGACGTCCGACAAGTCCCGGTCCCTTCTCAGTCTTTGAGTCCTCCCAGCTGTGAATGTTGCGGAGGCTTCCTGGTCCACAGGTGTGCCAAGTGGCCAAGATCCCAGCAGTCTGTGAGCCCCACTGAGCCGAGGGAGAATGTTGTTCTGCTGGGGAGAGTCTGTATGGCTGTGGATGGGGCAGCAAGGGTATGCATGAAATGAAGGAAACGGGGTGGGGGCCCGCGCGTTTATTGGATGGTAGAGTTCCCACAGAAGAGAAACTTTTACTTGGTGTGCAGAGCAGATGTCAGTGGTTCTTTCTGCTGTACCCGTGGAGTGTTTTGTCGGCTGATTCATGCATGCTCAAAAGTCAGAGGTTTTGCCTGAATAAAGAGGCAAGATAAGGGATAAGGCCCCTTCTGTGAGAGCGGTGGGACTGAGAGCATTAGGCCAGGCTCTGCAACCACTGAAGCCAAACATTCTCAGTGGTTTTACCACAAGTGGGAATGAGCGAGTTGCTGCATAGTTTGAATGAACTGACTTACGCTGCTGTTACAAACTTATGCACGCGTGTATTCAGTCTCAGCAGAGCAGGCTTTTGAAAGCAGTTAACCTTGTCCTATCACTTCTTCCTCTTCATGTAAAATAGTTCCCTAAATCCACATTTGGAGTCCAAAGAGGCCAGTGAAACAGGAACTTGCTCCCATAGCTCCTTCCCTACTCATGTCTTCCTGAAACCTCACAGGTTGCCCCACAGCCTGGGTTTTGAACACAAGGGTCTAAAGATCTGCATGCAGGGACTGTTCTTACTGCAGGAACAATTTCACTTATTCAGCTGCTTATCTGAGGATTCTCGTAGCTCTGGACAAAAATGTGCAGCCTCAGATATCAGTGGCTTCGTAGTTAATCCAAAGTCACTGGAGCCACAGGAAAAGTCTCTTGCTGACTTGTGTGAGCATCGCATAGGGTTTTCTGCATGCGCTGAAAAACCCAACAAAAACTGTGGAGGGCCAAACTGGTATGTCTGCCGAATGCTATGTACTGTACTGCAGATTAAAGTAGGAGGCAGAGTGTCATTTTTGATAGCCAGCAAGGAACTCTTGCCTATCTCTTGATCCATCTTTCTTCCTTGGCTCATATAAGCTAGAAGAAAAAACAGTAGATCTAAACTTTTAACCACCTCTTTATCATTTGTCTGGAAGATAACACCTTCCCCCTTACAATAGGATAAGTACATTAAGATATCATATCTCCAAGCCCTGGCCTCTGGGCAATTCACTAACTCCTAAATTCGTGTTGTGCTAACTGTGCCCTTGTTTGTGTTTTCTCTGTATATAAACTAAACTAAACAGATTGTCAGCATATCAGTCCTAATTAATGAATTATTTTTTTTCCAATAACATTGCTCTTGCAGATCCAAAATATTAATGATCACCAGTGTTAAGATTTATGAGTCACCTTATTTTCTAGGCCTTATTGTTGTTTGTGCAGGTGGAGATTTAAATGGCTGTATCCATTGCAGAGGTTTATAGTTCAAGTGATTGATGTCACAGTTGAGCTAAAAGACTCTTACTGGAGCAAGGATGACAGAAAACCAAGTTGAAGTTGCTTGTGTCTCTAAGCATGAATGACCAGAGAGGACAAAATCCCATCAAAATTTCAGCATCAGAAATTCCCAGAAGAACAAAACAACTAAACCAGTATATACTTATAGCCTTTCCATCACTTATTTTTAACTTCACTTAATTATTTTCTAAACTTTTGTTGTAAAAAGCAGAAGGAATGATCTGGCTTTTAAAAAATGCCTTTAGTATGCTGCTACATATGCATTCTGAGTATCAAGATATGCATACACGTTTGTGAGCCTTTAGAATTTCCAGACATTTGTAGTTTTTACTTTATATTTTTAAATAGTCAGGGTCATTAAAATTGACCTAATACAGGCCACACTCATTTGAGGAGACACAGGACACATTTTTGTATTCGTTTTGTGGAGATTACTGCATTCATGTGATGTATACTCACGTACATATTATACATACGTGAATATTATATAAGTTCTTTATTGAGTTCTTTATGCATATAAACTATTATACGCTTTTAAAACAACACATTTATCCATTATTCCCTCTCCAAGGCAGGCAGCATGGGCAGACTTAAAAAAAACAACATATCCTCTAATGTCCAGGTAACTCCTACTTTCTTATTTGTTTGTTACATGACTTGAACTTCCGTGTTTCCAAACTTCCTGCTCCTTATGTCTCTCCTGGCAAGCCCAGGGTTTGTACCCCTAATCTGACTCCAGGTTTCAATCCTTTTTTACTCACCTTTTGCCCAGTCGTCCTGACTCTCTGAACAGCACCTGATTTGGAGTAGAGAGTGACAGAGTGGAAATCAACCCAGCCCTGTGGGAAGGGTAAAACTGGGGTGGCTGCAGCCACCCAGATAAGGGTGGGACCACTTGCTTCTCCACTTAGATGACTGGGACTACGGACTGGCCACTGGGTTAATAACTGGCTGGGAAAGACAGATGGAGCTAAAGTCCTTTTGGCCTTTCCAGTTCATTTGCTTCTTCATTCATGTTTTAAAAAGGAAGTTGAAATGCTGGCATGAGGAATATCTGTGAAAATCTGTGGATTTACCCTGTAAATTACTTTCCCCTCTGCATTGCTCTGGTTACGCAGGACCACACATCTCTCTCTTACTCCTAAGTAAGAGACCCACTAAGACAGGCCATTTAGGACATGCCAAGGGTGCTGGGGACAGAGATTCGGGATGCCTGGTCTCAAGGGTGTCAGATGAGGGACACATCACTCACAGGCTCATGCTGGTCTAGGTCATGTTACAAATTTCCCTCTAGAAAAGAAGTTGCACTTTTTATGCCTCCAGCCTTCCCTTCCCTGTGCAGGAATACCATGGTAATTTGAGAACAGCTTTGGAACTTGAGGCCAAGCTTTCTACAAGTATCTCATGGTTTTGCATGGCACAGCTTGGTTTATTTTCTGATGTTCTGTGTCTTTTATCATGGCACTGTATTTTCACTACACACTAAACAGACACCCAGGAAGAAACTCAGATCACCCAGAGCTGAGGAAAATTATTTCCCCAAGCCTAATACAGGTGTTTTCTTGTATTTGGAGAATAACCAAGGAAGTCACCCACAGGCAGACAGCTGATCATGAATTGTGTTCAGGCAGGTTTGAGAATAATCGGTAGGAAAACTACAACTGAATTAGTGTTTTCAAGTTGCAGCTTTAAAAAAAAATCTGGTTGCACTGAGATTTCTCCTGGTTACTCTTGGTCTCGCCTGGAAACCAAGTAAAATGGTAGAAGGACTTTAGAAACATACTTTAGCACACCTTACATTAAATAATGCCAATAATATAATATAAACAAATAACTAACACTAATAGTATTAATAACGTAAGATATTGTAGAGTATGGACTATGCTGGGGAAATTGATCAAAATTGTTTGTAAGAGTGGAGTAGCTCTTTGGAAGGGTCTGAAACCCTTCCACATCTCATTTCCAGTGCTGTGTGTATGTTTCTGGTCACAGTTTTAGTTTGAAAGGTAAAAGACATTGTGAAAAATAACATAAAACAATACACAAGGAAAAAAAGTAATATTGTTGCCAAGAGAGTAAAAGAGCTGTCCTGGAGGACTGGCCCAAGGGGCACATATTTGTATGTGATATTAGCATCACTGTCCCTTCCCAGGAAATCCCAATCTCTTACTTTGGAGCCCTGAAAAATCAGAGCTGCTTGAGAAACTCTTTTCTGGCATAGTTTATTGTGGGGGGAAAAACCCCAACCCAACCGTATTTCTTTCTATTTTCATTTTAAACTATCTGAAGGTTTTGTGGATACCTAGAATGGCAAAATTTCAGTATTATTGATTAGAAAATTTTAAAGGGAATAAACTGTAGTTTCAAGAAAATTTATGTAGAAAATTATGCAGGAGCCATAATTCCATTTCATGTGATGCTTTAAACCTTGAAATATCACAAACCCATGGAAACCCTGGGAAGTGAAGTTCGAGAAAAATTTCTTTAGTGGATATTGAAAAAGATACTTTCTGAAACTCAAAATACTTAATTCCAGGTTTAATATTTTAATCTTTTTTGTCACATTGATGACAAAATCTGTGGCAAATGTAAGTAGAGCTTTTGTTTACCACAAGGAGTACCTGTACATGTAATAACTGGGTGACTTTTACCTCCCAGACTTATGCCACCTGGTACCTTTTCCTTGAGTGGTTCCACAAAAATCAGCAGGGCTGCTCACAGGGTAAACCAGCCTGTAAGAACAAGAATAGCAAAAACTGCCTCTGTAGAAGAAAAGTCACGTTTAAATATCCTAGTGCTTAAGAGAGATACTGACAACAAGGCCAGTGTCTTAATTAGGAATTAAGACAGGTCTTAATCATCGATTCCAGAAACAAGAAGCATGTAAGATATAGAAGTTATTGAAGGAGAAACAAGACAGTTAATCCTTGACATGGGAGCTCAGTCCAAGCTTTCAATGAACTATTCACAGGTGTGCTAGTGAATCTCCTTTGGCAGGATGTTTGTAGGAAGCAAACCTAGGAGAAATTAGCTCAGTTAGTAATAGCATGGGGCTAATCCCATGGGTTTGATCCCTGTATGGGCCATTCACTGAAGAGTTGGACTCAGTGATCCTCGTGGGTCCCTTCCAACTCAGAAAATTCTGTGAAACCTAAGTGGCTGTGTCATGTTTGTTTTGTTTATTCCTATACAAATTTATTCCTGTATTGTTTATTCCTCACAGACAGTGAGGAGAGGTATCCTCCTCCATCTCTACTGCAGAGACCATTACTATGCATTGCTTCCAGAATGCATCTCTGAAATATTTTTACATCATAAACTGCAGACTATTTTGTGAAGTGGTCAAAAGAGAAATATGCAAAAACCCCAATATATTTTATGCAAAATAGTCATTGAAGAATTAAAATGCAGGCATAACTGTTTTGTTTTGAATATCTCTTTCTGTGATGCTTCTTTATTGGCTAATCCTTTGGATTTTTGTGAATTTAAGACATGATAAAATTTTTCGATAAGAAATAAGTTCTCTTTGCCTTTCAGTAATTAGCACATCGGATAAAGTTTTGGAAAATAAAAGATCTTTTTTTCAGAGGGAAGTTTGGAAAAGAAGAACACTTTGTAGGGGAGTGGCAGGAAGAATGTCAGCTATTCTGGTGAGATTTTATTACTCACATTGTTTATGGCATGATGTGTGTATGTGTAGACACAGATTTTCTAAAATTCCTGTTCACTTGAAGTGCTCACAGTTTCTGAAAGTCGGGTTCCCACAGCATCCATCATTAAACACAGTAGGTTGGGCTATGTTCTCTGTTCCCATCCAAGTGAAACATCACATTCTGGAACCTGCTCTTTGTGGGCTGCTTCACTCTATGAGAGATTGAATTGGCCACAATTTGTGCTGCTGGACTCCCTTGAGTTCCATTTGTCACAGGGGCTTTGCATTTTACCATAGGTGGCCACACTAAGCCTTTAAAAACACATGCTGAACTGCAGTGACATAGCTGCAAAAATATTTTGGCTAAAAATACTGATATAACAAAGCAGCAAACTGGTGATATTCAGCTATCCACATGTGTGATCGTACATAGGGGTTCAACAAACTCAGTAGTCAGCTGAAGAGCGTATGTGTGGTGGACGAGGTCTGAAATGGGAATGTTAGCTGGCAAGACAAAGGAGAAAGCAGATTACACATCCTACTCAAGTGACATGGAAAGACCACAGTCAGTGTGCATTTCTTTTGACTCTGATAGGCCTTATACATGCCTCACAAACTGTGACTCTCGGAGCTCCTGGAACATCCCCAAAGTGGGGTCATGGCACTTTGCCACAGTGCAGTCCTCTGATTTTATGGTGCATATCGTAGTTCATAATACATACAGAAAATGGTGTTGTTTTAGAAAGTGGTATTGCAAAAGCACATAATAAAAGTCCATTTAAGTAATTTGGAGGGGAAAAAAATAGTTTTTGAAATGAACCAGGGGATAGCATACAAAGAGGACCATAAACGTGTGTTTCAGTGGAGTCCCACAAGGCTGAGAAAGGCCCAAAGCACTGAAAGTACAGAAGCAAGGGAGGAAAAAGCCTCAAGTACAGACTGTGAAGGTAGGCTGGCTCTCTTTCTCCTCCCTGCTTTTCTTTTTTTCTTTTGTGTGTACAGATCTGGGGTGATGCTCAAACTTCCTAGTATGCAGTTCTTAACTGGGGGTGTGACTAACTGAGAAGGAAAGCTGGTTAAAGGGAAACAGAGAGATGAGTCATCAGACCTTCTGTTAGCCAGGTCCAGCACACTTGTGCAGTTCAGTAAGGGGAAATACAAAACAATGTCTAAGAGCTTCTCTGAGTCTATCGAAAGCAGAAAAGGCAAGTTTTTTTAAAACTGCCAGGAAGTTAAGGCATCTGTTCCAAGTGATTCAAGCAGCCCTGGCTTTTTTAGAAAGAATGGAATGGGACTCAGATATGTATCTGCTAATGTTTTAAAGTCAGATGAGATGATGGTTGAGGCTAGTGTGGAGAGGTATTTTATCCAGAACCTCCCAATTTTTAACAGTAAGGAAGGATTTTGATGCCTTATTTCAATCTCCATATCATTTCAGCTTGTTCCAACCTGAACAATAGACATCCGTTTGCCAAACTTTGAACCAAAATAAGGCAGGTCTCTCTTTCTCATGCAGGCCTTTTGGATTACATAGCAAATTTACCAGAGATCATACACAGTTCCATTTAACAAATACCAAAATTTGTTGGCAGAAGTATCTTTATGTGTATTCTGTGAGGCCTGAACAAAGATGTCCTTGTGATCACTATGAGATTGATTGACTGAAATTTCCACCGAGTGGAAAAGATATGTAACATCGCACACACAAGTTTTCTCTTAACACTGTGAATGAATTCCTCAAAAAGGTTTTCCATGTATGCAAAACCCTCACTGGGGAACTGCTCAGCCAGGTTGAGCATAGGGCCTTTAAGGGGAGTCACAATGCAAACTTCCACAGGGTGCCAATGCACACTGGATGTCTGGGGCCAGCTTGGGCTCTCCCAGGTGGGAGCTGTGTTCTGTCCTGAAGAAATAGTAATGCCAGGGAAAGCCTCTGTGCCTGGTGCAGCACCCATAGCAATACAACACATCATCTTTCTATTTCTCTTCCTCCCATGCCCTAACTCACTGAAGTCTCTCATCTCTCGTTGGTAGTGTGTAGCCAGCACCCTTTTTGAGATGCAAGCCCAGGATTGTTCCTGCATTTCTAAGTGTTGGTGGAATTAGTCTTATAGCTAATGGCTCAGTGACGTGTAACACAACATTGCTTCTACAATTTATGATCCAAATTAACCAAGTGCAAACTTGGGCTAATTTAAAAGAGACAAACTCTTCTTTAAGACTCTAGCCAGAGACCTGGCATATGTGCATTGATTTTCTCCTATGTTACAGGCTTTCTAAGTGGCCACAAAAGTAGGATCCTTTCTACTCCAATCTCTCAGTGGTAAAAAAGGGATGAGAACACTTCCCTGCCCTACAGAAACATTATGAGTGGCTTAGGCACTATGGTAATGGATACAGAGGGTAGCTAAGATAAATAACCTGATAGATGCAAGAAAATGATTGATGTTAGAATACTACAAATATGTTGAAAGCCTAAAATATCTTTGTGATGTCTCCTCATTTCTTGAAATGCCAATTAACATTTTTCACTCAGATACCTGATGTTTACATTGGCACATTTTTATGCTCACATGTCTTACAAAATGGATACTTGTCTGACTTTGATTTTAGATGAAAGCACTCATCTCTCAACCTCATAGTAATTCTGAAAGATAGAAAAGTTGCCTTCATAGGAAGAAAAACAATGGATTTTGATCCTGCTAGTGATGAGTGACAAGCCAAAAGTTTAATAAACAGACCAGGAGTACCATCATTGGTAACACTATAGCACAAGTAGCAAATCACCATTGACTAAATTACTCCAAAGTCCCCCAGCTCTCTGTGAAGAAAAATAAAGTGTTACTTTGGTTTCCTGTAATCCTTCCCCAGTAAAAACACAGGATTCCCTTAGGAGAGTTAAAATCCATTACTGGGCTTCTTTATGCCTTTTTGTAACTAATTGTCTCTTCCATGAAGGGTCTCACTTCCTTGAACCATGAGCTAATGCAGACTCTCAGGGTACAGTGAGGCTGTAGAGAACTCAGCTTTTATGTTCATCTTCTTTCTGAGTCATTTATTTTAGTTTCCCCATTCCACCTCACAGCTTTCTAGGACTTTCCTGGTACCACCTGTGCAGCAGCCGTGTTGTGTGCAGGATAATGTGCTCTGAAGCATCTCTTCACAGGGCTGTGGGAAGCAGCCAGGCAGGCATGGCACCCGAAGCAGAGCACTTTGTACCACAAGCAGAATGAAGCTGGATTTGTTAGAAGGAGAAGTAGAGCTTCCTTTGCTTCCCTGATAGCTGAGCATACACTCAGCTCATCAGAGCAAGCAAACTGTTTCTTCTCCCCCAAGGTACTGCTTTTTTCCTACAACCATCTATCATGACTACTTTTGTTTCTCATCATTTTTTGCCACCCTCCCCCTTTTCAGACTGCTTGTCTCACAGCAAATTTATAAATTTTGTGGCTTATTCTCTCCAGGTTTGTTTCTCAGCAACTTAAAAAACTCATCTAACTAAAGTTGCTAAAGAAACTTCTCAAATAATATTCTCCAGTTTCCACAGCTGGATGGTCAAAGCACACATTCATAACTCCATAAACTACATCTGAGCTGAGTTTGAGCTCCTCAGTATACAAAAATGAATGCAAATTTTTATGAATAGGTAAATGTATATATGAGCACAACTGTAGAGGCTGGGCCCTGCAATACATCAGGAGGCCCTTTGATACGAATCTTACTTGAACATGTGGCTTGTAATGATACAAGTGACATGATGCGCAAGCAACTATAACAATAGTCAAGTGATTTCTTTATTGATCTGTCCCTTTCAATTCTGAACCATTGTTATTACAGGAAAGTTGTAAAATACATATCTTGCTACTTGATTTTTTTTGTTTTCTTTTGAAGAAATGGACGAGGAAAGCTAAACAGCTCCAGAATATACAACCCTATACAAGGTGTCGGAGAGGGGGGAGGGTGGCTCAGTGATGAATGACCAGTCGTTCAATTGTTTTCTTTCTTGCAGAAATCAGAGACAGAGTACAGTTTATCTTACCCTGACTTTTAGCAAGACAGATTGCCAGGCAAAACCCCTGGGTTGAAGTCATCCAGCCACCAAGTAGGGTAAAGAGACCATTGCTGTTACCTTTACAAGACTGACCCCCACCTTCAGTGCCTTTTAAATGTCTATGGTGTTTCTTTCTGAGGTTCTAATATGAACTTTAGCTATTTTCACACCATTTTTTATGCTGAACATGATCTGGAATGGTTTATTTGGGGCCCAAATCCTCCACTGTTATACAGGTTTAGACTAACTCATCTGTGTGCATTCCTTGCAAATGACAGTCCCTGGTGCAGAATTCCCCAACACACTGTGTTTAATTCCCCCCCATACTTTATTTCAGATGCCACTTGTTTAGCTCTAGTTTGAATGTTTCAGGCCTGCACTACTACACTGACATCAGTCAAACCTCTCTTTCACCTCATGGGTGTGAACGGGGAGGAGAACTGTTTGCTGAGAGGTGAAAATCCCTAAGTAATGGCAAGCTAACTCCAAGACAGGCTGTCATTGTCCCAGATTGTTTCCTGCACTTCCCTTTAGTTGTGTTTTTCTTACCCACTCCATTCCAGTAATTTGGAACAATACTTCTGGATGTGGCATCCTGAATTTATTTCACCTACATCTGAGAGGCAGCATAGATCTTAAGTGGCCTTAATCATGTCCTGAAGGTGCATATTTCTGTGACCACTATAAAATGAATCAGTAGCTTAAGTCAGCTGAAAAGAAACTGTGCCAATGTGCGCTTGATCTAACAGTTTCCTAAAATTCAGAGGTTCACAAAAGGCAGGACAGACAGAAAGAGTTAAAAGGGAAAGATGGTTACACTTGCAGTATCTGTTTCTTGCAAGCGACCGTAACATGTTTATACAGCTCTCAGCCAGGCTAGCGGATAATTAAAGGGAAGGACTGACACTAGACACTACTCCACCTTATACACTATGGTGTGGGGAAAGTCACACAAGTGGGATCATAAGAAAACAGCAGCAAATTCTCTTCTCTCTTTTTGACAAGCTCCATCTCTTCCATTTTGCAGTTAGAAGGATGCCTGACTTAATCCACCTTGGTGGGAGGGTGTTAAAATATACTGATAAATTTACCGTCCAAGTTGATCTTTCAGCATTACGATCAAGTATTTTATAAATTCTGACCACAGCAGGACAAACACCTTTGCTATGGTCCAGTTCAGCAGCATATACCCTCATCAGCATAAATCCATCCAATTATCTGCCTATTCCTACAGCTATAGGTTATACTTTGATCTCAGATGTGTCTTTCAGTGAGATCAAGTACAGATCTGAGTCCTTGTCCAAGCTCACATAACCAGATTCTGGGTGGGGAGAGAAGTCTTGGCAACAATGTGATTTCGGTGCATGTTTGTGATCAGGGGAGTAATTACCTGTTCTCTGGCCATGTGAGGGGTCAAAGAAGACCATCCTCCCTCTGGACTGCCCAGACCACTTGGCCAATTTGTCAAGAATCCCATAGGATAAATATCTGTCTCCAGAGACCTTTATAGTGACAAATCCAAATAAATCAGAGTCACTTTTACTGAGCACTTCAGCAGACAGCTCAGATTTAATGAATCAGCTTTCAGACCCCCAAGGAAGATTTTCTTTCCCAAGCCGAACAAATATTCGACAAAATTTGCTTTCAGGATAAAATTCTATCAATCCATTTAGCAATATTTTGTGATTGTAGTTGGCAATACCACTAACAGTGTTTTAAAAAGCATTGGGAATGCAGCAAAGAGCTCTCAGGATCAGCTGTAAGATCAGGGTGTCCTGTGCAGAGAAAAGGAGGCTGCGATGGATCAGATGATTTTCTTCATCACTGATTGAGGGTGGACTTTGCATTCCTTTACTGGTTCCCTTCTGCAGTCTTGGCTGGAATTCCCCACCAACATGAGAGAAAAAAAAAAAAAACAAGGAAAAAAGAAATCAACCTTAACCCCCCACATCACCAAAGTCATCACCCAGACAAAACCTTGCAGGTTAGTTGTTGTGGGTCATTCAAACAGTTTTAAGGTTTAACATCTTGATCCCCTCTAAAAACTTCCATCTCTATTTCCTTCCCCCCTTTGGGATCCATCCAGATGCCTGCTCAAATGCTTGCTGGCGCCAGAGGAAATTCTCTGTAACGGATACCCTGCGATGTAAAACCAATATTTTGTTTCCAGGGTCATCCCTTTCACACTCTCACAGATCCTCTTGCTTCACCAACCTGCCTCTTGGTCAAGCCAAAACATGAATCCAAAGGGTGGGATTTCGAAGCAGTTTAATAGGCTTGGTGATTGCTAACCCACACATTTCCTCAGCTTCCTCCTCCTGTTGTGGTAGCCTTTCTGATAATTTATGTCAGGTTAACAGTCTGCTGGGCAGATACCTCTGCTCACAGTTCAGCAGAGAAGGAGAAAGAGAGTAATTTAACCTGACCCAAAGTGCTCATGATGACCAGAATGGCAACACCTCTTCAGATAGGCTTGTACGTATTACAAAGACCTAATAAGAAGCATCTTTCAGTTTTAGGATGTAAGTGAGTGCATCAGGATCCAGTGCCAGGTAAAACAGTTAAACAAAAAACATTTTTCAGTGTCATTCATACACAAACAAAAAACCAGAAACATTTCATTTGTAATGGTTCCCCATCTCCTGTTTAGGGGATCAGGCTGGCTATAAGAAGTGGATCAGTGTTTGGAATTTGGTCGGGAACTTCTTGATTTGACACTATCCCATTCTACTTGTGGTTTTTATTTGTGCTTTCTGGATTTTTACATGATAATTAGCAAATTGATTTATATTAATGTGTTTCAATATAATGAGCCTCGTTAATAGTCATATGGGATACGTGAGAAGGAGTTTTTCAGAAAGGACCAAAAAAAGCACTTTTAAAGTGACATTTCAGGTCCTCATTTCCTCATTTAGTCTTATAATAAATAATATGGTCAATACCTCCAGGATGACAATTGAAGAAAACATTTAAAGTTATTTAGTTATATAAAATAGATAATCCTACTTTTTATGTAATTTTAATGAAGAAAACGTACAATGATACAATAACAAGGATGAATTTCAGGCCCTATAATTGGATTGAAAATGAATATTATTTAAAAAACTTTGCCTTTTTAATTTTTTCTCATTAAAGAAACAAGCAGAATAGATGACTTTTTTCCTAACTTCCATCTTTTAAATAGAACATAATATACAGAGAATGTCAGGAAACAAATATTCTTTTGCCCATGACTGAAAAGAAGAGAACACATAAAATAAACTTTTGCAAAATGGCTGCATATAAGAATTCGCCATGGAGTGAGCAATTTATTACACTAAAAATTTGTCATCCAGAATCCTGTGGAATATGCCAGAATGATTGTTCATTCCTTAAAAGAAGTATCTTCCATTTCTATATAATGCATAAAGTGCAGAAGAACAAGAGTAAAAATGTGGTTTTTTAATGATTATGATAATGACTGATCTTGTTCCAATTTGAGTCAATGACAAAACTCCATGGAATTGAGCTGAATATATGTGTGTAGGTAAGATGTTGTTTACTGTGCTTTTGCTTTTTCTGAGAGCAAAATGTAAATGAAATATATTCCTTGCACAAATTAGATTATCCCAAGTCATCTGCTGACTCCTACTTAAAACAGAGTACGGGGATCTCTCGACGTTCTCCAGGAGCTGCAAACCTGAGTATCTATGCAGTCTTAAAGACACTCTTGCCACTGTGTGAATTGGCTGCTGCATCAAAAAAGGAATGAACACAGTCATGGAACAAGAGTTCATGAGATTTTGCTCGTGTGTATAAATGAATGTAACATTAATAAGTTCTCCCAGCCCTCTTTCAGCTGCAGTTAGAATTTTTTTTAAAAGCATCACATATCTTTGTGCAGAGTCTTGCCTAATTTTAGTACAGCCATGAACGGGGAGAGAGTAAATTGTTCCTCCATGTGCCACATTTGAACTGAGCAGAGGGAGCACAAACTGCATGACTGATTCCGCAGCAACTGAGTGGGCACAGGCCAAAAAAAAGAGGGAGAAGTAAAAACAACCTTAAGTTATGTTCTACCAACATCAGCCAGGTAACACATGTGGTAGAAATGGACAGAGATTATGCCAGTAGAGGAAATTATCCTTACAAGAGAGGAAACAGGAACAGAGAAAGCACTCTGCTAGTTTTGATTTTCCTGAACCACTTATTTGGAATGTAAAACTACCGGTTTACATGTCTTTAAGCTGAGACTCGACCAGTCTCTTGTAAGATGAAAAAGAACTATGTGCCTAGAGTGCTCTCATTTTTGTTAACAAAACCTTTGGAAGACAAACAATCTGACAAACTCTACCCAATTTCTTCAGTGGCACAAATCACTTGTCAGCTTGTGTAATGCCTTAGCAGCAGAGATGGAGCTGCATGAAAAAAAACAACTCCCTCTGGAACAGGAGGTAGGGAAGAGTGCTGGAAATGCTACAGAGTAATGTTATTAGGAAGTGTGAAGGAGGAGAAGGGAGTTGTTTACAATAAACTGACCTAATGATTCCTAAGTCATTGGCTGTAAAATTCATCTGTCCTCAGGTAAAAGGTGCAAGGCAAAATGGATCAATATAGTTACCCCCTTCCTTCTCTGGCCCATCCTCGTGGGTGATAGAGCATAACAGTGTTGGTTTTGACATTATTAGGTTATCCTGAAAATAAATCACTTCTGAAAAGGTGAATAATTGGACAGAGCTTAGTGCTGACAAGCTGAAGGTTGGAGGCTGGGGGGAGGGCGGTGGTGAGGGGGAGAGGGAAGGCGGGCTGTGGTGTTGCAAAGGCAAACTCATTACAGGAAGCCACCAGCATGTTAGGAGCTGTAAGTCTCATTCTGGTTTGCACTTTGGCAAATGAGTGCAGTTTCTGGTCTGATAAATATCATATTGTATTTATGGTTTCTGAAACTATTTTTGATCCAGCAGAGAAATGAGACATACCTTTTCATGTAATTGAAACTCTGAGAGGTATACCCCTGTCCAGTAAAATTAAAAGGTAGTAAATTTTGTCCCTATAAAAGGAAATTCCCACTTTTCCCAACATCTAGCTAATCTGTAGAGTTCACTGCCGTAAGTGGTCATCAAGATAATATATTGTGGCTGGCCTCTAAAAGAGCTAGATAAGCTTATGACCATCCACAACATCTGTAACTATGCAAGTGAAGATCATGATAATGGCAGTCCAACCTCATATTTTACAGCATAAAATAAACCCCCTTGGGGACGCAGAAAAGACTGGATAATTGACTATTTATCCAATAGGTTGTTCTAATCCTTATTCTGACACCTAAGAGGCAGAGCAACATTAGGCAGAGGGTACCAGATTATTTGCTTGCATCTACTCCCACCAAAGATTGCAGCAGTATTTCGAGTGTTTGCTGTGAACTTGGACTTCGTGTAGAAGTCTCTGAAAGTTTGGTGCTGATAGTGGGCTGTAATTCGTCATTGAGATGAAAATTAATGAGGTCAATCTACCATTCCTGGAAAGTTTTCTGAATGTGAGTGCTGTGGTTCTGGAACAATGTTGGCATTTAAGGAATATAGGTTCACATCCTAATGCCCAAACATTTGCAATGTGATCATGAGTATATCATGCATAGCTGCATTACACATTAGCTTACTCACTCCAGATGAGTGATTTTCTTTCATTCAATTTTTTTCTGTCTCATCTGTTCCATATTAGGCTGTCTAGATGAGGACTCTTAGATCAATTTTATGCAGTATCTGACACAAAGATACAGTTTGCATCCTGAATGGGGTTTGCTGAGGCAAAACCATCTGTTCCAAACAATGGATTTAATTTTGATCTTTACAAAACTTTCAGAGGTACACCTGTTTGTGGCACCTATCTATTAAACGTCGTCATTGCTTGAGGAATATACTCTCTTTTGGGATTGAAATAATGAAAAAGATCCTGAAAATGCAGTTCCAAGTAGCATACAATTTCATATTCTTCTTCCTTCTTCTTATCTCCTAGCAGGTACTTAAGGACTTTCAGAAATCTGTCTTCCAAGAACTTCCCTTCCCAAACTTCCCTTCCCAAACATCCCTGTAAATGTCACAGTTCCTTGCAGTGCCTGCTGGTGGTGTGGAGATAGGAACACAAGGGGCACAATAACAAGTTGTCAGGGAGCTGGGTGAAATTTTCCATGTCTTCTCCCAGACTTTTTAATATTTTTGAGAAACTCCTTTTCATTCAGAAAATGCTTTATGAGAAATTTATGACAGGAAGACACCAACACATGAAATGGGCCACAAGTCACCAGCTTTTAGGGTTCCACAAAAGTCCAAAATCAGCCCTGCTCTGAGGGAAGCCTTATAAAGCAGTGCATTTTGCAATCCCAGACATGGTTCTTCTACAGGCCAAACCCTGCAGTTGCAGACCCACTTGAAGAGATTCTCACCACCCTCTTCGCCTTTGCTGCTTCTTCCTGTCCTCCTCCCCATGGTGCTGGAGTTCATGGTCTGCTCTGCTGTGATGAGTCAACTGTTTGGCTGGCTATGCTCCCAAGCACACTTGTCATAGTGCCTGCTTTCAAAACAGATAACTATTTTTTACCTTTTTCTTTTAAAACCAGACCATTCCCCAGGTCTGGTTTGGAGTTCAGCCATCAAATTGTCACATCCAAGAGGAGGTAACTCCTATCAAGCAAGGAAGGAATCTCTTAACACTTCTCTGCTTTTAAAGTATTTGTGCCCTGGAAAAACACTCTGTTGTTAGATAAGAGGCAACCCAGAAAAGTCCATGAAAAGAGGAGGGATCTTTCAGGCCACACTGCTGTTCTAATAAAGCTATTCAAATTCATTATCACTACATGATACAATCAGTCCTATATAGTTATCAGGTTCTGGGGCTGTTTTCTTTTTCTGCCACTGACAAATAGGCCAAAGTAAACCAGGTCACTGATAAGACAGACCCCTGGGAAGATGTTCTGCCATGCTTGATGCATGGATAGGGCTTTTTGTTCATCACTCACATGATTTTGTCTTGCAGCATCTGTTTATTTTCCTTCTCCTTTCATTGCCAAAGTTTGAAAGCAGCCTGAAATAGAATAGGATTTATGCTACAATCTGCAAACCCTGAACTCTTTATTTAGGAGAGTCAAAGACTATAAGGCAGAGAAAGGCCTTTGGTATCCCCTTGTCTGACCCCTGCTACAACTGAGGCCATTAGCTTTCTCTGACTTAATTCTTGTTTGGTCTATCTACTGGAAAAACATCCAGTCCTGATTTAGGAATTGTGAGTGGTGGAGAGAATTCATCACAACTCTCCACGAACTGTTCTTATGGTCAATTACCCCATCTGTTAAAAAATTTCCATCGTACTTCACTTTAGATTTGCTGAGCTTCAATTCCCAGATGTTGGCTCTTGTCCTTGCTGTGCCTCTAACCCTAGATTTCTACCCAGAGTGAGCTCAGAGAATGGGATGGTAATTAGGCACATACATATACATCACTTAGAGACATTTTCAGTCATTATTGCCTCCTGAGCAGAAATGAGGTCTGAACAGAGTCACAAGGTTTTCTGAGAAACAGATTAAAATTTGTTATCACTCTAAATATTTACATTTGTGGCATTTGAATTACAGGCATATGATTTTCCAGTACCTGTGGAAATGTAACTCCCACTAGACACTTTTTAAGGATGACTGGGTACATTTTAAAAGAGAAATGACCTGTTATCCAGAATTGCAGAGGATCCACTTTTGCCATTGCTGTCAGCTGAATGACATCAACGCATTTTATTTGCAAAGCAAATTCAGCACATATAAGAGGCCAAAGTAAATTCAGATATCATAGTTGTGATGCTACAAACTTATGAATTAGAGCTGATAAATGGACTTGACATCTGTTTCTGAAAGGTGCTGTCATGTTATTACAAGATGTTTCTATTATGTGATGACCCCTTCCCTTCCCTGAGGATGCTGACAAATGCTGTCCAGACCAAGATGGCAGAGCTAGATTGGAATGATAAGGCACAGCCAAGGCCCTACAATTTGCCTTTCAAATTGTTCTTTCTACCAGTATTATGTAACTTTACCCTTTCTAGGGGAACATCCATGGAACCACATTTACTTCAGATGATGCCTTCTGATCTGGTTACATGTAGCATTTTCGTGAGAGCCGTCAGGGACCAGTTGCCTTGCACTGGGCTCTAGACTCTACGGGACCTGTGGTGCAGGGTGGAGAGGATGTTTCCTAACAAATGTGGGAGTAGGCATTTGGACCGCTTTAACTCTGTGCATAATTGTCCCCAGGCAGGAAGAGCTGCTTTCTGCTTTGCTCTCTTGTGTTGCTTAGTTCTGCAAGCTCATAAGGCAGGGACAGATTGTGATTTCGATTGGGGACATTTTCCCCAATGTATTATGCCACCAACCAGTGAAGAACTGCCAAAGGCATGAGAAAATGCCTTGTGCCATGTGTCCACGCCCACACAGAGGAAGGAGAGTCCTTGGCCTAGGAGGGAGCTGTGGTGGGTTGATGCCAGCTGGGAGTTTTCCTTTGCGGGTGATGACTCTCGGTAGCTGTTTAAAATTAGCCCACACAGGGGGCAGTAAGGGGAGAACCTGGCCCACAGGTGGAGTCATGCTGACACTTCCATGAGGTCGAACTGGCTGCACCAGAGCCAATTCATCAGCACAGATGAGCAGACAGGCTGGTGAAAAGAACTGAATCCACATCTAAGTGAGGACAGCAGTAAACGTCTGTTGTCACTTTTGGTACTCAAGTATGCTCCCCCCACTCTAACTGCTATCACAGTTTTTTTTCTTTCAATGCTATTTGGCAACTGTTTGATACTGTGGAAGGAGAGCATTTTAATAACAAGCAAATTGAAATTTAATTAATTTGCAAGGGAACCTTCTAGTTGTTCCAATAAATGATGCTAGATTGTTCATTGAGAGAAGATCTCAATGCCATATATGTGATGAGTATGTAGGGACAACTTATCTTTTGAAGCTGCAGTTGGTTGATTTGTGGGTTTTTTTGTCCATAGTAGAAATTAATACTACATATGAATGAACAAGAATAATAATTATGCTCTGCAGTTAGAAGTTCTAGTGTTTTTTGTTTATTTAATAATTTTCTGGAAAAGCTCACAGACATTGGCTCTCATTGTCCAAATACTTCATTTAGATTCCACTTTATAGCTGTCCTGAAATGTAACTGGTCATCTGGCCGAAACCAGAAGGCAGCCAATTAAATTCACAGGAAAACATTAATCTGAGCTGAAGAATTCATAGCACATGTGTGCAATCATTCCTCCTTTTACGTATGCTTTCTGTTCTTCCTCTGCTCCTGCTCCCCCAGCTCCCACCCCCCCGCTTCTTATTTCACCGGTCAAACGAGAACGTGCCAACTCTAACAGCACTGTCCGAGGGAAAGGAAAATTAACACCAGTTTTGCTTTTATGTGTTCAGGACTCAGTCCAACAGGGCCACTAGAGTGAATGTTGAGTTTTTCTCCTGCTTTTACCAAGCCTGGGACCTGGCCCAAGCATTGTGTTGCCAGCATGTATCAGCACACAGGGTGTGAGGACAGAGAACGCAGGAGCCAGGACGTGGGTGGCAATGAACAAGCCGCGGGCTGGAAGGGAAGAATGAGATGGAGAGGGAGGGCTTGCAGGAACTGAGGAGGAGGAATGGGGAAGTTGGGCATGCTGAGAGCAGGAACAGAGGTCTGGGATTACCAGGACATGCTCTCCCTGGGCCTGGGAGCTGAGCCTGGTCTCCTAACTTCTCTCCTGTCAGTAAACATCTGTGAACAACTGCTGGAGATGTAGGTTTATTGTCTCCTTCTCCTTTCTGTGTCATTTTGCAGGAAGTCACACAGCTCTACTGTGCACTTCAGCAGGGGAGAGGTATGCTGTGGCTGCAGGGAGTTCATGCTCTTCCAGCAAGCCAAGCTGGGGTCACCTTGATTGCACCTCCATCTCAGGACAAAAAGGGAGGTGAGGTTTTTCCAAGGAAAGGATTGCATCACAAAACAAACAGTTAAGCATTTACCATCTGGGAAATAAGGGAAAGGATGGTACTTGTACTCTCTCACTGGATGATAGTTTTGTTGCACGAGAGGGAGATAATCTCCAGAACTACTTTCATAGGTGTGGTGGAAGGTGGTAAATGGGTGGTAAAGAAAGTGGAAGAAGACTGGGGTTAAGGTGCCTAGTTAAACTGGCTAAAATTATTCTATTTATTGTCTATGCCACAATGCTTCTAAACAATGCTGAGTCCTGGGTTTCCAAAATCGAGAATCTAGCAGTTAAATAGATAATTGTGTATTCCCTTGTTAGCTGGAGTGCCTCACATGGTTCCTAGCCTGGACTTTTACAGGCACACAGGTGTTATCAAGAGACATGATTTGAGCTTAAGAGGCATTGTAAAAATGCTCCACACACTGGAGAATCAGATCCTGGCTGTTGTGGGGCCTCCGTTCTCTGGGCATTCAGATTCTCCTGTTTAACTGTGAAGAGTTACACTGCTTACAGGTAAAGAGTTTCACAGTAAGGCATTGCAGTTTGTCTCACGTAAGAAGTGATCTGTACATGCATGGAAATCTGTCTCACTGTAATAAAGTGCACAGATATATAGATACATATATATGTATATGCCTCATACATTATTCATGAACACTGGATGAGAGATAGTAGAAAAGCTATACTATCCTATACCATCCATAAGGATCTATGTGAATAAGGAACTCTGCCATAATAAAACCACATTACATTTAGCACTTTTTAACACTCCAAACCACTACACACTCTCATTGACGGACAAAAGGAAATAAGGTTGAATGGGGAAATATGTTATCTTCTCAACACCAGAGGGAGCCCACCTGGGATATAATCCACTTACTGGCATAGGGAGTGTGTTCTTTCCTGAATATATGCTCCAAATACGTTTTTTGTCTCTGTCTTGCATTCGTGCACACACACACAAGAACACCGAGGTTATATCCATTCACAACAGATCCATGCCACTTACATGCATGTGTATATGTGTGTGTATAACCAAGATGCGCGATGTAGTGTGCTGTATGCTTTTTGTTTTGATTTGGTTATTTAATTCATAATTCAGTTGAGATCTGAGATACAAATGCTAAGTAGTTTTTTGGCTTGATGTCATACAAAGTTTTAACACAATGCTTTTGCTCATGGCCTCTGGCCAATGTGTATGCCTTGCACGTCATTTGTGGATGCTCTCAGGAAAGAATGTGCAGAATTGCATTTATTTTTTGGCATTATGTGTTGCATGAAAGCTACTTTAATGCTTATTCTAGGCCAGCTATTCAAAAAAATGTAATACTACTTGAATTTTATAAACAAGAGTTTAAACAGGGCTGGTTTATGTTATTGTTACTTACATTTTACAATGAAGAGGCAAACATATGGATCATCAGAAGTCAAACTCGTCTTTTGCTTCCTAACGAATGTGTAAGTTACAGGTATGATGAAAACTTTTCTTACTGTTGTGCCCAATTGTTTCTGACAGAAAGCACACAAATTGCAAACAGATTGCCACTCTCATTTAGCTAGAAGTTTTGGTGCTGGTTTCAAAGGAAGCAGGAGGAAATGGAAATGTGAAGGATATGTGTTCATAGGACAAGATCTACCTGGACTGTAAGAAAGTATTAGGCAGGCATGGACATAATTTTCACTCTATAGACGTGAAATGCGTGTCAGTAAAAACTTTCTGACTGGTGCTCTCTGCAGTATTCCACGAAAAAAAAATGGGCTTAGCCATTGTTCTTTCTACACACAAAATTCAATGTTACAGCAGTTCCAAAGGGAGATGGCTGGAGAGGTAAATGCCTTGGCTGCCTGGTTTGTTAAACAAAGTGTGTCCATGGTCAACACCAGAAAACTAGTGTTTAGGAGCTGAGATGTGCACCTCAGTCTGGACATACTTTCTCCATTTCAGAAGCATTTCCCAAACTCCATCTCAGCTGCTGACCTGTTCCTGCAGTCCTAGGTCCTGTCACAACTGGTGGCATCATGACTGCAATAATTTTGGAGAAATATCTCAGCAGATGCTAGAAACAGGAAGTTACCAGGTGAAACGTGCATATTCATTGATTTGTTCCTCACAGCTTTATCCTGGCAATCTCTTGTCTAGAATGAAGGAAAAAAATAATTGCTGAGGATCTTTGGGTTTAAGGCCTACGATGCCCCTCTACTCACAACCCAAAGTGAGCAGCACCTTCTCATCTTCAGGTTTTGGCTTGCTCAGAGGAACACTGCTGTAAAATATAACAGAGGCTGCTCTAATTTACAGCTGTCTGCACTCTTCTTAGCAACCAACAGGCAGGACTGCTAGCTTTCCCATATGTTTTTCTTCCTCCTTGCAGTCCAGCCCTTGGAAGAAACAAAGGCTTGAAGGAAAGAAAGGGAATGGCTTGGAGTGATCCTATTCAGAGTCATTTTGTTCCCCCTCAAGCCAGCCAAGAGCTCAAAGCAGAAAGGAAGGCTAATAACAGTACCAACTTGGTCTGGTGACGTTGGAGTGATAAATACCTGCAAAATTGCAGTAAATGCTGAGAGTTGAGAAATATTGTGAGGGATGTATGAAATGAGGAGTCCTTTGAACACAGGGAGTGATGGAAACACAGGAGGCTGTGGACCATTTGTTTGGAGAGGAACAGATCATGTACTAAATTATCTACTAGACATAAACTCTAGCAACAGTTGTAAAATGCCAGCTTTTAAATTGATTTTGTAGTGATTTTCAAGTGTGAGTATAATTAGTTCTGTAAGAAGAGAAAATGATATAAGGAAACATTGTGCTGAAGTACAGCCTTCAGTGACTGGGGCTGGATACCTCTGCTAACTCAAGATTATTGGTTTAGAAACAAATACTTCTTTAGATTTTCCTCTGAACAGGTGAAAAAAATCAGCTAGAAATGATTGGAATATTTTTTGTGTAGTGTGAAAAGGACAAAGAACTCATTTTTTTCACATTAAAACATCCCTGACTTCAGGAACTTTAGTCGTGATTACTTCAGGTGAAGTTTATTTTATTATAGTTGAATGTGAAGATTGCTGAAAGAAATCTCATGGGAATGCTCATTACTGTCTGATCATCTAAGTACTTTTAATCCAAGCAGTTTGGAGTCAAATGAACAGCTAAACATTTATGTGCTTCTTCTGAATTTCCAAGTTGAGTATGCCTGACATTTTGTAGAATATTATTACATTGATTTTTTTTTTTTTGATGTTTAATGGTTTTACAGTTTCCCAGCTTCCTGTACTCCAGACTTCTTTTCTAAGCAGCTATTGCTGCTCTCTCTCTACCTCCACACAGAATTCTAGGAGCAAATGGCTTAAAATCTCTCTAACAAATGCAAAGCCAAACACTGTAATTGATTTCAAGAAAAGGAGAGAATTCCATCAGGAGATCCTCATCAGTGATTGGTTTTAAGGACCATGTTGAACAAGCAAGTGTCTGGAATGAAACAGATGTAAATTAACCTGTACTTAGGCAAGGGAGCATTGCAGATGATCTCCGGAGAACCCTTTGATTCTTGAAATATATTTTACCATTCTAAAATATAAATAGAGAGTAAAATTGTAAGATTTTTTTAAAGTATCATAATTTCTAGGGTTTGGTGGCATAGCTAAAAATCTGTTTGGAGACACGTCACGCTGCTATATTGAATGCGTTTTTTGATTTTTTGGAATAACTGCTGAAAAGAATTTTTCACTTGATGTTTTTATATAATGATGCTGTTGACACCTCCATTAAGTCCTCTGGCACTTTTCCAAAGAAAAAGAACCTTTTCAATTTCCAAAGAACCTTTGGTAATCAAGCACAAAACAGCAGAGGTCTTCCTCTCACTCAGGCTTTGCTGGTGCTTACCAGGTGCTTGCACAATGAACAGAGTTACAACACAGTCTGAGAAGGTCTGAAAGCCTCTCAATTCTGGATACAGAAGCTGTGCTAAAACACAGCTTCAGAGCTTTATATATGCCAGAACAGCAAATGAACAGCCTTCAGCATTTTTTGCGTGAGGTTCAAGTCATATCAAATCAGAGGGGGCCATCAAGAGAGGATGCACTGGCTATTAGCAAAAGGGAGTTAACAAGTGATGAAGTCAGGAATGTGCTGATGTCTTTAAGCTGAACGAGGGGGATAAAGTGTGGGAAGTCACAGCTTTCTAGAGACAAAGCCACTGTTGGGTTAATTAATTGGGGTGGGATGTCTGCACACTGAGGGGAGGAAAGGAGCTTCATTTGGTACACGTCTAAGTTTTGAGCAGCAGTTAAAAAAGACTGGAGCTAGGGGAAGGACAGAAGTGTTTGGTACAGCTCAAACTGGCAGGAAGCCAAAAAAACTTGTCAGATATTTGTGAAAATAGGTTGCAGCTGCTAGGGCTAGGAGTGCTTCACGGTATAAGCAGCACTCTGGGACTTAGCGAGAGCCCACACTGTCCCCACAATTTCTGACAAAGCTTGTCTGCCACAGGTCAGGTTTCATAAGTGAGGACTGGGTTTGATAAAATGAAATGCCACACAGCAGGCTTGCACAGTGTGACATCTCCTTCTGGCCTGACAGTGCCAGGTGAAGAACTCTGAGATTTCTTTTGAAGACAAACCGTATGTGCCTCCTCCTCTGTGCTTGCAGAATATGTATCTTCTCCCTGACATTTAACTCTACAGCAACATCCAAGCAAGCAGTTTCCCATTTATGGCAAATCAAGAGTTGATGTCACTGCAAGCAATGTGCCATGATACCAGGAAGGAGTAGAGATGACTGCTTTGTTTGAACAAGAAGTAGTGGCCATTCAACTTAAGAAATTTTAAAAGGCTTGGTGCTTGTTTTTCTTCCAGTGCCATACTCTTTCTCATTCCTCCTCTTCCCTTGTTCCTTTGTAAACTTTACACGGATTAACTTTATCTCAGAGCTTAATTTTCCTGCTAAGTTTGGGGGAGGAAAAGATAGTATTTCCAAAACTAATTTCTCTGACTGCCTAAATACATATTTAAAAACTTACCTGTCCGCAGGATTGATTTGATTAACCATCCTAAATATATTAGATACTCTCTACCTCCAGAAAGAATATTCTTATGTTTTGGGGAAAAGGATAATTTTGGGAGACAAGACAAAAAGTCACCAATATTTGGAGGTGTTTTTTTGTGTTCATCTTGCATAATAATATCTGTTAGGCAAAAGATTTACAAATGGCATGACTTTGACTTTTAACAATTTAATATAGTAATACTTATAACTTTTAATGTCCCCCTTTTTTTTTTTTTAATTTTTAGGTGCATTAAGATGAAAATATTATTTTGTGGAAGTTTCAGTGTGTTGTCCTGGACTCAGGTAAGCACCACTATAGCACAGGTTTTATCCTTCCTCCTCTCAAAAATGCCTGTTCATTTTTAAGAGGAAAAAGGAGAAGAAAGGAAGAGTGATAGTTTGCTATTGTTGTTTTGCCCTCATCTTAGTCCACAATATTAACATAAAGCAGTGTCGTGCTTATATAAATACTGGTATCTATACGCAACTTTCATAGATTGTGCAAGGCTGGAGTCGGCAAATGTTTATCATGAATGGCTATGTCCATCCTAAGGGTTTCCATCATCCTGTGAAATTAGAACAAAGTGTGCTGAAGGTAAAGGAAAGGATCCTGTTTTAAAATACAAAATGAGAACAAAATAAATCAAAGGGACAGTTGCATTTTACTGTTTTTCAGTGCTCACATATTGCAACTATTTATTAACATTTTATAATATCCTAAATATAAGTCAGGAACTTTACAGGCTGTGGAAATGAGTCCTTGTACTTGTGCCTCAGCTGGAATGTATCACAATACCTGATTCACACCAGCTGAAGGTCCCCAGTTTTGGATGAGGCTCAGATGTTTCACCTCACCCCTCTGTTTGGCCCTGAGAGCTACTTTGTACATTTATAAACTTATCTAAATGTGACTAATGACATTTCCACATGCCCATCAATGAGTGTTTTCCTTCTCTCTTTCAAACCTGCTTAAAGTGGAAGAGACAAAAGTCCGGGAGAAGGGCTGCCTGCCTTTTTTATCTAGCCTGCCAAGGGGCACAGACAGGAGAATGTAGATGGAGCTTCTCCTCCCACTTTCAGGACAGAAAATCAAAGCAGATCTAGATGGAGAAGCAGAAGAAGGTGAAAAAACTTCTTTTCCTTTCCTCCTTTCTTTATTCCTCTTCCCTTTTTTAAACATCTAGTCTCCTTGAACTGAAGAACTGATGTTTTTATCTCCATTTTTTTCTCCACTCCATCATGCAAAGAGTTATTCCAAAATCACTTGGCAGCTGTAAGACAAGCTATTTCCTAACCCTCAAAATAACTTTTGTTTTGAATAGTTCCCAACTCCTTAAAAATGCATCCACATGTATGCATATTTTGCATGGGAAAGAAAACTTACAGAAGTAAATTTCATGGTTAATGACTATTAAAATCCTGCTACAATCATTATTAAATTTGGGCTCATTCTGTGTGGAAAGCCGTATGTATTAATCAGTATGTATTTGTGATGTAAACTGTGCAAACACTAAGGAAAGAAGCAATCCTAACCCCAAATTTCTACCATCTAGACAGAAAGGGTGAGTCTGTTAGACCCCCAGGTTCAAAATAGGGAAGGGAATATTTTTCCTTGCTACAGTCTGAAAAGGCCTTTTAAATACTTTTTGGCTACCAGCCACATAAACAGAAACACCAAGGCTGGCATACACAATACAAAATAAAACCTTGGGGGTGCAATTTGCCCAGTTTTGTTTGACAGCCTCATTTCACTAACCAGCTGAGGGTCAGTGTATGTTGTTGAACACTTCTATTACCTTTCATCTGCTCATAGGCTGCTTGAGCACAGACTTGCCAGGGGCTTTCTTCCTAGCACTGGTCCGTAGTAAGTTCAGTAACTTCCTTTACACTGTGGTTGTAACCAATCCTTGCCACTCTCATAAAAACAGAGACAACTTTGGTATTCACCTCTGAAAATTCACTAGAGGGATTACAGCAGGAGAAATGATACCAGTAAAATAGACCTTGGAAAACAAAAGACGTCCATACTTGGTGAAAACCAGGCAGTAGCAAATAAGGCTGGCCTTTTTTTGCATCTTGACATAGCATTTCTTTTTTTTCCCAAAGCATGAAAAAGTATGGATAATTCTACCAACATTTCCATAGTAGAAAGTGTCTCTCCTCTTCAGGGCATTAAGTGGAGAGATTTCTTGCTGGACAATGAATGATGCAATGATAAAAAATATTTGGAAATTGCTTATTTCTCAACAGTTATCTTTTTCTTCTTAAACTAACTCTTCCTGCCTAAAGAGACCTTGGGGATTCCCAGCCTTCCTTCCCCTTTGAAATGGAGCTGTGAAAAGCTGTTGTTTCTCTCCTTCCCCTGGGTTTCTTAATGTCTAAGTCCTATCACCCTCTTCCCCTTCGTGAAAACTGAAGAATTTGAAAAACTCCACACTACTCAAGGGAAGAGAGAGGCTTCCACGTGTGTCAGGGTCCTCTTCACAAACATATTAAAAAAATTACCTTTATTGCTGATTTCAGCAGATCTCCAGCCTACAGAGTGTTTGTTTCTAACTAGCTCTTCCCAATTCACTAATAAATAAAATGTACTCCTGTAATGCAAATGCTACTGAGTCAATAAGGCCAGTTCAAAGTACAAAGCAATAGACAGTAGAGGTAACTAAGAAAACACAAGGCCAGGAAAAGGAGTAAAGTGATCAGCAAGTATTTGACTGCGATGCATCACTAGACTGGAAAAGTTAAACTATTTGACCTCTGGAGGACTTTTCCAACGTGAATTTATCCCATGACCCTAAAAATATTCAGTTTTCTCATCCTGCAAGATTGCCCCCAAAATAAAATGCCCATTTAATGTCTTCTTTTTCCTGTAGTTCTCAGAAGTCAGCACCTCTGCTTGCTCTCTTCTTGTCTTTCCAGCGCTGAAAATACAGCAGTAAAACCATTCCCCTCTCTGCACATAACTTGGGCAAGGACTGGATGCTTAAGGAAGATAACAGATTTGATGAAGAAATTCAGAAACACAAAACTGACAAATGAAATAAACAAGTTTATCGTATTTCCTGTATGAAAGCATAAAGAGGAAAGTTTCAAAGGAAACAACTTTCAAGTGACAGAACATGTAAGAACATGTGATTTAAACGAGTTTACGAAGTAAGATTTAAATACAGGCTTTTAAGTTGGCTGGATGATCTCTACTCAGTTCTTTAAAGATTCTGAACTGTTTTGTTCAATGACAGAAATGATTTAACTTTATTAATAACTTTATTATGTTAGTTAAACAAACTGAAACATAATGAAATAGATAAAAAGAAGAAAAAGAAAACCTCAACAACTTAAATCCATCAACACCCAGCAAAGAAGCCCCAAATTATCACTCAATCTGGGTCATTAAAACTAACATCAAAATAAATTAGGAATTAAGCAATACAGCTATCAAATTAAGACCGGGCCTATTATCAGTCTCCCTTCTTTGAACTGTCTTTTGGTTATGATGATTTTGTCTCCTGGAACTGCATCAAGCAGTGGGATTACACAACAGACACCAGGAGAGCAGTCTTGACAAGCCAATTGTGGTAACTTGTCTTTCGCAGAAGCTGTCTTTTCAGAGCTCCATGGACTACTAACACAAACCACAAAACTGGTCTATTTCAGTACTTCTTAACTTGTGAAATCTATCTTACAGAGAGAGGACATGAGAAGATGAGGCATGAGAAGATGAGGCATGAGAAGACAACAGCACGCTGTGAGGGACAGGCTGACCTTTCCCTGTCTTGTGACTGTTTAGGATTATTTCAAATGGGAAGATGTTTTGGCAGATGTTGGGAGGATGTCATAGGTCCTTTCCAGTGCTGGCTATGTAAAGGCAGATGGGATCTGCCCTTGCTGTTCTCCAGCTGGAATCACCATTCTCCTGCTGGTAGGCAGGCTTCTTTCAGGAGTTCTGGTGGCTCATCCTGTGTGAGCACTTGCCATGAAATGGGCTAAATAAGCAATCACACAGATGTGAAACTGCCCATCTTATTTTGGCTGTCCTAAGTAGTTATGGGTGAGGAGAGGGCCCTGGACTGTTTGCCATCCCTTGTGTAGGACTGAGCACTGGTAGCAGTGGGGGGATGGCCAGGATTTGGGACTAGGCTGGAACTGTCATCTCTGTACAGAACAGCTGAAGCTGTTCTGAGGCTGAAGGAGGAGTGTCTGCAGTATTATCAGTTGTGATGGGGAATTTGACTGACCCTCATACAGACCTGTTGCAATTCCAAAACAAAAATTTAAGTATTTCAAAAGACTGGGAGATTTCCCAGCTAGAGATAAATCAACAGCTAAAAAGAAATCCAGAAGACAAAACAAAAAGGAAGGAAAAGTATGCAGTTCATGAACTCTAGCTTTCACAGCCATTGAAATTCTCTTAGAATATATCTTGGATCTCTGTTCAAAAAAAAAAGACAGTGCTGGCAAATTCTTTCTACTAGTGGATCTACCATGAGCTACGAAATCTTCGGCAGATGTGGGCACAGTCTCTTTAGTGACACCTTGAACTTCTTTTTCCCAGGAGGCCCATGGGGAGATTGAGTGACAACAGAACTCCTGACTCTGGGTCTCCTTGGTCTCTCCCTAGTCTCTTGCAAACAGCTCTCAGTGTCCTTGGTCATATCTGCCTCCAGACCTACGAACAGTGTGCAAGCTATGCAGCTTTCTCTAGTTGGCTTCAAATGTGGTTTCCTTGGTTATTGCCTATTTTGGGAAAATTTCTTCTAAACCAAAACTTTGGAAGATGTTCTGTTTTTATATTAGAGCATATATGTCTGGGATCTTCTCCTCCAAACAGCAGAATGTCGACACTGAACACCCGCATTCCTGTAGGAGCCAAGATGGTTTTATCTGAGTGACAAGGTCCAGGGATGATGGTATGTTGCCAGGTTATGTAAGGTCCAGTTCACATATCCAATTAAAAAGAGGGCTTTTGTCAACAACTGACCACTCAATGTTCATTTATCAGTGAAGATAAAAACTAACGAACCAGAGAGCTGACAATCATCTTTTCATTTGGAAGGCACATTGCACTGGACAGCCATTCTTCTGGAATCTCTCTCAGTACAGAAATGCTACTCTAAAATCTCTAAGATGAATGCAGTTAAGCGGTAAATTTATATCACCCTGGTGTATCATTCCTCTCAACATGTGTAATGTTCATTTCCTCTCCTGGAACCTTGATGTGCAGCAGCAGGTTACACAGCCCTGGCTTCTGTGAACCCATTGGCTTCACTTAGGATACATGTCTTCATTTTCAACAATGTTGTCATGTTTCTTCCTAATCCAGGCCACTGTGTCTGCTTATTAACTAATAGGAGGTATTTCCTTAGGACAGTTCTTGTCTTCATTAGTATGTTTGCTGGTTTATCTCAGACCTGCCAAAATAAAGAATGCATAATAAATTTCAGAATAAAAGCCCTGGACTTTTTAAAACTTCATTTTTTAATGAAAAAGTAATATCTAAGTTTTTGACCTTGTCCGTTCCCTCTTGGAGGCACAGTATGAGCATGCCAAGAACTGGAACAAAAACAGTCATTAACTAATTAAGACTTAGTAACTACAGTCCGTGAATGAACTCAGAATAGACACCTCTTGTGTCTATCTTCCCCTCCAGGTGCTACACTTCTGTTCTGAGCCCAAAAACTGAATGGGTCAGGGCAAAATTTAGCCCTCAGCAATCTCCATAAAGGGGCACGTGCTAAGACCCATGTGAGTAACATGACAGATGGCATTTAATCTTTCAAATGCTCAAGCTATTACAGACACATCATGTCATAAAAAAGCACTGATAAAATAAACTAAAAACCATCAATGGGAAAACACAGTAACTGGGACATAGAGGGTTTTAAGGAGAAATTTTTTAAAAAAGCTGTGGCAGTTCAGTCCTGTAGTCCTTTTCTAAAAGGCACTCATAGCCAACGGAAATGTCACCTGATGGAGGACTGTACACTCCCGTCTGACATCAGCAGTGTTCTTGATATTTATAGTCCTGTAAATTATGGATACGCAGCCATTTATCTATCCTGGAGTAGATTCCAACCTGGCGTGAGCTCCCTGGGATTGCAGCTGGGTAGACTTGGCCCTTTTTCTCTTATACAGATCTTACTCCAGAAAAGCACTTAACTCTTAGGGCGAGAATAATCTGATTATTTGTGCTGGAACCTTCATGTTTGAATTTAGGCATGTATTAGACTTAAAGGGACCTCAGCAGGGATATGATTGTTCAGCTCACTTTTATTGATGAATAAAAATACATTTTTTCCTAATTACATCTGAAACTTTCAGCTTTGTATGCAACCCCTTTCCTTCTGCTTTATACTGATACTAGCATGTAAGGGCAGCTAGATGTCTCACTAGAACAAACTCTGAAAAACTTTTCCTTTCCCAACAAAGGTCAGCTAGAATCTCTTTGTTACTAGCTGTATTTTTCCCCCAATTCACATCTTCAAGCTTCAGAACACATTAAAAAAAGTCACAGAGAGACCCTCTTGAACAGGATCACGAATAAGTAGAACTGCTCCACATGCATGTAGCTTGTTCTGAAAAAATACACATAGGGAAAAATCACCTATTATTATTTGCATTGTTTGATTGTTTCAGTCCATTTTGTACAGCATTTACCACAAGAAAGAGAAAATCTCTCGGAACAGAGAGCAGTCACTATTTTAAGTGAAGCTGTGTGCGCTCATGATTTTTTCTCAGAATATCTTCACTGAAAAAGGACCAGCATTTTCCATCTTTCTATTTACTAAAATCGATATTGCATCAGGTTTTAGCAGTGGGTGCAATTATGTTACTTCTTTACAAGCCAGCCAGCATGATCCTTATTGACCTTAAGACATAAATATGTGGGCATTAAACAACCTAACAGCCTTGAGAAGTGGTTTCACCCCCAGAGAGTCACACTCTAGGATGGATAATGAATAAAGAGCTTATCAGAATCTTTGTAACATATTAGAAACATTCTCCAGATTACCTATAAAATTCATTAGAGACTAGTGACCTGCACTGAAGCCTGATAAGACAGAAGCTCAGGAAAGAGTTGAGAAAAACATGATCCATCAGAGTCATGGAAATCAAGGGTTTGGAGTAGAAGCATATAAGTCTAAGTATATAGATAGGGAACACTGCTGTTTGGAAAAGATAATGAAAGGGCAAAAAAAAGGAACAGAAAAAAGTCTTAGTTCTTAATTCTGCAAATATCCAAAGTGAGAGCTTCAGCACTGAATTGTATAGTTTGTAGGCCATATCTTTGTTGATAAGTAAAAGAGGGTCAGGAATCCAAACATTATGTACAGACTTGTGTCTGCCCTGCCCAGGGCTCGCACAGAACATGACAATTCTGTGGATCCCCTATGGCACTAAAATACAAATGTCCTTTTGTACATGCTTTTTCATTTCAGGCATCCAAAATACTGTAATGGACACCTAACTGGTGCTTTAGAGCATGAAAGGGAGGGTGGGCATGGTACAACCTGAGGTGTTTGGGAGCGGTCCCTGGAGTGAAGAGCTGACAAAACGTACCAGCCTACAGCCTAGGAGAAAGATCTCGGGGGCAGTTTAAAACCTAAATGAGGGAATGAGAAAGCAATTAGTCAGTATGTCTGATCAAAGGCCTGTCTTGGCCTTGTGTCCAGCTGTTGCTAGTTCATAATATGGTCATTCTTTCAGAGACCTCTCATATTTGAGTGGCCTGCAATAAACTATTAGTTTAGATCTCTAACTAAGAAAGAAGCCAAGTGGGGTTTTGTTTCTGTAGCGTAACTTTGCCACCACAGAAGGGGAACATTTGCATTCATCAGCCATCATATACATGAGTGGGACTGCCCTGGGATCAATGGGAATACAGCATTTTTGCACAGATTAGGTGTGGACCTAAATGTTAGGCAGATGGTCAAGGCAGATGGCAAGACTGCCCTCTTAAAGTAAAGAAAGAGAGGGGTTTCATAGGTCTTGGGCTGGCCCTCTTTAAAGAAATTCAGTACCTCTCTGTGATGTCAATGGAAGGTGAAAAATTCATTAGCGTTGGTTATAGAAGTGTATGTCTGGAAGCAGATGGAAATGCCAAGAAAGAAAGCTTGCAATTGTAAAATGAATGAAAATTAGAAGCTGCAAAGAGATCATTAAAAGCACAAAATGGTACTGTTTATATGTAACTGTAAAATAAACATAAAAGTGCCTAATTAATAAGATTTAAAATTATAAACTGCAAAACAAAGAATAATTTTTCTGCTTCGCATTTAAGTAAGAAGAAAATCCATCTTGGAATCATTAGTGGTGCTTAGAGTTCCTGTATTTCATAGTGAATTTTCAGCTATGATGATTAGATGGCATTGCCTCATGTGCTTTGAGGCCTCTGAGCCTGAAAAATACATTTGACTTACAAATTAATCTTTGTCACTGTAAGAATAATTTTGATTATCATTAATGAAAGCTGTTCTTATTACAAGCTACCTCTAGAAATGGGCTTTTGATAACAATACCAAACTTCACAATACAGGTAGCGAAAATAGATGCTTGGCACCATTAAGAAGAAATAAAATTAAACAGAACTGAGATCCAAAAGCAATTTTAAAACCAAGTGGGATCATGATTTTGGAAAACTGAAACTACAAGAACCCCTGAGCTGACCAAAACTTTAATTACAGCCAGTTTCCCCTGCTTTTTACTATGTTTCTACCAGTGGTGCTGACTAAACATAGAGGGGCAGTGGCTTTCCTCTGAAATTCCTGTCCTTCAGCAGTGTTGCTAATGTCAGTCCAAATGACAAAATTTTATTTCTGTTTCCCACTTTCCTTGCAGAGACTGAGTGAGCCTTTCAGGTATTAATGAATTTCTTAATCTCTAGAGTTAATTTCTTTTCTGCTCTAAGTAGAACTTCTTCCACAGAAAGTATCATTTTTGAGAAGCAGGAAATAGGAGGGGGTCATTACCAGCATATGCAGCATATAAGAGTACCCTGCAGGCACTGTGACATCAGGAGAATTCAGGCTGGTGTAAGTGAGGCTCTAACTGCATGTACACCAAACCAAAACAAGCCAGAACTACCACAGAAACCTCAGTCCTGAATTGTCCTGTCCCTGCTGCTTGATTAAAAAAATAATAATTTTTTTTAGCTTTCTGTTGCGTCTGTGGAACAAAAGGTGGAGATGTTCTTGGGGCATGAAAAAGTAGAACAGGACTTTCTGTTTTATTTTCAGCTGCGACCTCAGCTAATGTTGGCTCAAAATGTTTAAGTGAATATAAAATAAAGGCCTTGGTTTTAGCCTGCTCTGTTAGAAGCCAAATTCGTATCTGCCTGAGTATATGGAAGTTCAAAACATTCACTTGAGGCAGCTTTACCCTGTTTTTTTCATCCTTCCCTGTCACAAATACACTCACTAAATGAAAAGGCACACTTTTGCTGCCAGTTTTCACAGTTATGATTCAATTTTCACACAGCTTCCAGTGGAAATCCAGGACCCATTTCCAAAGACATGAAGTAAACAATGTTTGCCTCAGTGTGTTGCAAACCTAAGTGGTTAATGCATTTAAGCAATGACTTTGGGATCTGAATTAATTCTCACCTTCTCCACAAACAAATATCTGTAATACAGCACAGGCACTGCCACTAAGTGGAGGGAAGCGTTGGTGAGTTCTGTGATGCCATGGCATTCTTTTAAGGGAAAAATAGGAAATTAATAGGAATTCTTGACAAGCAACATGACAACTATTTCAGTGCTATTTCATTTATTTTATAGAATCATAGAATCATAGAATGTTAGGGGTTGTGAGGGACCTTAAAGACCATCTAGTCCCAACCCCCCTATCATGGGCAGGGACACTAGACCACTAGACCAATTTGCTCAAGGCTTTTTCCAGCCTGGCTTTGAACACTGCCAGGGTTGGGGCATCCACAACTTCCCTGGGCAACCTGCTCCAGTGTCTCACGACCCTCACATAAAGAACTTCATCCTAATACCTAACCTAAATTTCCCCTCCTTCAATTTGTACCTGTTACTCCTTGCCCTATTGCTACAGGTCCTGACGAGGAGTCCCTCTCCGGCTTCCCTGTAGGACCCTTCAGATACTGGAAGGTTGCTGTTAGGTTTCCAGGCAGCCTTTTCTTCTTCAGGCTGAACAGCCCACACTTTCTCAGCCTATCTTTGTAGAAGAGGTGCTCCAGTCCTTTTACCAACTTTGTGTCCCTCCTCTGGACTAACTTAAACAGTTCTATGACCTTCTTATGCTGGGGACATCAGAACTGTATGCAGTACACCAGGTATATCAGCTTGAGGTTTATCAGAGAGAAATTTATCAGCTTCTGAGAGAAATCAGGGATATTTATCACCTTAAGAAAAGCTAAATTTGGCTAAATTTGTATCTCTAAACTAAATTCAGGCTGAGACATCAGGAAAGATACTGGCTCATTGATTTTATATTCCTTACGGTGCTCAGGTTTTCGTTTGCAAAATATGGTTTTCTGATGTTGAAAGAAACAAAGTGCATAATTTTCAGTTCGTAATTGTCTGATTCTTGTTTTGGCATAAACAACACTAAGAAAAAGTATTATATAAAACAGTATTATATACAATAAAAATATACTGGCCAAGCCACATGTGGCTTTCTTACAATGAAGTTCCTTATGTGAATCCCTATCTGCTAACAGAAATGGGAGGAATCTTCTGACTAGAAGAAAGACAGAACTTATTCCTGGTGTTCTTAAATTATTCCTATGAGCAGATGAAATGTGACCTTTAACATGTTTTAATTATCAGGATATTGATACTGCAGTTTTTGAATCTGCTTTGCGTCCAAAGTCCTGAAAGAGCCTGAATCCTGCTAAAATTTCACGGCATGCAGATAGCAAACAGCCAGGACCCAGCCCCTGGGTTCAATCTCTATAGCAGGTTATCCCACACACAGCTGCACCGACGCAGCAGTAAGAGTTCCAAATCCTAATCCAAATGACATTTCTGGATATTTTATGGGCATTAACTAATTTGATCCTCACATTTCTTTCATTGTTTTCAAATTTAAATAATTACCATTGCGCTCATTTCACTCTTAAAATCTGTGTTCTGGAAACTGTGTTTTTTGAGCTCTTGTAGAGTTTTTTAAGTCTTTCAAAAAACTGCCAGAACCGTAAACCTTACTTCCCCCATGCCACAGCTGTGTACCGTGACTTCATGGCAATCCAGCCTGTTTCCAGGCCTAGAGCGTAACGCTGACATATATTTTACAAGAAGTTAAACCCTCTTTCCCCAGTACCTCTGCCATTCATTCCAGATGACAGACAGATGCAAAACAGCTTCAAACTTGTTTTATTCTCAGTCATTGGAGCACACTTCTCAGGATTTGCACAGATGATCTGTCTTGGGTTAAGAACATCTGAGGCCCAAACCCACTGCAGTAGCCAAGGACATGCTTTTGGCCATTGCTGAAGACTACTGAGTACTTTTCAGAACACCTTTTTACACCAGGTGCTGTAGACCCTCCAGCTGGCTACAAGAGAACTGCTGCATTACCCAGAGTAGTACAGGTGCTGTACAGTAACCACTCCAGGTGAGGTCCCTGAAGAGTATGTTCAGCTCCAATGGCATGATCTATTTAGAGACTTAAAAGATGCAGCTGTGCATCTTGCAGTTCTAGAACTAGTACGAGTAAGCCCTAGGGCATCTCTGTATTGACTGCATGGGGAGGAGAGATCCTTAACTTTTTTCTTTTAGTAAGTATAAAGCAAATTATAAACAGTAAAGGGATATTGAGGTAGTTTCATAAGTAAGAAATTAAGTAGACTCAAGGGTAGAGCAAGATGAGTCACTGAGTCCTGATACAAATGTCCATCACTCCCTGCAATCTGCTGCCCCTGCAGCACAGCTGCTTGATCTAGCCCATCACAAACATATGCCTAACACTGAGAAACAGTGAAGTTTGCATATCGTTTCGGTGCTTGTTGCAGAAGTTGCAAGATAATGATTTAAGACAATAACTGATATTTGTGGTCTCTAAAAGGCCATTTCCTAGCCTCTGTCCCTTGAAGGGCATGACCATACCTGAGTCTAATGTCATGCATGCCCTGTTGTGTGAGAACACACTGGTGAACTCAGTTCAAAATTCAGATAATAAGTGTCATTCTTTTTTGAAAAATTTACCTCTATTTTGGTCTAGAGATTTTTTAGTAACCTGTTTTTTGGGGCAATAGCAAGCATAAGATTGGTAGCAGAGGTTTGACTGAGGTCCCAGCCACTTGTAAAGTTTTCTGGCGGTTCTTTCCAATATGCCATGAACTATCCTTTTTTCTGTCACATATACTCAGCCACATTTACATTTGGGTACAGCACAGGCCAGTATACTAACATAAGTAATTTCAAATTAAGTCTCTCAGTCTTTTCTGGCTCTATAGTATAAGTTCCAACGCAAAATGTACAGAACACCCACGTAACCCATGGCTTTTAGATCTCAAAGTAAATGTTTTCACATAATCATGGATTGCATCCAAGCAAATGTCTGTAAGATGACATTTCTGGAAGCTTTTGCATCTTTACATTATATTTAGTTTACACAATATACTGTACAACTGGAAAAAGTGGCCATATGAGCCAGACCAACATTTGACCTCTTGCAGAGTGCCTTTGAGAACAGGCTATTTCTCTACCCTCCTCTACGCTAACACCTTTTACATCAGACAATTTCCAAATCAGGAATTTCTTTGAAGTTTCTGGTCTTTCTTCCATAGTTTACTTTTCAAAACATCACAAGGCTAGTGGAATTCATGTATTCATACGCTGGGGGCCCCCATGCAACCCAGTCTGGATCTGAGTTACCCTCTCTTCTTTACATCCACCTTCTTTTCCTCTCTCTGTGAAGCACTCCTGTTTCAGTCTGAGTCACAGAGAGTCCTCAGAGTTTCTGGGTGGAGTTGAAATTTGGTTCTCCTGTCCCTACCATCATGCAGCCTTTGTCCTTGAGGCACCATCCACCCTGTTTCTCAACAGAGCTCAGCATGGCCTTCATGCTGGAGCACCTTTGGTGTGAAGGGAGAGGTGATGCTTGTCCCTGTAAAGGCCCACAAATCTACACAAAATTGATCTAAAAACATTTAGGGGAAGGTAACCAAGACATTTCTACTGGAAATGTACCAAAGGACAAACTCCAGTGCCTTCTATCATCTGGCTTTCTAATACTATACATGCTGTTTCCAGGGCTTCTGTGAAAATAGTGAGTGAGCTGTGCTCTCTGTGGGAATGGCTGCAAGGAGGGCATAACAGGGGAAAATAATTTCCTTTGGAAATTTGCTTTCGAGTATCCCACGGAGCCTGATCCAAAACCCACTGCAGGCATTGGCAGGCCGGCCAGAGAGACTTTAATACTCTTTGTATCAGGCTTCAGCCTATTCACACATCAGCAAAATTTTTTTTTTCATGTTGCTAGTTTTACAGAAAATGCTGTGGTGCCATCTGGGAACAAGAAGAGGGAATGTTTTCATTTCGTGAGCATAGGTGAGTGGATTTTTTTTGTTTGTTCATTTTAAAATGCTGTGAAATCCAAAGATGCAATAAGGACCATTTTTCTCTGGGCACAGATGACTGAAAACACAGCTTAAGTTTTTAACTTTTATCTTTTGTTTTTAATTTTTCCTGTATTTCTCAAATACATCATTTAGTGAGAATAATCAAAGAGATGGGGCAGAGATCTCTGTCATTTTCAGTTTGGGCTGTTTTCAGTGCAGTACTCCCTGGCTTGCACAAAACAAAATGTCTTTCTGATGGGAAATGTGACTTCTTTTGGTCAAAGGGAGGAGAAACATAAAAAATGGATGAGACAGCAAATAGCAGATATGAGAAGGTGAGTGACAAACAAAGAAGTTAGCTTTCTAAGGAATAAACAGACTATAGTGCTTCTCAGAAGAAGATTGTGAGGGCAGCATGCAAAACATGACCTTTTTTTTACTTGGTTTCTATATCAGATATTCATGCAGGTCACATTTCTTTCTTCATGCTTGCAAACTGATTCTTCTTGAAATGAATGTTACCTTCCTGTGTCAGTCATTATTTTGTCCTCTGTCTTTTCATTGCCAGACTCAGCTGCTCCCTACACAGTAGCTTGTGGGACAAGGTCCCAGGTAGCAAGGTGTCAGTTGTTCCAGGAATGGCTCAGAGAAGGAAGATTTGTGCTATGAAGTGTGTTCTTCAATGTCCCATAAAGATAAGGCCAGGCATCATCCTCCTCCTCAGAAACAGCACAATACAATTTATTTTCTCAACCCACTCAACTATTTCCATGAAAGATGAATTTTTGTGAGTATATGAGGATGCTGCTTGTTCAGTATTTAGTCGTTACAGTTGATCAAGAGGTTCAGCAGCTAAGGGCATCAGCAGAGACACACCCACATGCATCCCCAGAGGTGTTTAAGGCCAGTCTGGGCAAAGCTTTGAGCAACCTGGTCTGGTGGAAGGTGTCCCTGTCCATGCCAGGAGGGTTGGAACTGGATAATCTTTAAGGTCCCTTCCAACCCAAACCATTCTATGATAGTATGATACGCAGAAAAGCAATATGTGGTGTGATGTTGTAAACGTTTTTCTTAGAAAAACTGGCAAAAAATGGACTTTGTTGCCTCCAGCTAGAGACCTAGTACAGCTTACATCAAATAACTTCACCCTAGCAAGAAGGGTAGATTAAGGCAATAATTATGCTGTGTTTCTTCTTCAGTAAACATGCAAATTTAAAAATTGTACAAAATTTTTAGATACCCAAACCCAGAAACTCTTTCAAAGAGAGCACCACTAAGCAATGTCTTAGTCAGGACAGGGCTTATAAGGAGATGGAGTATTTATAAACTGCCCTATATACTGATAAGGCTGTATGATTTTAGGCACAACTACTCTTTGCTACATCACAGGTACCAGAGTGGGGGATGTGGAGCTTCTCATCAAATCATTTTGTGTAATTGTACATTTAACTTTAAAACAGGCTTATGTTAAAGTAATGTGTGTCTTTAAAAACTTCAGGAGTGGGTTCTTTATGGGAAACTCAGAATTTAAAAAAATGTTTGGAGTAAAGTCAAAATATTATGAGCAGTGCTCTGCACTAATGACACATATCAGCAGTATTTGTAACCAGAAGAACAATGTGATAAATTTTAATCGCTAGGGACCAGGCTTTGTGGGAAGTGCCTAACACACAGACATCCTTTATAGGTTTCCAGCTATGACCTATGTCTGAAAGACATTTTAATGATAACTACGGAAAGTAGATGGATTGTCTTCCCAGAGTGTTGAAGGTCCTGTTTGTTGTCATCCGCAGCTTCTATAAAGACCAGAGATTTTCAAAGGTACTCTTCTGTCCTGCTATCAGCACGCAATACCACAAGGATGGGACTATCTAAGATAAAACATGCCAGAGACATGTAGTCCTCAGGATTTCCTGTGGGAGTCTGACCAAAAGAAGGCAATATTAATAAATGTAAATTCTGGAACATTATTATCACCAGAGCTGTGTCATGTAGTTTACCCTTGAATTCTTATAACCCCTCTAGTTTTCTCAGGCAGTTCAAGTATTTAACTGCAACTGGTCAGAGTGTTAGACCTCCCCACTGGGACAATTGTTTTCAATTACATTAAAGGCTCAAAGTCTTTGATAGACATGCCAAAGCAAGGAGTTTAGCTTGCTGAATGTTTTAACTCTTTGAACTAATGTGGGATCTGGGAGTCCCCATACTCCTGAACCTTGAAAATGCTTAAAAAATAGATGCAATCTGGAAGAAGATTGGTGCCAAAAATCTGTAATAGTCCTCCCTTTGAGGATGCTGTTGCCTCTTTTTATATTCATTTTCTTGGAAGTGGTAGTTAGAGGGAGAATAACAAACAAATAGCTTTTCTTGAGGAGGATGAATTACACCAGCGAAGTCCCAGTCAACCAAAACCTTCTCTAAAAATCTAAAGTGATTTCACCTATTTTTTAAATTTTCAGAACTATTCTTTGTTCCTGTGCTCCTCATTGGGGCATTTCTTAGCAGAGAAGTGAAGATACTAGTGCTTAGTGGCTAGCTTCTTGCTCCAAGAAGGAAAAAAAACCAAAGCAAGGAGCAAAGCAAAAAATGCTTAAAATATGCTGATCTTGTGGGATTTTTTTGTAAAATCCTAGTGCACAATTCAGCATAAATTATAATACCATTTTTCTTACAGGACCCCCAGAACACCTTCTTTTCAAGTTTTACTTTTCAGAAATTTCTCTCAATCATGCAGATTACAGAACACTTTGGGCATCTCTGCCTCTATAGATTAACACTCAGGTTTGTCTTAGTTATTTTGGAAACTCAGGCAAACATTAGCTCTGTTACAGTCCTGCCTTGTATACTGAGTTCTTATTAACATATGGGCAGTGGCAGTATTTTGACCTCGAGTGCTTCAGGGTGGTTTCCACTGATTACCACTGTCTCCACTTCCCTTCCAATGCAGAACAAATCAGGAAAGGCAAGAAACAAAAGGTAGTCCACATCAAGTCACGCTACCTCAGTGGAACAGTAGCTTCTGAATAGGAAACATGGCTTAAAAGACAGCTGTGAGTGGGTGGATCACACTCTAATATCATATCTCAGCTTTGTTGAGAATATCTTTCTCCATAACTTTCTAGAAAAGAGCTGATTAAATCTCTGCACAAGTATGTTTGCAACAGACTTTGTCCTACTCGTTACAAATAGAAAGCCAGATCCTTCCTTTCAGGCAGTGTGATATTTTTGCTGTTCAAATCAGAATATGCTGTTCTTTTTGATGAAAAGAGCTGTGGAAAGCAACTAAAAGCTTAGCTCTAAATAAATACAATACACATCAATGCTTTCAGAAATGAGCTTTCATGATTTTTGCTTTGACAAAGATCCTATGAACTCTACAAAACATAAACAATACCTCATAATGAAAGCCTGTTTTTTCAAAGTTGACATCACATCTGACTCAAAGTGTGACTTTTTGATTGGGATTAAATTCAGTTTATTTAAAGGTTTTAGAATAACTCCTTAGTTATCTAGAACACAAGATAAACATAACAAACATAACATTTATCTCATGAATAAAAATGCTGATAAATATAACTTAGATAGTTAAGAAATATCTTTCTTTCTTTCTTAAATTCTTTGTGTTTTACATTTGGGAGCATTTTGTGTATGGAATTTTCACTATTATGCATGTTAGGATGATCAGATCTCACTTGTTTATATGGGGTTTTGCACAGAGAGGGAAAAATATTGTAGAAGAATATAATCACACCCATATGTCTAAAAAAGCATCAAGTTCTGACCTATACATGAGGAACATTTTGGCATTGACTAGCTTTCAGAATAGCTCAAGAAGGTTCATTTTAGATTCCTTAGAGCAACGCTGGAGTCTTGTGAAAATACCACCTCTCTTTAGGTACCCTGATGGTTAAAAATGTGCAAATCACCAAACAGCAATCCTTGGTTAGAGCTCAGTCCAGCCAGTAGCTCTGGCTATCTTATTAGAGTCCTGCTTACATTCACACCTGGATTTACCCTGCGTTAGGAGAAGCGTTGTGGTGGGCAAAAAGGACCCTTCATAGCCCACATGTTGAGCAAATGAGAGAATCTTTGTAGAATGAGGAGCAAAAGCAACCACCTCCAGGACTAGGAATGTATTTCTGGATTTGTTCAAGGTTTCTTAATCTGTGCTATGGAATCCTAGCTCTGTCAAAATACAAAAATCAAGGTACAATCTGAGATGATAAGACTCAGAAAATTTGCTCCCTGAATTGAGATAATATGAACACTGCACTCAAAAATTAATCACTTCCAGGTGTGGTGTGACTTGGAGGTAAATATTTCCAAATTACATAACTAGCATACCCCAGGAATCCTCACATCTCACCTCATCTAATTAGTCAATTGCTACGTTGATCAACTATCAAATGTGTTTGCTGTAATCTCTGAGTTACTAATAACATCCTTAGCATAAAGCAAGAATGATATGAGGTCAATGCTTTATAGCCCTACATGAAATGTTTACTTCCCTGTTAGTCTGGACAAATAAAAGTTGTTAAATCCCAGGCTGCCTCAAAGAACCATTCTAATAGTTCCTTCCAGGAAAGAGTCTAACTGGACTTAAATTGTCTAGTGAATCCTCAGAAGAGATCTAAATTCTAAGTGTATTCTAATGACTGCTTATTTTCTACTTGGTAAATTGGTAGCCAAGAGAAAGAAGGGAAGAAATTTTAAGGAATGTAAGCAGCATATTGAGACCAACACATTGAATTAATGATAATCTCCAGCAGCCAAATCTGAGGTTAAGTTCCCCTGGTTTTGAGAACATCACCAGCCTGTGAGTAAACTCTGGCTAATTTAGCACCCAACTCTTATGCTCATGATTCAGATCTAAGTTGATTTTTATCCATGCCAAAATATACTGGTTGTTTTTTCTTTCTATAAATACTAAAAATTGGGTTAAAAGAGTCTATACTTCTAGGGTATTTAAAAAAGATTATAATTCAGATAAGACTAGTTATGGCAACCCATAGGTCTTTAGATTTCTCCTCTTTGCTGTACATACTGAAGTATGGAACCAGACAATGAGGGGTTAAATAGTAGTGGTGCAGATGCAGCTGGGCTATGTTACACTAAAAGGACCAGCTAATGGGCATAAAGGAGGATTAGAAAAAGGAAATAGATGAAACTGCATTGAGTGCTGGCAGGGAGAGTCTGGATTTTTGTTTAGGGGCAGGGACTCTTGTTTAGGCTTTTGTATGAACATCAGATAATAAAGGGAGTTTGCATTTGTTTGTTGACTGCTCTCTGTGCTCATTTTTTTTCAAATATTTTTAAATTCCAGAAGTCTATAAGAGCTAGAGTTGTGAAGGTTATTGACAAATGAATACTGAAGTGTTTAAATATGAAGATGCATCTTTATATGTAGGGTTTCCTGGGTCATAGGGGTTAGTTTGATGGAGTATTATAGTAGCCTGGGGTTGACATATCCTTCACCAGAAAAATGGTGGAGAAAGAAAATGGAAGATATCAAGAGTAGAATTATGCTCCCTGTAGGAGGTTCAAGCTCTTCCTCTTTCTTCTGTGTGCTTTCTTGCACTACTGAGAACCTGGCAGGGTTTTAACAGCATATAGGTAACCATCTACCCTCTCAGATGCCTATCTGCGCCCTGAACTTTCAGGGGGGAAACTCAGAGGGCAGCTGAATTAAAGAATCCCTGGGTCACCTTCTCCTTTTCCATGTGAAGGAAGAAGCTTGATGGGAACATGTATCTTTGTCAGTGTACAGAATTGCATAATCACAGAATTGTCTGATTTGGAAGGGACCCAGAAGGATCATTTGGTCCAACTCTTGAGTGAATTCAGTTTTTGTTTGTATGGGGGGAGAAACAGGAGAAAGCTAATATTTGGATATATAAACATTATTTCAGGACTCTGCTCATCCAAAGTGTACCTATAATCACTCTTATAAGTATTAACTGGTTTGAAGAAACCCAGAGCTGTTGAAGCATATCAGTACTACAGTATAATGGAGATGCTCTTAACCTATTTTGATCCAGGCTAGCTCGGGCCTGTTGGGGCCCTCCCCCCTGCCATGTGGTCCTGAGAGAGGGGCCCTGGGGGGGAGACACGGGGTTTTCCTGCCCCTGGTCAGCCTTGTTCCCCATTGGTTGTTTTGTGTTTCCCTGCATGGGCAAGGACCCTTGGGTCCCCTGATTGAGCAGTTCCTTGGCAGAGCTCCGGCCATGCGGCTGGAGAAATAAACATCTCTCTGAAACATCTAGCAAGAATTGGTCCATATCTATTTCTTTCCATGGGCCTCATTGATTGATATGCGTGTTGCAGTATCCACACTGTAACACAGGCCCTGCTAGCTGCTCACAAGGGGACTAGTCACAGCTTCTGTGTATGTGCTTCTACTCAGCTTGGCTTTACAGCTCATTTGTTTTTTGTGGATATAACTAGACTTGGTGGCTGGAGGAAGCTAGACTTGCTGTCCATCTAAAAGTGGTAACAGTGGTACCTAGTTATGGTGTTCTTGCCCATCCTGCTATCCCTCAGCTTTAAAGTAATGCTGTGTTGCTGGCTTTTTTTTTTTTTTTCCAAAAATAGTCATGTATCAGAGTTTTACCATCACGAAATATTTGCAGGTGTTTCAATGTCCTTGAAAAACAAACAAAAACCCTCAAAAACAAACAAACAAAGAAACCGCACCAAACTCGCAAACTCCAAGTGAAGTTTTTTCTCTCGGCCTATGTCTTTCATCACAGAGAGGAGTAATTTCTCCATTCTTGTTGAGGTTAATTATCACCTTCAGACCAGGATTCATAATGCCTTATCTCCTAGGGAGTTTCTGACTGTGCATGTGCAGGTAGATAATAGGTGTGCAAAGCCAGTCCTTGGGAATGGATCCCACAAGGACTTGAACTTTGTGCACCACCACCATCCCCTCCAGGGTGGCTGGGAGTGCTCTCCAACATAATGGCTTTCCAGTAATACCCAAGGTGAGAGAAAAGGGGTAACATCTGGGTCAGACCCCTGCAAATGGCCAGGGACAGACAACAGACCAGACTTGTGTCTGTAGGAATGGTCCCTGACACAGATACGGCCACACAACTGGAGGACACAGACTACAGAGTCCTCATGCCCTTTGTCTGTATAGGTCTGGTATTGGGGCAAGCAAGTTCAGTGTAAATGAGGCTGACTTGCCTTAGCCTCTCCCTTGCAGCAGAAACAGCATCTGCCATTGCACTATGCTTTAAAATTCTGGATTTATAGATGCTGTCTTTGGCAAGGTCCCTGAGATTGAAGGGACTGAGACAGACCAAGCATCTGCAGACACTACCTGCTTGTGGCAAGCTAACACAAAGAGTTACAGCTGACTAATGTCCAGGACTCATGTGCATTGGCTTATTGCACGTTTTTGTGAGAGGTGAGAGTAATGAGTCTATGCTTTAAATCCATCTGGAGTTTATATCCAAATTCCCTCTTACTCTGATAACTCAGTATTTATTACAGTCTTAACAGACCTCCTGTTCTGTGGCTTCTTCCTGAAAGATCATGAGTCTACATAATGTTGCTGTCAGGGGGATGTTCTCCTCCTCTACCTCTGTTACTCTCAGCCCTTTCCTAGCTCACTCTTTGGGACTGCACTTATCGTTTTCCCATAGGACAGCATTTAATTGCTCCTTGATTGACCTTTTGCCTTGTCCCAACAACTTTGCCCCTGAGGTCATTTTACCAATTCATTATTCTTGGTGGTGGAGAAAAAACGTCCTTCTTAATGTCTAAGTTTCTCTCCCTATTATTGCAGAGTTAATCACAGGAGAATGATTTAGAGTTATTTATCACCACCTTTTAAATACTGGGTAGCAAAGTGTTCCCTGAAAATAATGGCTTGAGAATCCCTTCACTACTTTCTGCTTAGAAACTCTATCTTTCATATCCAGAAATAGGTTGAACATGATTTTTGAACAGAGACTTGAATATTGTGCTGGATCATTCACACTTTCCATCATCCCTATTTGCACCGTTTGCTGTAAAAGCAACAGGGTAGTAGAACCAATTCTAATCTGTGATCTTTGCATAAAAAATAATTGTGCTTTGCGGGACAACACATTTTAAAAGGTTCAGAAAACCTGCTAATCAATCACACAGAGGACTAATGCTTATAAGCACTCTGCTGAAATCAGGTGATGCTGATAAACATACTCTAAGAATGTTTATTAACAAGCCATTAAGGAAAAAAATAGTCCTGGCTATGGAAATCATTTAATCATTTCCACATGAGTTATTCTCCATAAAGCCAGAGTCACCTATCTTCCCTTTTCATACACTCCGATCCTGTCCCCTAGCTTTGGGGTTTGGGGGGGAATTACACTGGTTTGCTGTTCCAGTGGTCCACTAATCCTTCAATGAGACATTCATAAAAGAAGCATGGAACATTAAGTGTGGTCAGAGCAAACTACCGGCAATGTTTATGAATTTTATGTGCAGTCTGTTTTGTCCAGCGCTAATGTTCATTTGTCTGGTGGGTTGGCATCAGGTCTTTCATTTGAGGGAGTTTCTTCTAACTTGGCTCATTTGTGCAGCTTTCCTTTTACAAATAGTCACTTGTCGGAAGTTTCAAGGCAGTATTTGTAAAAGATCTTCAAAATAATGACAAATGGTTAAAATGAGCATTAAAAAATAAATAAATTCAGTAACTATTTATCAAGATTACAAACTAGAAGTGCATTTCCTCCAGCTAATATGTGGAACACTTCACCCTGGCATAGATAAATCATGAATCAGCCAAGGGGTTAGTTAGGGCTTCCAGTTTCTATTAGGTCATCTTACTAAAGTCTGGATTTCTGAAGAAGTAAGGGTTCAGGGGTTATTTCTTTTTTAAGTTTTAATAATTAACTCTGGGGATGCATAAAGCAGCAGGAAAAAGTGTATTTTAACTTGTATCCCAGCAAAACAGAATCTGAAACTGTTCTTACAGACTATTTTCTCTCTTATGTTGAGAAAAATAGAAGACCCAGAAAAAGAAAGGAAGAAGCATTTCTCTCAAGTGCAGGGCTACAATCTGTAAGAAAAAGCCTTTCCTGTGAGCAAGTGAAGGGGGTGGAGATTTGCACTAAAATAAACAACAAAGTCGGGTCTTGTGTTGGATGTACTGACAAGGTTGCAGTTTAAAATGTTTCATCCCGAGTATCCAGTGTCTCCCTGAAGGACGTGCAGTAGGAGGAAGTGTGAGGTTAAGAATTCAGGGAGATTGGATAGATAGTCGAAAGACTTGGGTAGACAATCTGAAATTCATTACGAGAGTGTATCCAGGGGGTCACCACAAACGTCCTATAAACATCAGTGAACTTTTCTGCAATCCAGAGCTCCAGGAGCAAGTGTGGTGAGCCATGAGATAGCTCCTCCTGTGCACATATATACCCAGGGGGACAAAGAAGGAGATAATGATAGGTGCTCTCTGAAGGGATTAGAAATATAGGTTTCTAATCTATTTTTAAATGTCTCCAAACTGACCAGCAAATATGATCTTTCCAAATGTTGAGCGCATTCTTTAAATTATGCCTCTACTTGGTCAGCCTCATGAATACCCCTCAAGATGAATAATCAACACTGAAATGTCTACACATTTCCTGGTAATCCAGCAGAAATGCACATCTATGCACACTGATACCCTTTTAATGATTAGGAGTGAGGGAAAACACATGAATTCAAAGAAATAGAAAACCTGGAGTGAAAGAAGGGTCATAGTAAAAAGTCAAAGCGAAATGATTTTGCACTTCAGTAAATGCTTTGATTACCGTGTCCTATCCTATTCAGAAGGATTTGCAGAGTGTCTCAGTGAAAAATGAATTAAGTGCCTTAAGATCTTACAGTGAGGCTACCCAGTGGTATAAGCAGACATCCTCTCAAGTAACAGAGTTTATGTGCAAATCCTGGATTGAGCATATGTGACATCTTTGATTCTGAACACCTGCCTCAGCTTCCTTTCAAAGAGTTTTGGGTGGTTCAACTTTCTCTGGCCATTTTTTGTAACATTTTTCATTTGCATAAGCATGCTTCAAGTTTAAAAAACCAGTTATGACTCAGTGTTGTAGTGGCAAAGGAAATATAAATGGAAGAAATATATATTAAAAATGTTCTGTAGTCCACGTTGCACATAAGCCTCAAACCACTGAGCTTTAACCTTGAAGAACTTTGCATAAAATTAATTCTGCCAAGTGCAGTGGGACAACTTAATCTCTGAATATGGTGTAAAATGTTTAGCACGTGTGTAAGTGATTGTGGGGTTTGGGTCTAATATCAGAAACCTTTTCTGCACCAACAAACCTGAAAAACTGTAATGGAAAATAAGTTCACATTGCATTTCCTCAGGTCTGAATTGCATGCCACTTTGATTGTTCCTCTTGCAATAGTCTGCCAATTTGTTGTAATCTTGTACAGACTTTTCATCTGAAAGTTCGGTTTTGCAAGTACAAGATGTGGGAGCTAAGATGATATATTGAAGCATATAAGTAATCAGGAAAAAATGCAGTTCAGCCCATGTATTCTTTGGAAATATGTATAAATATTTACAAATTATGGCGTTAAATCCAGCTCATTTTGTAAATGAAGGGATATTCTGCTTTTTTATGGGAAACATCAAAATCCAGGAAGCATGGGAGAATAAGACATAAAGTCTTTTCCAAGGGACATTCATAAACTCTCATAAAATCAAACATCATGCAGACTGCAACCTTTCTCCTATTTTCATTGTGTGCACGCCTACGCATCCGTGCATTTGTGGAAGCAACTTTCATACAAGAACTTTTTTTTCTTTTTTGCATGTACCAATTACTTTGTAAACAACTTAAAGAGATTGGTGAGGGACTGCTCTGTAAAAATGATAGCACATCTGCAGCACAGGCAGTTAAAGTCAACAATTAATTAATTGTTAAGGGCTCTGTTCATCCAAACGTTTGGCTCTGTATTTACTGGATGATTCATGGCTTGTGATCCCTAGTTTCCAGAGAACTCAGCCTGATCCTCCACTTCAACCCTTCCCCTGCTCCCCGTTTCACCCTTCCCTGCCCACACCCAACTGCAGAGAGGCACAAACACGTTCCTTACAGAGTAACAGCACTTTATGGCAAGCAGCTCACCCAGAACTCCACCCACCAAGTGTGTTCAGCAACCACAGGCACTGCTCTGCTGAAGCCTATGAGACAGAGAGCCCTCCTTGCCTGGTGTCAGTAATTCACTGATAGACGGGTATTTACAAAACAAGGCATCCACAGAAGCACATGCAGTCATCTTTTGTGTAGCTGGTTTTTGGTAGGTCACACTTTAATCCCTCAGTGTAATGCATTGTCTGCCGATTGTAGCAAACAGATTTTATATCAGCCTGAATGAAGTTGTGCAGTGCTGTGGTCAAGAGAGTCTCTGGCAGTCTGGGGGGCACTTTATGTCCCAGCTTGGTTCTGAGCCTCCAGATAAGAGATGTCATAGTGATTTGCTTGAGTTACCTCCCAGGGAAAGATCTACTATCTTCTAGTGTATGTAGGACAAACAGAGAGCATTATGTTTATGGTGAACCAAATACATAATAGTCAGGGTCCAAAATCTGTAGTTCCTAGGTAAATTCTTAGGGGAAGATGTTCCTTAAGTAAGGAGTGCCAAAAAATTGCAGTAAGAATAGATAAAACATTATTTGTTCATTAATATTTTTATTATTACTAACTTGCAAAGCTCCCCTGGAGTATAACAGCAGAACATTAAACATGTCTAGCAAAATAACAAGTACCTATCACTGAATAATCAAAATTGTCACTGAAGAAACAAAATGTAAAACCATAAACAAGCCTTGAACAAACAAGAAATAATCAATGCATGATGATAAAGGGAACCAAAACATCTGGCATCTTTACCAGAAAGCATCTACAGATGTGTTCTGATGTATGATAAGAAGAAATAACATTTCAGAGTCACAGGCCCTCAGTGAGGCTCCTGCCTTCCAGTGTGGTTAAGTCACAGGGAGGTGTAGCCAGTTTTGCTCCCGCTGTGGGTCTCAACAGACCTCCTGGTGAATTGTTCAGATTTCTGAGAGCTATTTCTGGTGTGTGGGACAGAATCTGATCCAATTTCACAAATGAAGTGACAAAAGGAAAGCTGTGCTGTTTGCTGCTTCCTTGAGGCACTCCCTTCGTTCTCAGATCCAGGCTGCTTCTAAAAGCAGCCATATGACAGAGCCCAAACTTCACCTGAGTAATCCAGTTTAGACATCACTGATGGGCAGGGACTCATTGTTTTGGTATATCTTTTAATCTTGAATTCCTGAAAGGGACAGGGAGTCTAGTGAAAAGACAGATTAGTACTATTTTGTACTTTCTTACCCTTTCTTCAGATATAGTCTTTCAGGCTCATCTTGCAATGTACAGCTGGTTTACAGATAACCTGAACATCCCCAGGTAATGGCCAGCTGCCGTTAATCCAGGCATTTTACTGGAAGATTCCGTAACTTAGCAATAGTCACTTCATAAGGCATGACCTAAATTCATAATCTAATTGCTTCAGAATCAGATAACAGGTTGGTAGGTGAGAATTCACTGCAATTATATTAAAAAAAAACTCAGGAAAAAAAAAAAGGTAAGACATCTTGTTTAATTCATGAGACACTGCTAGAGCTGACTGTGGTTGTTCTACCTTTTCCACTGTATCTGCACAGTTTTCCTTATGGCAGGACACACAAGAAGTCACTTTAAAATAAAAAAATACCTGGCTGACTGCTGAAAAGATCATTTGTCAAGAGAAGAATGCTGTGGCGGGAAACTCTGACCTCTAAACCTGCAACAACAACAAAAGCCAGTGTTTTAAAAAGTTATTTTGAAGCCTAAATAAACCTTGACAGACTCCCCTTAAACTTCTTTTACAGTGATTAATTTCCAGCTAGGGAAATATTGACTCTAAGAGAAAATGAAAATATTTCCATCTTCTTTCTAACACTGCATTATAAGATCATTTGACCTACTAGATAGAGTGGAAAATCACTATCTGTCTTAATGTTATTAGATGGATCAGGTTTCACATCTCTCTCCCTCTGTTTTCCTTTGGTTCCCCTGTATCAGCATGTTGTCTTCCCATCTCCATCCCCTTCAGTCTGGCTTCAGGAGGCAGAGCCCTTGGTGCTTATGGGCAGGGTGGCTGCCTTTTTTGTGGGATGATTGTAAACATACAGGGGGCAGTCAAAGGCTCATGGAAGGCCATGAGGAAAAAACCCACCTTGCCCAAAATATTAAATGTACATGGTTACTCACTTTTGTTCTGATTATATTTCCTCTCCCTGTGTGGAGGAGTTGTCCTTTTCAAGAATCAGAGCCATTTGTTACATCACCCACACACCCTCCCCATTTCCACACAGACACAGAACTCCTCTTATGGGTTTGGCTAGATGCTGTAAATGCCATAGGAATCTTCCAGAGGGCTTTTGATCATAATGCCTATGCATGTATGTATACTGCAGCCTCAAATTTATTAGAAGGGTAAATAAGTTGTAGTAACAAGCTCCAAAAAAATTCCTTTTTAACTGCCACTGATACCTTTAGATGTGACATGCACCCAAAGAATTGCATGGCAATACTGCCTCCATCCTATTCAGCTGGGCTCTAAAGTGCATTTGCTGTCCTCTAAAAAAGTGAGGGCAGAGGGAGCAGGGTGCACCAGCTGGAGAGCGATAGGAGTTGTGGCAGAAAATCTCCATTGTTTGTTGTATGTCCCACTGAAAGTTTTCTTCATGAGTGAACTTACACTATATTTCCTACAGTGGCTAAAGTCACTGCTCCAAAAACTTTGGCAGCCTTTGTGCATATCCTATTACTTGCTTGGCTTCAGGGACAGCAGGACATAGAACACCTTCTAGAAGAAAAAAAAAAATGTTTGATCCTAGTTGTTTCTAACAGAATTAGCCAATTCAAACAAGATGAATAATAATAATAATAAAAAAAATCTAGCTCAGATCTCTGTGTCAAAAGAGACATAGAGGAAACATCAGTCAACCCCATGGAATATCCTTCAAAGTGTCCTTGGAAGGATATGAGTTGCCCGTAGTTCATTACTTTAGGAAAAGTGGCTGTAAACTACTGTGTGCCACGGCCCTGAGGATTTGCCTTGCCATGCTTCCTTCCTGCAGCAAACTTCTGATGGAAAGAATTATTTGGTTTTGTATGAATCAGGAGAAAAACTGAACTTAGAGATCTTGTTGAGGTAGAAGATTGTAGTGCTCAGTAGAAAGTACTTGCATAATACATTCACCCCCTCCACAGCACCCAAAATTAGCACCCAATTGAATTCATGTGTAGGTAAGTTCAAAGAAAAATAAATATTCTTCTGGTAGAGAATCCTTACACAGGGTGAGGTGCTGAGTCCTTTTCACAGCAAGGCTTCTCGATGCTCACTTCTTCACGGATTCAGGTCATTAAGATAGGTCCTAATTTATGAGATCTTTCCTTTGCAGGACTTTTTTATTGGGCTCCAATGTAACAGCCTGTTCCTAGGCACTCTCACCCAAAATAAGTGATTAAATTGCATGATTCTGGCTCTTTTAAAATATTTTCCTGTGATTTTCTGTGGATTATAATGGCACATTTGCTGTATTTCTGTCATGACTTAAAATGCTTAGCCAAAGGAACAATCTTTGCAATCTGAAGTATTTGAATTTAAAGTTGCAACTATCAGCCAAAAGGTGAACAGCCAAAGCCTGCATTACTGAGAACTTCTTGGTCCATTGATTGCAGTGCTCCTGTGCCAATTTACAGACAATAGTCCATAGGTGCCAAATCAGTTAAGGAAAAGCTGAATGAAATTAAAAGTTTACACGTTCCTGACATATAAATATACTTTAAAAATCAGCCAACAGCTTCTGATGATTTGGCTGTACTCTGCATAAGGATATGTACATGAAGAGTTAATGCACTTGTCAAGACTGAGTAAATATTTGTTTATAATTGCACATAGGCCCCAAGCCAAGTATTTTTTAGGTCCATTAGCCAGACTAAGTCTACAGCAGAAATGTTGAGTAGGACCGTGCTTCTTGTCTTATCCCTCCACTTCCACAGTGCTCATTTCCCTCACTTTGAGGTTCCCCAAAGGTTGTTTCAGGAGAAGATTCTCTTCTCTTCTCTTGAATTCTTATAAGTTTCAGGTGGCAGCTGCCATCATTTTCCTTTGAAGACAGAAGTAGTCAAGCCCCAAAGAAAGCACTGTTAGTGCTAGAATCTGGCCTGACCTCCGTAAGTGGCAGTAGACAAAATCTCTTCTGCCACCAGCTGTCACTCCACCAGCTTTCAGTATTTGAAGCCTTGCATGAATGTGAACTTCTAATACCTTTCATGAACCAGACACTGCAAGAGCCTTTCAGATCTCATCTTGACTCACTTTAAATATTTCCCATTCACTTTTACAAGAATAAATATGGGTTCTTTTCTTAGTGAGTTTTCCTCTTTTCTCTGGAAGGGACCAGAGACTTCTACAGGAGATTGGGCTAGCACCTACTGCTCTGCAATGGATTGTCCCAGTACACCTCATGTTTGCCCTAACATGGATTAGCTAGGGGCAGAAATGTTTTACCCAGAACCAATTACCACAGAGTCATCTGTTTTCTGGGGTAGGGTTTCCCCGTAAGATGTAAAACTCCCTGGCAATACTGTGCCTTAGTGCTTCTTTCAAGATGAGACAGAGATGAATAAGGGCAGGGAGGTCTTGCCAAATTGTACAGGCAATCTGAAAGGAAAAGGAGTTTCATTTGTGATAAGGAAATTAGGGCATGTCTGCTACAACTTAGCACTCTGCCTAGTTAGAGAGGGGAGCAAGGACTGGTTAAACCAGAAGGAAAAATGAGTATGAGGAAATACTCAGAGCCGGATGCTGAGCTGGCAGAAACCAGCAGAGGTTCACTGGAAGAAACTGGTTGATTTATATCAAGCTTGGATGCACAATTAGGATGGAGTTTTCAGAGCTGAGATTTACTATTGAAAACTGTCAGTTTTGTGGGGGCAGGGGGAAGAAGGCCTGCCAAATAATTCGCCGAAGAAGATGGGATAACTTGTGCTCTGAGCAGAGCCAAACTACGCACATGTTCAGCAGTTTCAGATGAGCCACATTCTGGAGCTCTACATCTCCCACTTGCAAACATCAAAATGCAGAAATGATGCTTTTCATTATATTTCCACCTCAAAATCTGAGTTTTTTGTAAAAAAGGGAATTACCTGATAGAACCACTCAGAAAGACAGATATTCTTGTTTGGCAGCGGGATGCTTCTGCTTCTGGCCCCAGTGTGAGACCCAGACCATTTCTTTAGTGAAGATGTCACACTCCTTCATAAGCCTGTGTGTTCATATATTGTTAACACAACTGTATAGCTGCAGTAAGCACCTGATGGAGAAAAGTAATAGACATCTCTCATGTGTGTGCATTGCCATTATGTGAATATTGAAATAATCTTTTATTTTTATTCATCTTTTGTTGGGAGTAGTAGTAAGTATTTTTGATTTGATAGAAAAGGAGCTCCTATAGCTGGAGACAAAAGATTGTCTTCAGCAGTACTGAAGGTGTATTTCGAAGGCAGACACAGAAGACTCCAAGCTACACGCAGGCCAGGATTCACTGTCCTGTCTTAAAAACTTGCTGCCTTCTTTCCCTTTTCTCTCCATATCTTCCTTCATTCTTCTTCTGTCTTTACATCTTTTCCACTTCCTGTTCTTCACAGCCAGCTGGCCTTCCTCGGCCACCTTAGTTTCCTGTACGTAGAACTGTCACACTAAAAAAGGTGTGATTTCCCTTAAGGTACCCAAAACCCATACTCCAATGTTTGCTGCCTACAGAACATATTCTTTCCAAGAGCAGAGTGTAGTTTCAATTCCTTTCCTCTTTCATAGGCAGCTTGGGTTTCAGAGAGAAACTATTGCACCTTCAAATCTGCACCTGTAGAAGATGGTATCAGAATTCCTTTTGCCAGCCGGTTTATCACAAACCCCTTACAAGCACATGTGCATTCTGTGTGCTGTGTTTTTTGGAAAACTTCTCTATGTTTTGTTGTATTTTTACTCCTATTGGCACTAGCGCAGGGATTATACAGTGCAGCCAAAGGCTCCAAACAGAAATACAGAAATAAGGGCGCTTTTTTTCAGTAGACATTGCGTAGATAAAAATCAAAATGCAAAATACTGTAACTCTTCATCTGCTCAATAACAAGAGGAATATCATGAAGAAGTAACAAAGCAAATAAGTTTTTCATAAATTATAATAATTGCCCTTCTTTTCTGATCACTCCTGTTGGGATATGTAAGCATTCTGGCATGAGTGAGAGTGAAAAAGGATTTAATGAAGAAAACCTCAAGCTGCTAAAAGTGATGCTGGATATGTAGCAGGAAAGGTGAGGAACAGTGCAGCCAACTTCATATGCCTCTGGTGCTACTAAAGTTGCTTAAAGAGACTGTGTTGGCAATAATCATCATCATCATCATCATCATCATCATCATCTTATTTTCTCCCATTTCCTTATAGTGTAAAATGAGACCTAGTAGTGGTGGAAGGGTTGAATTCCCAACAGTGACATCATGTACTATCAAGGGCCCATTTCCATTCTGGAGCTGAGGATATCCATTGGCACAGCAACAGGTCCTCCCAGGCAGGACAGCAAGAGGCCTGAACGACAAGACAAAACAGAAGGAGAAAGTGTAGCATTGTGGTGCTCCTTGACAACTTGCTCTGCTTAGGAAAGGAGGATGCTTGCCAAGGGGAAAGACAAAGGGAGGCTGAGTAGAGAAGAGGAAGATGAGATTCTCTTTCTCCCACTAGTAGAGATAGAGCAGGGGAAAGTAGAAGGGGCATACGTAGAAGAGGAAGAATAAAAAAGATAGGGAATATCACAGAGGAGGCATAAAGTAAAGAGTGGGGCAGATTTTTAAAAAAGGGAAACTGTGACCCTGGAAGTCAACCAGGCTTAAGACCATTACCCTGACTGCTCTCTTCTGCCCATGGGCATGAGCCCACAGTCATCAGCACTTTCTTCTCCTCTGAAGCAGGTCCTCTGGCAAGGCCTCTATTTACTACCTTCTAAAACCATAAGGAACCTGAACTATGTCATTTCTACTTGCTAATTTAACCACACTAAGTTCACAGAAAGCATTTTGTAAGAGGGACATGACCTAGCTTGTTAGCACCACATGTTGTAAGATACAGAAAAAGATCTTTCATACTTCAGAAGTCTTGTTTCTCAATTGCTGGTCTCTTACTTTTTAACTCCTTTGCCGTTTTGAATGGATTTCAAAACAAATCAACAGACACATAGAGTCTTTGGTTATTTTTGGCCAGAGTTGGATAAATGAATAGTCCAGAAAGTTTCTGACATCGTGCCAAATGTCTATGTGCCTAAAGTTTAAGAGTCATGTTTTCCAGGAAACCTTGAAGTTTGCCGAGATTTATGCTTTTGATATTGTCATCCATTACTGTATTCAAAGGAGTTGTCTGCATAAAGGTTGATAGAGGGCAGTCAAACCTTTTGCACTGAACAAATTATATCATTAGGTGTCTGCCTGTGGGTCAACTTGTTCTCAAGCCCCAAAAACTAAACACAGCTGAGTTCTAAATCCCCTGACAAATGAAGGCTGTGAGCAAGGATCATGAATAACATATGGCAAATGGAATTTCCAAACACCACGCTGCCATACAATATACACCTGATAAATGGTTGTCTACAGTGATGCTGTTGAAAAAGGCACTTGATGCAAGCCTCATGCATGGCAGAGAAACATTAACAGGATTCTGCAAGATATTTCAAAGCTGGCAGGGTGCTCATAGGAATGTGTTGTCTGGTCCTCCCTTCCCCGAGCAAGGACAACATCCTTGTTTTCTTGTACATGAGAACAAAGAGCAGTAGTAATTTGACTTGTCATGACTGAAGTCTGTGGGGCAAGAAGTGTTCAAATAAGAACAAAGACAGAATTATGATGGGGAGAAGAAAGAAAAAGAGAAGATCAAGAAAAGGACAGCAAAATATTACTCAAGATTAACTTTTAGGTGCATTTGTAGCCACAACATCTAGAAGATTGCATGGCATTGTCCTAGATGAACGGCAAACAATTTTGTCCAACTAAATAAAAATGTGAACATGAGAACCACTTTCCCCGATCTTGTAAAATACAACCAACTTTGGGGCAGACCTGAATTTAGACAGCACATAAAACCACTGGCTTTGTAAATGAAGTGTGGGATGCTGCATCTAGACACCCCCTGGCCAGCATCACAGCCCCAAAATCAAAATGTGACCCAAGAATTTGGCCAGGACCCCAGAGCAGTGCACAGAAAGTGATAAGGTAGTCTACTGACCACAGGCAGGCAGTTAAAATGGGGAGCTTGTTACATTTCTAGTTGTTTTGGGATTTTTTAGGGGGAGGGGGGGAATTTGGTTTGGAGTTTGTTTCTTTGATTTTGTTTTGGTATTAATTCCTGGAGTTGTTTGCAAAACAGGTATCCTTTGAAAATTTGTCTTTTTATATTTATATATATATGCATATGCAAAAATAGATGTGTTTGTTACTGCTGGCTAGCCTCTTGAGGTGCTACTTACCCTTAATGAAGTTTAGAAAATAATAGTAATAATAATAGTATAAATGTTTCAAATGTGTTATTTTCAGAAAAGGTGTAAAAAAATTATTAATTTTTCATTGAATTAGACTGATTTGTTTTTAGCTAAAAAAAGAAATAGCAGGATAATTGGGATGTTCCATTTTCAAGTGTTCTCTGCACTTTCTTTGGAGTTTCATTTCAAACATGAAAAAACTATAATAATTAGAAAGTGATTAAATAGTGCCAGGGACTGAAAGTGGTGGGTAAATGCATTCAAATTATTTTTTTTTTAGATGCAAATAATTTTCAGTTTTTCATTATAGTGATAAAATCAGAAAACCTGAATTCATTTTGCATTGACTCTAAATTATCTTTTTTTTTGTTTAAATCTGTCTATGTCTCTTGACAGAAATCTCTCACCTTATTAATAGCACAGGGAAATACATGGATTTATTTCTAAGCTTCATCCAGTTTTTTTCACATAAACATTTGCATAAGTACAAATGAGAAAGTCGCATAAGCCAAAAGTGTTAGGGAAGGGGAAGAGAATAGCTTTTCGTTTAGCCATAATTGCCACCAAGAAAGCAGGGAAAGGCCATGCACCCATGGATCACCCGTGTCAGTTACAACTGGACACTTAACTGATGTTAATGGGTTAAACCAGCGGTCATGTAGCAAGAGTCACTGTGAGACCAAAGTTACCACTATTCTGGCTGTTAGGTGTCAAGTTCAACTCTCACAGATTGCCCAGTGTGGTCTCAGAGCCAAATTTTCAGATGTTCATCCATGCACAGAATAATGCACATGTCACTCAGGGCCTGTGCTTGCTCAGACAACACCTCCATTAAGACTTCAGAAGAGAGATTTTCCTGCCTAGAGGTCATGTGGAGTCTGTAGGCAGACTGATGTGTAGTTCAGGGCATGGCTAAGTGCTGCACCATTCACAAAAGGCGATGTGTTAAGGTAACAGTTGAAGAATCACTAATTCATGAATCTAAGTCTGATAATTATTTTTATTGCCACTGCTAACTTTTACAGTTTGAACTAAAATGTATGGATGTGCAAGTCAGAATTGCTTGGGGAAATCATACACTAGTCTACATTACGTAGGAAGTCAGATTAGATGATTGTAACACTTCCTTCATGACAGAAAAATTCATGACACTATTAGATGTTTTGTTAAATTGGAGTCTAAGCGATAAGCAAAATTAATAGATTTCTGTATTTCCTTGGGTGGTCTGTCAACAACATGGGAATATTTGTGTTTCTCTGCTCTGATCTGCTTGTACATGCAATATATATGTGTGTGTATGGATCTATTGCTGATAAATAAATAATCTGATTCTCAGGCTGATTGCTTAAAAGCCCCATAGAAGATTGAAGAAATATGCTTTACACACTAATTTTGTGCATAAAGTAACTCTTAATCAAATTAGCCATTCTAGAGAACAAAACAGACCCTTGCATTTCAGCGGGACCGTCCCCATGAGTAAACCTTTGCAAGATTGGTCTCTAGATGTTGCTTAGAGTTGCAAAGAAGCTTAAGTGCTGAACATGTCTTCTGTGCATGTTTCCTTTTAGCCTGTTTCTGGCTCTATACCATCATGATTTTGTCGCAGGAAACATCTATGCTAAACATCACTGTCAATTCCAAGACAAGAGACACATTCAAAAGCACATGGAAGCTTTTTTTGTTACCATAAGTTGCCCGCAGAGGGTCCATTCATTCTGTTTGCTTGTTCCACTGTGTAATAGCTCAACTCAAGTATCAACAAGATAAGCTTTTAAAAGCAGAATATTCCCAGCTGTTGCGGTCAGGCAGCAGCAGCAGGTTCCTATCTGAGGACAGCAGAACAATCCAGTGCACTCGCAGCGATGGCAGTGTCGAGGGGAAGCATGTGTTCTCTGTACACAGTAGCGAAGGGTCCAATAGACAGCAATTAGCACCAGCAGAATGAAGATGAACGGTCATATACATAACCTTAATAAAAATGTCACAGAAGAGAAATCTCACACCATATGGATCCATGCTGAACTTTTTTTTTCCTTTTTTTTTTTTTTTAGGAGCAAGACAGCTCCATTTCTTTATGGTCTTTTGCATTAGTTTTTCTCCCTAATTTTTTGCAGCCGTGTTCCTCCCTAAGCATTATGCAGATGCCAATTCATCCAATAACAAAGAAAAATTATATTTTCACTTCTGTATTTTTAAATACACACTCAGTCTCAGATCTTCATCAAAAGTATCTTCCACTCAACCTTATCAACCTGAGTAGGTTACTTGAATGTCATTAGATCCCATTTCCACTCACATTTGAAAAGAAAGTTGCAAGGTTTTATTCCTGCCAAATTATTGTAGCTTGACAGTGTGTATTGCTTGTTCTCAGGTCTTCTACTTGTGTTTTGGACATAGAAAAGACTATAAGTTTTATCATTATAAAGATTACTGTTACAAATAATATTTTGTAAATAATTTTGGCAAAAAGCGTTTTGAGGTATGAAGCTGCCTTAATGCCATCTTGGACGTGTCATTTCCATTTTCCACCTTGAGATTAAAACCAAAAACCAGGAGAAAAAGTGATTTAGGGATGCTGAAGTAGGAAGAAAATATTTTCCAAGAAGGTCGTGTTAGAGTTTTGTGCTTATTCTTTTCAAGTCATGTCTTTGTATTTCCCTGATCAAAAGAGCATTTTTGATGCTTTAAAAACTCAGTTTGAGGTCTGACAGCAATGTTTTGATGCTTTATACCTTTTCTCTACACCCAGTAATAAGACTCCTGCCTTTAGTATGTAGCTGTGAATTTTGTTGATTATGTTAACAGAAGATAGGGCTGGATGTGGCCTCCTGAGGTCTTCTAACCATCCCCTTGCCAATGCGTGGGATTGACTATTCATAGCTGGAGATGTTTGTCTGAAGGCCTTCTGTGAAGAAGATTCCACTGTCTCCATCTTTCTTCTCCAGGCAAAAAAAGCTGACTGGTATCCTATTTCTAAAACTAGAAGATTATTAAAATACTAAGGGTTATCAATCTCCCATTTTGAAAGTGAGCCTCATCTCTTTTTGTTATGTCTACATGGAAATCAGGTTAAGTCTTTCCTCTCTGTGACATCCCCTTGCATGCTTGCAGATGTCTCCCTCTGTTTTCACTAGATTAAGCAAATTCCTTTCATGCCACATCCTCTGCATCCACAGTAGTGTCTTCGAGGCTTCTGATTATCTGATTTGCTCACCTCTAGATTCTCTCTTTATTTGATTTGTAGTCTTCTTGAAGTATGATGCCCAGAATTATGGGCTTCAGCTGAAACTGACTGCTGAGGTGCGATAGGAGGGTAATTTTACATCTTGCAGATTTCATTTCTGCAGGAACATCCCATCTTTTTTCAATAGGCAAGAACAAACTTGCAGTCTCCTAGCTCCATTGGTTCTCCAAGGAAAAGATTGACATGACAATAGAATGACAGATCATGACTTGAAAACATGCAAAAAGACAGAATTTGTGGAAAATGTCACCATTGTACACAGGTTTCAGTCCTTCCAATACTTAAGTTATATGAACTCTTTTACCAGTGGGAGCGTTCCCATGGAAATGAATGACCACGCTCATGTGTAAAAAATTTGGTTGCATGATAGTGATTGAAGGATTGGGACCAAGATATTACAGAGAAAACACAATGGGAAACTCCAAATGGGAGTCTGGATTTCTCTTGCCTCTTGTGCCACTGCTTTTCTGTTAATCCACTGTAGTATTTCTAAGGACAGGGTGGCCCTTCTCCAGTCCCTGGGAGGTTTCTTGCAGGAAAGAAAATCTAGCAAATCTTTACTTAGAGAATGAAAACATTATTATCTCAAGGAACAAAGCAAAACTCAGAAATACCCACAGGACTACAAGTGTAGAAAAATGCTAGTATGAAATCTCATCTTCCCCCTAGTGCCCCTAGTTTAGCCTTAGTGATGACAGCAATCCACTTACAGCACACACTAAGACATGTCTATCTTCATTTAACTGTGCTCACTTGTGGTCACACTGCCATATAACTCTCTATGCAGATGGGAAACGGATGCATGCTTACAAAAAATGTCTTTAACAATTTTAAATGGAGTGAGTAATGAATCAGTTCAGGCTCAAAATCCATAGAAGTTTCTCTCCCTTCTCCAACTCCTTACTACACATTCCCCCTATGATCTGAACATTAACTCTTGGGGACTATTGACTTGACATGATTCAGAGGTGGCTGGTTTGCATCAATATTTCTAAAATCCCTCTTATTATCTTGCATATGTCAAAGTGTGATAAGAAGGAAGAAGAATGAAGCTATTTATAATTCAGAATGACTGATACCAAAAGGTATTTAAAATCAGATCACAATATGTCAGAATTTACTTTTAAATAAGCTTAAACAAAAGACACAGTTTGAAAATAATTAGTAAATCTGACAAAATTAACTTTGACCTTACAATCTTATAAATACCAGCACAGCTTTTTTTCCAGTGTCAGTATGCGTGTGTGTCTGCATGTGTATTTTCAGCAGTGCAGTAATTTCACAGCAAAGAGCCATACTGAGACTTAGCCCTCAGGCAAGAATTATGCTTCCCTGCTCAGGAGCTCCCCTTGGGGGAATGTGCTATTTCACTGTTCCCTTATGCTGGAATTCCATCTGTACAGACAAGTCAGATTAGTGCTTCATTATTTTCATTATTTCTTATAAGCAGACATCTTCTTCCAGCCCAGCCTTTCAGTCATCTCCACTGCTCAGCTCACAGGGGAGGGTCTATTTAGGTTTTTTCTTAATTTCTCTTAGTCTTCCTCAAAAGAACCCCAAAACAACCAGGTGAAAATGTAAATTCTCTACCTTCCACCCAGCCTGAGAATGGAGATTGTAAAGACACAAAAAATGTGCTGGTGAGCTTGTCACTGTGCTAAGCCAGGAGAGAATTCCCTTTTACCCTGAATTTACCAGTCCAGCCATCAGGACCCCAATGCCAGCTGGTGCCTATATTTTCTTCTCCTTGTCCAGACTATCTGCAGACTTCCCTGAACTGTTTGCCTGTCCTCCCTCTAGAAGGAGACAGTCCTTTCTGTAAACTGAGAAGACCTAGAAGCCCGTTCTTTATCTTGGCTGACCTTCATAGTTTTTTCTTATTGAGTTAATTCCTTGTCCAGCCACCAGCAAAATCCAATATCTTCCTGGAATTTTAGGGGTCTCAGTTATTTGGGATCTGGACTACTGGATTATGCATGTTTTTGCTTTCTGTGGTTCTATGCAGCTGTTTGTGTGTTACTGGGTCATTTCTAGGCCCAAGGACTGGGTTTGTACACCTGACAGCTTGTTTTAGTCCCATCTTCCATCTGCGTGCCAGCTGCACAAAGATGTGTGGTGACAAGCCAGAGGGTCACCAAAGTGAACTCCTGAGTGGAGGAGATGGAGCCCAGATCCCTGCCCCTAAAGTGGCACATTTCAGCACCCAGGGCCATAGGTGAAATTCTACATGGTCTGTGGAGCATCATGGCTTCACTGGGGGTAAATAGTGCTTGACCAATCTGGTGGCCTTCTATGATGGAGTGACTGCAAGAGTCGATAAGGGAAGACAACTGGTGTTATTTACCTGGACTTCTGTAAGGCCTTTGACATGGTCACACACAACAACCATAGCTCCAAATTGGACAGACATGGATCTGAAGGATGAACTATTCTGTGGGTAAGAAATTGTCTAGATGGATGCAGCCAATGGCTCTGTTTCCAGATGGAGGCTGGTGGTGTTGCTCAGGGCTCTGCCTTGGAACTGGTGCTCTTTAATATCATTACCAATGACACAGACAGTGAGACTGAGTGGACCCTCAGCAAGTTTGCAGGTGATACAAAGCTGAGCAGTGCAGCTGATGTAATAGAAGAATGGGATGCCATCCAGGGGAACCTGGACAACCTTGAGAAGTGGGCCCATGAGAACCTCATGAAGTTCAACAAATCCAAGTGCAAGGTGCTGCACTTAGGTCAGGGCAATTCCAGATGTGGGCTCAGAATGGGAAAAGGAACCATTGAGAGAAGCCCTGTAGAGAAGGACTTGGGAGTTCTAGTGGATGAAAAAATGGACAGGGAGGTTTCCTTAACCTCAGATGCTAGGAAGAAATTCTTGGCTATGAAGGCGGTAAGGCACTGAAGCAGGTTGTCCAGAGAAGTTGTGGATGCCCCATTCCTTCAAAGCCACATTGGACAAGGTCCTGAGCAACCTGATCTAGTGGATGGCATCCCTATCCATGGCAGGGGGATTGGAACTAGGTGATCTTTAAGGTCCCTTCCAAGCCAAACTGTTCTATGATTCTGTGATTATAATCCCCTTATGTTCTTTCAGCCAGAGCTAAAAGACATGACATTCTTTCAGTATTTTTTTTCTGAGGTAACACAAACTTAAAATAACTTTTTCCTTTACAGAGGAATCTGCAACCCATCTTTCTAGACTCTTATATATATATTCCCTCTTTCCACACTGGAGGATACCAAGCATCTGCCCATTGAACTGTCTGCCAACTGCCCACAGACGTCTTTTTCAGCATCCTCCTAATATTTTGAAGTGTATTCCTTTATTGTTAACCCTTCCTGGAGATGCTAGTGAGATTACAGAAGATGTCTGGACATAATTTGTCCAATCCTGGCAAGCAAAATTTAAAGGATCCCACTTCAGTAGTCTGAGAACTGAGTTTTTGAATACAGCATGCAATTCGTGCAATCCATAAGAATGAATTGCCAATTTTGATTTGCAATTGCTCAAAAACCTACCCTTTTATAAATTTTTCTTTAGTCCTGCTGGCAGTTGAATTCCTGATCTCTTTAGATAGAAAGTAGGCTTCTATGCAAGTTTAGAAAAATTCAATGTACAGACTGTCTTTTAAAAAATTATTAATCAAATTAAAGATTGACCTATTAATTTAAAATGAATTATACTTTGCTTTCAGTCCAAAACTACATTTGCACATGTAGTGACAGTCACTTACTAATACTTTTGTTGAAAGTGCTATCCCTCCTGGCTCTATTTATTTTTAGAAGACACCTCCAGAGTATGGGCTTTCATTTAAAAGCAAAAAAAGTCACCCTTTATGGCACTAAAAATGATTTTGAGAATGTAAACCAAAGTCTGATGGGTTGCCTGCCATAGCCTGGAGACAACATAGAACTACAGCTGTGCTGTATGAATCACTTCATTCATCTCCATCTTTGCTTTGACTTGCTCATTGTTATTTATTTACAAACTATGGGCCAGACTCTCTCCTGTGCCAGAGCTCCACTCAGTGCAGTTTGGAGATGGGTCATAAGGAAGTCTTTACAACTCTCTCCAGTTTTGTGAGTGCTCGCTCCTGGTCTGCACCATTTCTCCTGTTTGCCAGGCAGTCCTATGTTACATCTCAAGTGAGGCCCTTAATGGTGCATTAACTTCAATGAGACTTACAGATATGCCAAATCCGTGGCACATGCTTAGGCTCCTGGCTTACACAGTTGTAAATAAAAGTGACCTGACTTTGTAAAGATCTTTACAGGTAAGTTTTCTGAAACTTCACAGTGCTTGATGTGGTAAAATTTAGGCCATTTATGATGAAGCTACTTAATCCAAATAAACATACAGAATTATATGCAGCCATCAGTGATGGAAAATAAGTCCCAACTCAATTTTTTCAATGCCTGGTGCAATTGATCTGGAGGCTTTCAGGAAGTTCTGTATAATACAAAAATCACGTGGAAAGAGGAGACTTTGGAAGGTCCTTCCCAAGTGAAAAGGTTAAAAATAATGGCAAGACAGATGGGAAACCATTTTTGCTTCCCTCTCACTTGGCATGAAGTACCACTGCCCAGACTTTTCCCATACATCTGTGAGATGTTTGAAGAAGAGCCTGGAAAGCTGCTGCTGCATTCTGAGCTCATCCCACCCACTTCAGGCACTCCAGAGAGGTGTCTGGTCACCATAGCCTCTCTCTGTAATTGGAGGAGAAACTTATCTCCAGAGGGTGTCTGGGCACTTGATATCATCACCTACTTTAAAGAGAGATGAAAACAACTTGGATCCTAGCATATGGATTACTGTGAAGTGTCTAAGGTTAAGTGAACGGGCTTTCTAACTATTTATCTTCACGTATGAATAGTCTTATGGAAAGATAATGATGAATTTCCCTCTATGCATTCCTTTGTGAATTAACTTGGACATTTATTGACTTGATTGTTTATTGTCCCACAAATACTAAATTATTCTTGCAACACTCCTGTTCAGTGACAGGATCTAATGGACAGATAGGGAACCGAGGCCCCAGGAGTGGAAACATAAGTCTCCATGCATCTTCAGGGCCTAGTGTGAAATTAATGAGTCCCAATCTTTCTTCCTCTTTTTTTCCTTTTTCCTTTCTGTCACACCAGAGCTCCCTCTGACTGAAATTGCTCAGTGCACCTGTAGCTATACCTGCAGTATCTCCTCAAGCATCTCTGTGCTAGAGACTGGGGCAGAAACCATTCACTACCAGCAACTGTGTGTGAAACTCAGACGTACAGTCATATACAGCTCAAGTAAAGCAAGGGACTGCTTGCTGGGTAATGGAACCTGCATAGAGATCCCCATGTACTCACATATGGATGTGTACCCACCCATGCACTTGCTGACCAGTCTCATTTACTCAGAGAGTCTTGCTAAAACACTACCATGTATTCAGCAACCTGCTAGAAGGTACAAGCACAGGGTACCCTAGCTGGAGTTTCCTGGACCACTGTACTGCTAGCATTTTCTACTTTATGACTACTTGACACAGGAACAGTTTTAGAAGTCTTTTTATAAAGTTCAATTAGGGAAGTACTCCTGCTTCAGATTTCAAAACTTCTGAAATGACACACTGAGGCCAATGCAGTTTGATGTGTAACTGCTTTTGGAGACTTCCTTCACTGTGTGTATTTAAGCTGTTTGTGTTAACAGAGGGACAGACAGAACTTGTTTTTATTTTCCTTGTGGACTACTATTGGCAGAAGATGAGACAGGTGCTTTGCCAGTGGGATCTAAGGCATTAGGATAGTAAAACTCAGTTTGCTTAGGTTCTACTTTGCCTGCTGAACTATTCTGCTCTTCTCTGCTGCTTCCCTCCTTCCAGGCACTCTTCTTTCTCCTGCACTGCTTGCATCCACCATTCAGTTTTATTCTGCACATCTGCCCAATCCAGAACTCTCAGACCTTCCTAATCTCTTCCCAGTTTCTTTGCCTAAGTAGTCCCTGTGCATTGTGTCCACCCCTGACTCCCCTCCCCCCCATCCCAAAACAATTTTCTGTTCATTGAATCTCATACTACCCTTCCAAGATCCTTGTCCAGTCTTCCTGTGACAGTGAGAGGGACTGAGTTCCACCCTACAAATATGGATCCCACCTGCAGCTCAGATCATACCAGTCATGGAGCAGCATTGCTGGGCAAGGTCCTGATATTACTGGGTAACGTGAAGGGATCCCCTGGCCTGTATCAGACCATTTTTCTGTGAAGAGGTCATAGAATCATGGAAACATAGAATCACTTAGGTTGGAAAAGACCCCCAAGATCATTAAGTCCTGCCTTCAACCAGACCTAATTAGTGAGAATGGATTTCTGAGGAAATTTTAGCTGCTAAAATCAAACTCTATATTCAGTACGCTTAGTCTGATTTTTCAAGGCAGTAGAATCTTGTTAGAAAATGATTCACACCTGATCAGCATAAAGGACCCCTTCCCTACCAAATCTGAAGTGCCTCCTGGAAAGCATGGGGGCATTTGGAGAAGTAATTCACTAAGAAAAATGCATTCAGTCCTAGGATGAAACTGGAAGCCATGTGAGGAAATGTCCATAAATTGTCTTGGAACTTCACATTAGATCAGTAATGCAGAACTTATGTTCAGGTGCTTCACCTTATTTTAGCCATGTCACCCAGATGCCCATTTCTGTGGCCAAAGAAGAGGAGTGGACTCCTCCAGAGAGTCATTAATTCCAGCTCAGGCAAGCAAACAAGCTAAATCCCTCAGCCCAGCACAGGCCGTCCTGCCTTACCTCCCACAGAAGCCTGAGCCAGGTACATTTGTTTTTGTGGTAACACTTAGAAACTTCAGTAAAGAGAAATGAATGTGAAAGTGTTTCTCAGGCTTACTCTTCCTGAAGGAAGCAACTGCATCTAGCAGAGCTCCTGCCACAGGAGGCGTGTCAGTCTCTACCAGCACTGTGCCTCCGTTTGTGCAAGGCACACATGGCTGCGTGATCTTGCAGGTATCATTAATATTTTTGAAGAACTGTTTCCTAAGCTGGGAGAGAAACACATTTGTTGCCTGGGGTGGCTCCTAGACTGTAAATCATATGGTAAGCCCACGTAAATGCCTTATAGAGCTTTTAATGAACTGTATCCCATAGGTGAAAGCCAACAGCAATATTAGAAATGGTGTTTATTTTATAGCCTAGAAACTGCATTTTAAATGGTAGTCTAGGTTTATATGACAGTTCTATTAAATATAAAATAGACCCATTACAAAGAAAGTCCTTTACATCTGCTTTTATCTGTGTCTAAATGGCATGCCCAGCTCTGCAATTCCTCAAATGAGACATTTTTAGAACTTTATTTATGTTACAGCCATAACAAACTAGCAACTAGAAAACTATAATGGGCACAAACGGCTAATAAAAATGAGATTGTTGAAAAATACTTCTTAATAGCAATTTACAAAGGGTCCTGATAAAACAGAACTGAGGCTGCGTTTCCCTGGAAATTTGCCACCGCTGTAATCACAGCCATTTGGCATCAGGTACTCCCCTTCTTCCATCTTCTGTGACCATTTCCCTCTGAGAATGCTGAAAGCCAGGTACCCTGAGGTTATTCCCCCGCCCTGCCATTTGTCAGTTGGTGCCTATGGATCCAGAGATACCCTCGGGGAGCTCCCTTTTCTCCCCTCCCACCGTGCACCGGCTCACCTGGAGGAGGAGACATCGTACGGGCTTTGTCACTTGCTCAGTGGGGAGCAGGGCAGCAAGGCATGATCTGTCCCAGGTGCGCAGAGAGTGCCCTGTTTCCTCCTGAAACCTGCAGCACTTCTCTGATGAACTGAGCTGTTTATACAAGCTGGCTAAGATGAGCAGGTCAAACTTTTTGTTTACAGACTGAAAACTATTTTGCCCGGAGCTCACTAACAGCTCCCCAGGCAAAAGATTGGGAGTTGAACTCACTTCTTCTGCAGGGCAAGTTTTGTGGGATTTTGACAATATCCATGTGGCCATTTGTGTGATGTTAGGAGGAAACTTCCTACCACCCAAGGAAAAGAGGTCTTCTTCCAGATGTGCACTTGTCTGCAGCAGACCTTCTCATTAGGCAAGGGAGGCAAGGGCAAGACAGAATGTTCAAGTAAAGGTCAAAGTCCTTGGTCCGATCTAATTGCAGGTAGTGATGAATATCCTTGAATACAAATTGATGTCTTAACCAGTTTGGCTTTGTATCTACGTAAGGAGGAAAAGTTCCTCCTAATGAGATTTTATAACACACAGAAAAGAAGAAAATTTAGAAAAAATTCAAAAGGTTTTGAATCATCAGGGGCTGAAAACACTGCATTAGAAAGAGAATGGTGATATTGAGGTAAAAAAATTACATCATAACTTCACTTAAGACATACACTGGAAATTGGGTGTTCATGACATCTACCTCAGGCTTACAGAGCGAGAGGTTGTTCAAACTCCATGCAAAATAAGATTTAAAACAATGTGGGGAGCCACTTACCCAGTCTCTTCAGCCTTCCTACCAGAAGCACTAGAAATAACACCCATGTACCAGGAATCTCAACCCAGCTCCCCCTTGACCGGACTCACATCTTTCTTCAGTCTTGCACTCTTAACTCATCCATCATGCTTGCTCCTAGTTTACTTTGCAATGAAGGCTGTACATTATGTCCTTACAAATTCTTTTTTTACCCCAAAGAGATGCAGCAGAATAGCCTGAACTATCTGAGACTAGTGTTATGTGCAAAATAGAGCATACAGAGGTACAAAAGGAGCTTTGAAAATACACGTACAGGTAGGCATGCAATATACACACAGGTTCAGGTATAAATGTAAGTGATAGATATTTGGTACACTGTGAGGCTGTATCATTGCTGGAATTTACAAAAGCTCAATTTATTACAGCTCTGTGGCTGTCAACATGCAGAGTTAGCCTTCACATAGACCACCTTTGGCTTTTGCAGTGAAAATGAAGAATCTGACCAAAGACTAAACAAAGAGAGAAAAATAGCTATTAAACTCCAAACAAAATTATGGCAGCAAAAGTGGCAGGAACTGCAGAGGCAGCATCTGTTTAAGGCTGGGCTAGACACAGTGTGAGGTTAAGCCTCAACTGTGGGTAGCAGGGATTCCACTCCAAGTGCAGATAAACATTTCTTCTTTTCTTGTTGTTTTTGTTGTTTTGTTTTGTTTTATTCTGAGAGAACCAAGGAAATTAGGACACATATTTCCCCTAAAAATTCCTAGCTAACGTGAGCACTAGTGTAGTTGCACAGTCTGTTAACTGAACCAGTAACATAGACCCCAGTTTATTTGAACTGATTCTAAGAGAATTAGCAAAATAGAAAGAGTAAGCAAAATTTTTATTGCTTTATTCTCAGGGGTAGCCAATAAGAATACTTCTGTGAGCGAGATAAGTAAGATCTGACCCAAAGAAATACATTTGGCAAATTCATGAAAACCGGAAAGTCAGTAGTAGCTATTGAGAAATCATAGTCATATTTTTAAGTTGTCCTGCTGGGGATTGCCTTTAACCACATCTCCCCTCCCCTTTCTGTCTCCCCCTTCTCCCAGACTTTTGTCCCAAGTACTTAATTGTGAGTAAAATATTTGTACTGGGAAGACATCAAAGGCACCGATTTTCGAAATTCAATTTTATATAACGCAAGACCCCTGAACTTCAGAAAAAGTTCATTTCATCAACTATCACTAATCATCAGTGAACCTGGTGCTCTACCAACTAAAACACAATACTATGAATAATGGATTTTCCCCACATCTGAAGTGTAAGAGTAATTACAAATATGAATACATGCAATGATCATGCTTTGCATGATTCTATTTTCTGCTTTGGCAAAAAAGTGAAGAAATGAACTGATACCTTTGCTTTAGAAAACGGGTAGCCTGCAAAGTCAAAAACTGTAAAGGAAATACTCAATGAAAGTTTGGGGTTTTGGGTTCTTTTGTGCATCTGTTCTAGCTGTTATTTTTTTGAATCTTCCTCCTCCACTGCTCTTCATCTTCAAAGCCTCACTCAAATTATGACATTAAAAGGTGCCAGGTCCCTGCTAGCAGAGAAGAAAGGCCATTCTCTTCTATTTCTCTGGCAAAAAGGGTGCTAACACTTTAGGGAATGAGCCCATGGTATTATTAGAATATTTTCACCTTTACTTGAAGCAGTGTGATTAGAAGATGGGAGGTTGACCCTGAGCTGGGTACTGCTGCATTCCTGCTGCCTTCAGCGATGCAGAACAGACACTTGGTGACGGGGAAACAAGATGCATTTGGAAACATCCACCCCTGTCTGAGAAGGGCTTTTCTCCTCCTTTTCCAGCAGAAGAAACACTTCTTCAGATTCCATGGGTACATACAAAGCATGAGCTTTCACTAGCTCATATAATTGCATTTAGGACAAAAGTAGCCAGATCCAGCATCTCAAAATCGTTAGAATGGGAACCAAAAAAAGCAATTTAAAATTAATAGCACCATACACATTAATTAGTGAAAGGACCATTGTACAAGACTTCTGAAAAAGGAACAGTAGTTACTTAAAATAAAAATTTAATTAGGTTTTGGTGTCATATTTTCTATGTGTAAAGATTAATTTCTTTCTTGGATGACAGAAATAAGAAAAATCAGTAGTGCAAGAAGGAAAATAAGTCAGTACTGCAGAAAAGAACATATTGCTCTGTTCTTATCTCTGACAAGCTGGTTTTCAAAATAAATCCAAACAAAAACTGCTTCCAGAGAGGCAAAGGCATAATTCACAGTAAAACCAAAGGAAAATTCATGTATCTCCTGGAGAGATACCCCATGCTCATCAGGAATAAATGGAAAAATTAGGTACTTGGCATGCTGTGTGAGAATGGCAAACTTCTCTCTGCAAGAATTGGAATTTTATTGGTAATCAGTTGCATTTATTCTGTCATATACTGTTGTGGATCTCTCTATTTCCATGTATATCAGTGTTTTAACATTAATATCAGCCAGAACACATCTCCTGAGAATGTGTAGCTACATGAAGAAAATTACACTCTTCATTCTTTTCCCAAGTCAGAATTTTGTTTATATTGCTTTCCTGATCAGCTCTGAAGTGGGTGCTTGGTTATTTTCTACAAATTCAGATATCTATGTTATAGCATTCCAGTTCAAAGCAAGAGACTGGAGTAAGAGATTTTTGGTTAACATTTGTTTCTTTTGTTTTGTGATGTTTTTCCATTCTGAAAGTATTCATGTGGAATGTACATCAATATTTTCAGTGTTTTCCAGTTTCTGGACCCCTGAAATTTCTCTCATAGAAATATGGATACTTGCATAGAGAGCTTAAGCTGTTCTGTTTCACTATAGACTTGGTTTTCATAGCTGCAGTAACCTTCTTCCCTACAATTCTTCAAGAATTTTCTAATTTCATATTAAAACTCAGTCTTACACTGGTAATAAAAAAATCTCAAAAGATTCAGATTGCATTTATTTAAGCTTGAATATATACCAGAACCTTTTGCGTCTAAAGTTCTTGAGGAAAAAATAGGTTGTCTCTTATTAATTGGCTAAAAAACAGTGAGGGAAATTGAATCAGTCTTTTTTTTCTTTACTAAAAAATGCAGAAAAAAATATTTCTGTGTCACTTGAAGATCACGAAAGGTTGCAGAGACTGGGTTATCCTACCCTGCACTTCAGAATGGCTTCCAGTCATCTTATTTTTAGAAACTAGAACTAGAATAAGAAGAATATTTTCATGCATATGCAGCAATTTAGACAAAATCTTCTCACAAATTCAAACTTTTAGAAAAGAGTTAAACATGTAGATCTTAGGTTGACCATTAAAAGCATTAGGGATTAATTCAAGACATTATCAGACCACATTACCAAAAAAAGCAAATGAGCAGATTGGGATGATTTTTATTCTAAACTCTTTAGGAGGATACAAGTCTTAACCAGTGCAAGTGATACAGAATGAAGATGGTCTCTAAGTTCTTCCTTCTTCTGAAACTGCGCTTGTATTGAATATGTATAGACGTATATTTTGTTTATAATATGTACCAACTTCTCTCCTTGGAGATCATGGCTTATTTAAGATAAGGAAAAAGTCATTAGGGGAGATAAAAAATGCAGCCTAGAAAGAGCAAATCCCTTCACCCACATTTTTGCAGTTGAAATTAGGTTTCATGTCTTCTGATTTTTCTAACTCCATTCTAATGACTGGGTGCACTGGTCACAGTGAGGCACCATAACGTGATGCAATCACAAAAACTGTCCTGTGAGCTTGGTCCTGCTGTGCACTTCAGGGGTGCGTCTTTAGGGCTGCATGGTTAAATCCTAAACCCAACCTTTTTGAAAGATCTGGCTTTTTCACACAAGCACAAATAAGATTTCTCAGAGGTGTCTGGTAGCAGTTGTCCTTTCCTGGATGCCCAAATGATGTTCTTTCAAATTCCAGCTTAAGTTTTCTGCTGGCTTAGCTGAAAGCCATAAAGTAGGATTGTTTGGCTGACTATGATTTGAGGGCCAACGGTGTACTTGTTGGCTCTTGCTTCCACACTCTTTACCTCTGTCAAACCTCTCACAACTATTTGCTTTTATGCAATCCAGCCATATGCTACATGGCCATCCATGCAGGGCAACTGTGTCACCGGCTGAGGATCACAGCCTGACTGACTTCATGGGCATTGTCAGATTGTCAGCATCTCTTGCTTCTCACCATTTCGCTTTTTCACTAATGGTTAAAAAAACCACAAATGTAAAAACAAAAAAAGGTCTTGGTGACCAGCTGGGTAGCTGGGGAAGATAATAAAGACATGAACTCTTACCTCTCCTCCCAAAAGATGCAAACTAAACCACCCATTGATCTGGGAGGAACTCATTAGAAAGCCAAAACCAAGTGCAACAAATCATGTAAAACATCTGCGAGTGACTTCAGCCATAATACATGATGGGAGGGTTTTCTGTGTCCCAGATAGCCCCGAGTTCAACTTTCACCAAAAGCCAAGCATTGCTCCTCGGTGAGAACCACCACCGCTGCTTGAGTAACTTGAGGCATCAGGGGTTCAGGACTCACGAGCTGAGGTGTTGTTCTCTGCTTGTGCAAAAAGATCTTGCTATCCTCTGTGTCACTGAGGAATATTCTCTCAAGTGGTGCCCTTCCCCAGGAGTATTTTTGAGTTTCAGAAAATAATGTCGAAACTAAGATGGCTGGGTACAGAGAAAGATTATATTCCAATAATCACTTCAAAGAGAATGGGGGGGGGGGGGCGCAAGGCATGTTCCTAATTTCTATACAAAAACAAAGGAAGTAATTTCTTTCAAGGTTTTTTATTTGTTTTTTCAAATTGCACAGTGCTCAACTTTTAAAATAATAATCATTCTTGACAGACATTTAATAATTGTTAGTGATCTATAGCTTTATTATAAAGTACTCATCTAATGATGTATTTCCTTTACCCTAAGGGCCAAGTACAAAGCAGGGAAATTATCTTGGTGATACTTTTAATAACTTCCTGTGGGATTGCAAACTCTGGCTGAAGCTGTCTCTGCAAAAGAGTTAATCATGTAATTTCACAGATTAGACAACACAGGGTTACTAATGAGAAACTTCAGTTCAGTGATAAACTCTTTTTTTTTTCCAAGAATATTTTGAGAGGCCTGTAACCTTTGGCTGACACCCAACAAGGCTATTAGTTTAACCATGGGATGCACTACCAAATGTACAAGAGTCAGCAGAACTTTTCCTTCTGAAAATTGCTCGTAACTTTCTGCAAAGAAGCCTTTGAAAACCCAGAAAGAATAGACGGAAGGGAAAAATCAGGCAACAAGGGGGCTGACTTATTGGCTTCCGATAACTGGCATGGCTTCAGCTTCCAGTTTCTTTTCAACAATGTCCGCTCACTATAGCAACCCCAGATCCCATTTAAATGTCATGCTGCCCTCTGTTCTATAAACATGTATCATCCATCACTAAATATTTAGATCTGAATTGTTGGAGCTGAGTTCTGTGCCAGGGGTAAGGGGATTAATTCCTTTCAAGGCCCTCACATGATGGATTTTTCACTGAAGTAAACATCCGAGAAGAGCTCACACTACGGCCATAAAATATATAAATAAAGTTTAAAGTTTAATTAAGTCAACATTATTTAAAGTGGTTGTCATATTTTATGGTGAACTCTCTGTGTTTATTTTGTATGACTCCTCATAAATAGTCTCTCCCTTTCAGACAAAAGGCACGGCTGGGTTAAAGTTAAGGGTCCCATGCATGGTACGGGAAGGAGGATCTACTGGGCTGGGGGGATCCAAAACGCTCCCTATCGGGTCCTCTGCTATCTCGTGTCTTCCTAATGAGCTGAGATGTTGTGCAGACACAGGAAAAGCATGGTGGAGTTTACAACAGACGTGACACAGGGAAGTCTTTTGAGTGGCTATCTGGGCTTGGCGGAGGGAGAGTCTCGACCAGCCCAGTCCAAGGGCTGCTGGTGTTGGGCAGGCAGGCATCAGGGAAGGAAATGGGGCTAGGATGGGGCAGGTCAAGAGGGGCAATCCCCCTCACCTCCACCAGCAAGGGGATTGTACCATGTGCTGGGAGAAAGCTGGCATTGCTCCCCTCCCTAAAAAAGTCTGTCAACCCAACAAGGTATATGTTCAAGAGAAAAATTATGTTATGTTATTATGTGGCCTAATACTTTGGAACAGAAAAAGTAATTTTAAAGGTGAAAGAAAACACATGGAAAAATTCATCGAAGTGGTGGTTAATTGATGCTGTCCTGTAGGGAGGTCTTGTAATGCCCTGATAAGGATTCCTAGATAATTAGCTAAGCACCCAGTGAGAAAGGATGAACCAATTACTAGAGCTCCAGGTCAAACCTGAGGAAAACTTGCATTTAACTTCTGCATTTCCTCAACTGCCATGGGCTGCTCCTGCCCACAGTCTCTGCTTCTGCTGTACATCTCTATGTCAGCCATGCCTTACATCCCAGTTAAGGGGCTCTTGTTATCAGAACAAACACAAAACTGTTGTGAGATGCTCATGTTCTTGAGGGATGTATGCTGTAAGTCTGAGACCTCTTTTTTTCTCTTCTTCTCAGGATTTTCTCTATCTGTGAAAGGGACTGTGTCTGTGTCTGAAAGAGGACTACAAACATTGCCAGGACAGCAGACTTCGAAGACAGAACTAGTAGCAGAGGCATTAGCTGTGACAGGAGTTTGTAGCTGTTTTTCTATGAGACTGAGAATAAGGCATTTGGTATTTCTGATTCTTACTAATAAAACTGGAATAACAGTATTTTATCTTGTTTAACCTGCATCAACTATAAAGTTTCTGTGGCGGGGCTTGTCTTTTGCACTGTGTATGCAGTGCTCCCACCAAAATGTCCAGTCTGGAAACAGTCACCTATAGCTGCTATTATGCTGCAAACACTGAAGCAGGAGAAGAGTCTATTCCCCTTTTTGATTTCAGTTATTTCTCTCTGAACAGTTTTTTTTTTTTTGTGAACATGTGAGAAGAGCCAGAAAAAAATGTAGGTGAATGTTATTCCTGTCCCTATGTATGCTCACTCATCTGGTACCTATTTATAAGGTGCATGTGTATGTATATCTGCATATGTACATGCACACACACACTTTATTAATTCTCAAATACCCATGTTTTACCTATGAACATGGACATGTTCACTCAAACTCAGAAGCACAGGTCATGCAATGTTTGTGAGGGGGAATGCAAGGCATACTTTGTCCAGACAGAACACATGCAGAAACACAGACTAGACTGAACTGAATTTACCAGACAGTAAATTCTCTTTCTAGCAAATGATGCCACATGATGAAAGATCCCTCTTCTTTCATCCTGTATCAGTACTCATTATGTTGCCCCAAAATCTTTAGCATTAGGTAACACAATCATGCTGAAGGTAGTAGAAATTTAATGAGGTCTTAATCTGCATGACAGGTTAAAAGCTATGAGAATTTCTAAGGCTCTATGTGGTATCAATGGAGTGCAAACTAATATTATTTGATAAGATAGGAAGAGGCCCAGCTGAAGGGAAAGCATTTCCCTACAAGCTTTGGACTTTGGTTAGAAGTGAGATTGTTAAAACTGAAGAAATGCAGAAAGGAAGAGACAGAGAGAGAGAGAGAGAAAGAAAGAAAGAAAGAGAGAAAGAACAAAAGAAAGAGAGAAAAAGAGAGAAAGAGAAAGAAAGAAAGAAAGGAAATTCAAAGTACAAAAAAGTGTTTTCATCATTCCAGAGCAAGAAGTATAGAGAGGGAAAAATGTTTAATTTGAACTTCATTTACAAGCAGTAAGGATTTGTTTAAAAACTGTTAAGGAGTGGTAACTAAAAAGGTTAATAATGGCTAAAAGTCGCTATTGCTACTTTTAATGTCATGGAGGGAAATTCAGCCTGTGCAAAGAACTAGCACTAAATTTGTTCATCTTCTAAGTCCTGTCCCCTGTGTTTGGCAGGCAGTAAAAGCAGCTCACAGGGCCTGAGACTTCCTTTCTGAGCTGCCAGAACTGGGAAATGGGAGGCATATTTGATTGCACCAGCAGTTGTCACACAAAAAAAGTGTTGCAATATGCAATGATATTCATATCTTGTAACGTCTGCTACACTTCCCTTGAGGAGGTTCCCATCTGTGGGAGCATGAAATCACCGCCCTGGGGCTCACATACTGGAAAAGTCCTACAGAAAGGACTAACCCGGACTGGCATGCAGGCGTTGTTTTAACCTCACTCCCTGACGTCAGGATGGATTTAGATCCTAACATACTGGCTGCACTCCTGACAAGTTGCGTTTTAATACATCACTCTGCCTTCCAAAGGTCAGCCAGATAAGCCATCCATAAAATGCACTATTAGCGTTAAATTCCTCTCTTCCCAACTTGTCCCCCCACCTATGGTGTTAGCTGCTTTGGCAAATAGCACAGCAAAGGCATGGTGTCTCTCCTGCCGTTGGTCTTACACTTATGAACGTAAAACGTCTGTCACTTGTTTTGTATCCCCAAGCACCTAGAAAGCTGAGAGCGCAGTGAAGTATTCATTTCATTTCTGAAATACTAGAGGTGGGAAGCAAATATATTTCTATTGATATAGACAAATATATACATTTTCAAAATAAAACAAAAATCAAGTACTATTTTGCTAGTATTTTTAAGGGGGTGAGGGGAATTTACAGGAAAACAAACATTTCATCTCATGACCATTTCTGATGAGTCAGAAGTTTTCTGACTTCTCCTTTTGTGGCAGATATTAGATATGCCAATGCCTTGTTCAATTAAGGACAAGTATCTGTTAAGAGAAGAATCCCCTGGAAGCGAGGAAGAGTTCAGGCAGTTGTTCTTAATAACAGGAGCACAGAGATATGAGATGGGGAAGTGGTGATTAGGCAGACTCTTTGTCCAATTAATATTGATTTTATAAAGCTGTGTGAAATAGCTCCAGTGAGGAAGACTGATGACAACTTGTTCTGGTCAAAGGATTCATCATGGACTGGAAGAGAAGGGAGTATGTCTGGGAGAGCTTATATATGGACATTAGCTCTCAATTTGGCATAAGTGCTTGTTGGCTGTGCTGTGGATATAAGCTTTCTCTTTTTCCTTGACCACAAATGTGCTCATTGTAAAACAGGCTATATATATTTGTGCAGAAATGTTTATTTTTGACAAATCAACAGTTTTTGACAGCAAAATAAAACAAAAATGCATTTTTACTGGTGAATTCTTGGGCAGCCCTCACAGTCAATGCTCCGAGAATTGCCTATACATGCCAAATCATTCCCACAAGCACAAATATGCTGTTCCAGCTACTTGATGGAATTTATATGTGTATATCAAGGGGCAAAATTTGGCTCTTGGTCTAAAACACGTGGAACACTTTTTAAAGAGAAAGTCATTTAGCAGTGATGTAAGTCTTTCAGTTCCCCTGTTTTGTCTATGCAATATTCCAGTTTTATAAAATGGGATGAATATATGAAATGTATTTATATTTGGCTTTTATAGCAATAAGCTACTGTCTAATGAGCCAGTTGAGAACATCTCAGTTAGTTGATGTTTACCAAAAATGTTATCCCTCAATTGTAATCCTTTAATTCCAGTAAAAATTATTGTCATTCTCTGTACTCAGATTTTTTTCCGATTTCACTGCTTTCACGCTGAGGGAATTCCAGTGATTTCAGCAAAGCTACCCTGGCATACAACTCATGCAGTGAAGTAGTAAACTAGACTCTGGAAGGAATCCTAGTCCACTGAACTCATTCAGAATTTTGTCATTGATTTACAAGGAACAACATTTCCTATAAAATAAGAACACCTCTTTGTGTAGATGTAAAATAATAATGTCAGATATGCACTGTGTAACTAGTGCTTTATTTTTCTCTATATAGAAGCAACAGAAAACTTTTAATCTTGATTTTTATTTTAATTCTCACCAGTAAGTGTACTTTGGGCTACAAATATATCTGGAAAAATCATCCAAAAAGGTGTTAACAAGATAGTCTGAGCATAAGTCTTATACAAGGCATGCTGAAGTCAAAGCTTTGTGTAGCTGACCTGGATATTTCTTCAAGAGGAGTGTGAAAATAAACAGTGACATGAAGTGTTTGAGTTTTACTTGTTTTTTGGCAAACAACCTGGCCCTGATCCACCTCTCACTTAATTGTATAAGTGCTATAAACGATAAAGTCAGATCTCATCATCTGGAAATAATAGAAGAATGAAAATATACTGTGGAAATTGTAAAGAATTCTTGACCATGAGAAGGCAAACTTGTAGTTTATCAGTTTCTGGTAGGGACTGGCCTTCTCCAAGGTAGTGTGAGTAGATCCTCTGGTATACTTTGAACCTATCTTTTTTTTTACTGTCTGTGACCAGACCCACATGCAGGGAGTAAGAGCAGAGAAGAGCTCATGGAGTGATTAAGAGCTCATTGAACAACCTTAGCAAAGGGCCCACTGGGAATCCTACCTTAGGAGACCAGAAGAGCTTGGCATAGGTCAGAAACACAGTGAAACCTAAGGGAGGACAAGGTTACTTTCCACAAATACACTAAGAAGGAAGAGAAGGAGAAATATTAGGAAGAGGAGAAGTTTACACAGAGGAAAATTTTGTCACACGCAGAAATAGTTATAAACAGTCCAGGAATTAATTTAGGCTTCAAAGAGGAAGGTGGCTTCTGGGTCAGGTTTACATTAAGGCAGCAGATAAAATGGGAAGGTTCAAGGTGAAGCTGGTAAGTGTGTGTGCTGACTGTAGAAGATGGGGCTTGTGAGAATGAAGAGTCACTCTGTCATACAGGGCAAACCTTTTAGTCTCAAGTTTCCTCTCTAAATCAGGAGTAGTTCTCCTGTTTCAAAAAGCTGGTAATAAGGAAGCGTTATCATCTCCTCCCTATGAAAAATCACTTTAGTGACTTTGCTCTGATATCTGTGTTGCCTCAGAAAACCTATCTGCCACCAGAGAGGTGAGGGATTCCTAAGGAAACAGGTATGTCCCACCCACATACATGCTCCACTCCTCTCTGTATCTGGGATGCCTCATTTAAAAAGTGTTGACAGCTGCAGTAGGGATTTTACAAGAGATTGCCATTCATATTCCACAAGGACCAAAAGAGCCACATGGGAATATTTAATATAAACAGTAATAGTTTCCCACATCTTTGTTTAGAGAATAGCCTGAGGATTTCTAAACTTTAGAATCATATTTATTCCAGAAGAATGGTTTCACTTATAGCTGTATAAATCTTTCCTTAACTTAAATGTAAAGGAAAGACTGTTGCTTTTGTCTGAATATTTAAATACAATATTACAATATGTAATCATACTGCCATACTACTGCCACGTAGTACAGGTAACTATCACCTCGTATAGTTTTACTTTACAGTGCAAGAACTGACCTGCAGGGACATTATCTGTCTACAATTACAGTGTGAGTCCTGCCAGACTTTCAGGAAACACAGGGGGGTTGTTTAATTTTCTTAATAAAACAAATAATTGGAAAATATTTCCCTGAGATTTCAGTATTGGACTTGCAAAGAAATCTAGGGCTGAAAAATGAAAATCCTGCTTCTAGCTGGGCAGGGCTCCTAATCCTATGATCAGGCTGTGGAGCTTAGTGCTCTGTAAAGCCCAGCCTTGCTTTAAGTGCCTAAGGAGCTGTTAAATACTGAGGTCTCTGGAGTATCTGCTCTGAAGCGTCCAAAAAGCCGTTTCTCTTAGCCTGCCTTTGGAATATTTTAAATGCATTTTTGGCCTACTTAGCACTTTTAAACATTCCTAACTTCCTTAATAAAGCCTACTGCTATATCATTCTTGTCATTACTAGCCACAATCTGATATAGCACATGCAACCTCTCTTGGAATTAGCAAATGTAGGGGAGGGGAGCAAAAGCTATCTTTTGGTTATGAGATAGCAGTACAGTATTGCTGGCTTCCAGCACTCATATGTCAGGCTCACAAATAGCTATGAGACTGGAGTACCTTTATTTCCTTCTGTTTGCCTGCTGATTTCTGAGATTTAATTAGTTGTATGTATCAGCTCTTCTCCACAGCCATGTGGGCTAGAGTGCACCAGAAATTATAAGTTACTGGATAACACAGTGCTGTGTATTACGTATTCTTGAATCATTTCCCTACACTCACATATTTGTATTTTGACTTTCTATTTTCATATCTATACCCTCTGAGTAAGTTTAAAAGTGCTGATGCTCTTTCCTAGCACATTGGTTGAACATTTGTGTCCTATCGTGTTCCCGGAAACAAAAAGGATGGATGGAAAACAGAGGTCATAAACTGCTGCAAAAAGCGGTGCCTGTCCTTTCACACTATTCTGCTTCAGAAAATAACTGATACCTGAGTTAACACTTGGAAATTTTGCTAAAATTTGCAGCCCATGAATTCTGAACAGTGTATGAAGCCATGGAAAATTTCAAGCAAAATTAATACATCATAACCCTAACAGCTGTATGGGCCTGGCAGGTTTTTTTAACACATAGTGTTCCGCACATTCATTTATCACTGTTTCAAGAAATGATTGGTGACATAGATTGTGCTACAACAAATTTTTCCAGAGTGGCAAGTGGGAATGGTATCATGCAGTTTAAGGGAGAAATATAGAAGCAGAAGAGCCAGACACTCTTCTGTTTGTAGCTCATGAGACCATTACAAAAATAGAGGCATCACTTGTTTGAAGTGAGAGAGAAGGTTCTTTGGTATGCTTGCTGACTGCTGGGTTTTCTTTCCGGGAGTTAATAGAAATATACTGCTCTGGGCTCAATTCTTTGATGTCAGGAGGAAGGGAACAGAGGCATTAAGACATAAAGAACCTCTTCCACTCTAGAGAACCTAGAACTACTTTCTTCCTTTCTGCACAAATGATATGCTATGTTCTCTTCAGATAGACACACGAAGGGAAAGCAGCTTAGGACAGTAGGCGTCTTCCCTCACCAGTGCAGTCATTAAAGACAATTAAATATAAGTAGGTTACCTCTACTTAATGTTAAACAGTAGTTCATTCTTTGCAAACAAAGCCTCAGTTTTTGTAAAAAGGATGTTTTATATGAAGAGGATCAGAAATTTTTTTCTTGAGCTTTCATACAAAGGATGCATTGATCTGATTTATCCATTTCCTGGAATACATGAAAGACAGAATAATGCAGCTTTGTGGTATTTTCTAAGAGCTAGGAAAAAACCCCCCAAAACAACAAGTAATCTAAGTCTATTCAGTTAGATGTTTAGATTCATTACATAATGTTGGAGTTTGGAGAAAAGAGTTAACTTCCAATCCATTAATATTTACTTTTTCAGTAATCAAGTGTATTATTGATGCCAAAAGCAAAAAGCCAAAATATAAGGAAACATTCACTGAAGGGGCTACTTTTTAAGACTTTGTCAGTATTGGAAACAACTGGTGTTAAACTTTTATTTGTGAAGTGATTCACAGCAAATATATTCTCTTGTTCTACTTGTTTCATCATCTGAAATTGTGATTTAACCGCAGTTTGCAGTGGGTAAAGTATCTATGTATTTGAGACTACTTTTTCTTGATCATGTGCTTGACAAAAGTTTTCATAACTGAGCTTAGCTACTTTGATTGATTTTATGTTTCCCTTTTGCAGCCTCTACCCTTATTCTGCTCTCTGGACTCTTTTCTTCCAAGCACACCAATATTTATGGCATGCCCTAAAGTACAGTGCCCCTTAAAAACATATTCATAAAAGTTAGTACAATCCTAAAGTACAACAAGTTCAAAAGAAAAACAATCTGGAAATGAGCTTTAAGATGAATACTTTAGAGTCGTTATCTGAGGTACACTGGCAGTCTCTAATGAGACATTTGTAATTTAATTGTGTCATGGAGAAACTATAAATTCCCCCAGAGCCCACATCCAAGTTGTTTTTATAATGAAGATAAAGTGACGCACATACCAAAAATCTTTTAAATACACTATAACTTCTTCCAAAAAGATAAAGAGGGCCTATATCCTATTTATGTCACTACACTCAATTGCATAACAGAGCTTACAACAAGTAGGATAGAGGGCAAGAGTCAGTCTGTAATGATTTAATACTCTATGATTCTTTACATTTCTCTTTTAATCACATAATAATTTGGGGGAGTTCATATCAATATGGGAAAGAAGAAAAACAACAGCATTGCAAATGGTCTTTCTAAAGAATCTTTATGACAGATTATATTGTGTTTGATACTTTCTTCAGGGAAAAAAATGTTCTAATACTGCATGACTAAGCCACTCCTACATCAGATTTCTGTGGCTTTGGATAGACAGTTGTAAAGATTGTTATGCCTCAATTAATACCAAAGTGCTGCCTACTCACTCCAAGTTCCTAAATAAATTAGGGCAAGCTCAACTTTCAGATATGGAAATAGCTTGTGCAATTCACCCGTTTGATCACAACAATGAGCCCTCTGGGTCCCTCAGCTGGAATGGTGTATTTCCTTCTCTTGCAGATTTAAGCAATTTTTTTTTTTTTGTGCCATGGTTTTGTCTATTAAATTGTGCAGGAGATAATCTCCAAAGTTCCAACTTGTTGGGACAACTTTCTCAAGCATTGAAAATGATACGAAATGGAAGCAGCTTCTAAAATCAAACTTAAAATTTAACTGATATCTAAGCATTCAAGTTTTAGGCAAAGTAGGAAATAAAACGCAGGAGTGGGAGATAGAGGATGATGAAGAATATTTTGTGTTCTAATTCTCCAACAAGTATTGCAAAATACCAAATTCTACAAGAACCTGCTTTTGACTGTTCACCTCATTTCTCACACTCAGGGCAGATACTTGAGAACTGTGATCTAAATACAGGACAGGGAGTGATTGTTCTTGTATTTCTATTCTGTCTTCAAAATAAACTGTCTCTGCTTTTTAGGAAAAGATATCTCACAGTGAGGTAGCTTTTCAAAAGCCAGTCTGAAATTTGTCATGAGGTCTGTAATGTCAGCCCAAGAATCTGAGGCTGCCACCCTCGCAGATGCTGTCCACAGTGCAAGGTCTCAGATGAAAGATATCAAACTCCTCTCCAAAAGCAACTCCAATATATATATATTTTTGGGACCATTTTAAATTTTTTTTCGCTCCCAATAGATGAATCTTCTAATATACTTTCTGCCATCTGAAGCTGAGTATTTTCATCAATAAAGAGCAATAATAACCAAACAATCAGAAAAATAAACTCCATCTACAATAATTTTTTATTAAAAATAGGTTTAGCAAGATCCCTTCCAAACTCCATAAACAAACAGTATGATAATATGATTTCTCATTAATCTATTTAATTTTCTATTTCAGAGAGTACATACAGAGTGCAGTAAAACTGTACTGAAACCTGAAACAAGAGAAAATGAAAACATTATGTATAGAATCACAGAAACATAGAATCATTTAGGTTGGAAAAGACCTTTAAGATCATCAAGCCCATCTGTTTACACAGCACTGCCAAGCCCATCACTAAACCATGTCCCGAACTGCCACATCTGCAAGTCTCTTAAATACCTTTGAGGTTGGTGACTCAACCACTTCCCTGGGCAGCCTGTTCCAATGCTTTCAGTGAAGGAATTTTTCATTGTATCTGATCTAAACCTTCCTTGGTGCAACTTGAGGCCGTTTCTTCTTGTCCTGTAGATCATTATTTGGGAGAACAGACCTGAGGTCACCCCAAGGCACCCCCACATCACTACTACCTCCTGTCCAGCAATTGTAGAGAACAATATGATCTTCCCAGAGCCTCCTTTATCTAAGCTAAACACTCCAGCCGCCTCAGCCACTCCTTGTAAGACTTGTGCTCCAGACCCTTCCCCAGCTCTGTTGCCTTTCTCTGGACACCCTCCAGCACCTCCGTGTCTTGTAGTGAGGGGCTCAGAACTGGGCACAGCACTCGAGGTGTGGCCTCATCAGTGCCGAGTACAGGGGGACCGTCCCTGCCCTGGTCCTGCTGGCCACACTCTTCTGATACAGGCCAAGATGGCACTAGCCTTCTTGGCCACCTGGGCACACCAATGGCTCATGTTCAGCCACGTGTTGACCAACACCCCCAGGTCCCTTTCTGCCAAGCAGCTTCCTGACCACTCCGTCCCAGACTGTAGCGTTGCAATAGGTTGTTGTGATCCTCTAGGGATACATGAAAACTGGTCAGGAAAGATTGCAACAATTTGACTGTTTTGATGTGATTCTTCAATGCCTTGTGGAGTCATTTACAGGCCTGTATAAGGAATATGGAAGCTGGGGAATGCAATCATAACTGTATTTCATATTAACTTTTAGTGAAAATAGAAGAATATGCATTCTAGTCAGTGCAGTGTATTAGGCCTCAAATTGCAAAGAGCTAAATGAAATTTTAACACCTTAATTTTACAGGAAGTTAGGCTAGACAATGCAATTGCTTCTTCAGGCTTTAAAAACGTAGGATCTGTAGAGTAAATGTCTGCACTGAGTTCAAATGAATGGAGACAAGTTCTACTGCAGCTGGAATGGATAGGAATTTGCAGGAAATACAGTCCGGTATACACCAGAAAAGGAATGGGTTGTTTCAAATAAAAGTTTGTGTGACTTGTTGCTAATTCCAAAGAAAGAGGTTACAGCTTGCAGATGAGGCACAGGCTGCAAACTATTCAGGATGACTTTCATTGCTCAGAGGGTATAATTAAAAGTATGAAGCAAACTGCCAAAATCTACAATAGAAGTGAATAGTGTACACCAGGTTAAAAGGGATCTGGAGTCATTTCTGGAAGAAGAGACAGTGCACAGCTGTTAGTTTGAGTTTTTAAGGGTGAAAATGATCAGTTACTGTATGAATTGATTGGTATTTCCTGGCCATGTTCTGTTAGAATTAAAAGTCTTCTCTTGGAGCTTCATGTGTCATTGTTTGTTTCTGGCAGCTGCATCCATCCAGGAGCAAATGTCTTCCATTGACTGGATGCATATATTGATGAGTAAAATTTCTGTAGTTATCAGAAAAAATACCTTGGTGCAAAAGAATTTTCCTGATTTTTCTAGGACATAATTCAGATCAGGTGAGAAAAGGATGCGTACTAACTCCACCACTGGAAGTCTTGCCTCCCCTCTAACTGCCATGACAGTGCCTATTTCTGGGGGCATGGATCTAACCAATTGCATACACATGTACATGCAAATAATATCCAAATGATTGCATGCACCTTTTAAGTCCCACTGGCTCTACAGTCTCTGTAGTGTAATGTACCTCACGAAAACCAGAACAGGAGACAAATAGACAGGGCTGCAGAAAATCTCATCATTGGATACTGCAACTGTACATGAGTCCCATCTCAGTAATTCATCCAGCCAAACTTAAAAACACTGTCATCTGAAATAGATAGAGGGGGGCATAGGTAAAACCGAAGGGCTTTAGAAAATCTGAGGCTTACAAACTTGAATGTTGTAATCCTCCCAATAGTACAGTGTCACTCAGATGGTTCATCATCTGTAAGAGAGGGGATTACCACTTCTGTGACAATTATGAAATCATCAGAACAACAGATGTGACTTCAAAAAGTGTATTTCCATACTGCTGGCACAGAAGAAGACATGCTCTCAAGGAGGAGGTACTAGGGTGAAAAGAGCTTGCAAGCATTTGGATTTATTGGAATAATTCTTGGAGCCCTCTGTATTAACTGAAACACTGAGGGCTAAGAAGCCCTGCCTGCTCCTTAGCATACCCTGAGCTCCCATTTATCTGGAGCTGCAAATAACTGCTGCACCTCTTGAGCAAGGCTTTCTTCAGGAGACATGAGCAGCAGGCATGGGGGAATTTGTAAGCCTGGATTACACCCACTCTTTCCACTCTCTTTAACCAGGAGCAGCAACCCACTTTCACAGTACCAAACCAGGGTGGCCAAGTGTGAAAGCTGAAGTTTTTCTGAATACTGAACAAGTTACCTGGGACACAACTGCAGTGCAACATGAAATCTGCTCACACCAGAGCAGCAGCAGCCCCAAGAAGGTCTTAGGCTTCTGTTCTCACTGGCACTGTCTATCCAGTGCAAAGAGGCAACAACTACTTCTGGTGTAGTCCCAAATTTACAGGGCCTTGGGAAAAAAAAGTATCATGCAGAAACAGCTTCTGTGGATAATCCTGGTACCATGCAGCCACTCTATTTTATACCTCTTTACTCAGAGGGGTTTATAAAACTTAAGTCATATTAGTATCCTACCTATATATGGAAAAGGCCCATGAATAACCAATTTTGCTCCTAGGCTTTTTTTTCAGTCTAATTGAGTCACCCTCTTCAGATGTAGAAACAGCAGAAATAGAAACAGAAATTCTCACTGGAATAGACCCAGGGAAGTTGCCTCCACTCCCTCACAGGTTTTCCTAGGCTCTCCATAAATACAGCAGGAGATTGTCCATACCTCAAAGGGGTTTTAATCTAAATATTATCAGATTTAACAGAGGTACAAATGTTTCAAAATTTTCCAGCTTCATATACCACATGGATTACTAGTGGTGCAGGTCTTCTTGGAGTAACTTGAACTGCACTTGAACTGCACAGGAACTCCTAAGGGGCTGGGTCATGTGTAAAACCATTGAACACTCTTGGGGATTGATTTTAAAGGACTTTATGATTTGTGCAAAGTGCTTCTGTCTCTATTTTCTGTCTACCAGCTCTTCAAATATACTATTACTGACTGCAAGAAGGCATCTCAGAGGGGTAAACAACACAAATTACAAATTGTGTTGTCCATTATCAGCTGGGTAGACAGACTCATGACTGTTACTGCTGAGCCTAACACTGGCTTTTAGTGATCACAGTTGGCTTGAACCAACAAGCCTTCCCATTCTTGTCCTATTTCCAGAATAACACTTGTAAACATGACACCAAACTGTGTACGGATTTCCCTTTTTTTTCATTTGTCATTCCTCATGCCCAGAGGTTTAGTTAATTGTCTTTTGTCTGACTAATTTATCTGACTCATTATGAGACAGATGAAATCTAGATTTCCCTGGAAACATATGGCAAACTAACCACTAGCTTGAATAGAGCTGGGAACAGTTTCCCATTACTGGGATTTTGTGGATTTTTTGTTTGTATATATATTATTTGTGTTCAATATTTCCTGTTCATGGTATATCTATGGAACATTTTCTATTAAGAAAATAATACCTTGGTATGAATCTTTTAATAAGCTTTGGTACTTACTTTAAGCTCCTGTTCCTTGTTTTGGGAAAAGTGTTCAATGTAAAACATGCAGGTTTCTCTTCTGCACTGAATTTACCAAATCAAAAAATGACAACAACAACAACAACAACAACAAGAGAAAACTTGTAGAAGAGACACTAAACTACTGCAAAGAGATCGAATGTTTCTCTGGTCTTGCTTCCATTTCAGCTCTAAGCACTCTGGCAAATCTTGCATCTTAAACATTTGGCCCACTGCCTTGGCTGAAGAGATGTTTTTGAGTGTTAGGCCTCCATGTAAGAAAAGATGTTTGTGTCAACACCAGGTGTCTTTGGTTGTTCATTGATCTCACAAAGAAGAGATCCTACCAAGTCCTCTAATACTTTAGAAACCTTTGCAGTGAGAGATTTTTCCAGATGTGGTTAAAGCTCCTAAATTGTCACAGGGAACATCAGTACTATTTTATGGAGCTGGTATTATGTCATGGTAAAACTTTACTTACAAAGATTAAATTAATCTTCATTTGAAGTGCTTGATTTTGATACTCCAATAACCAAGATTGTTAAGTGGTTTTTGTTTTGTTTTGTTTTTAAATCTTCCTTGGTTACTTTGTCCCATAGTACAGAGAAATTGAATAATTCTGAAGAAACAGTCTGGGACAACAGTCCAACTTGACAGGGCATCGAGATTGAAAGATCTACAGGAATACTCTTATTCTGAAAGGCTGATGCCACTCCTCTTTCAATTCACAGCAGTTATTTAGTTGTCCATTTTAACCATAGTCAGGGCATCTATATTCCTACATGGGGTTTCCTGGTCTAGAAACCAAGTACAAAAGAACGTGTTTCTCTCAGGAGATGTCTGATCTGAAGGTAGACTGCACACATGCATTAAATCTGAGGCTTTCAAAGTACACCAGATTTTGTGCCTGAGTATAAATGATCTGTATAGATCAAGTGCAATTAAACTGATACTGCCGAGGGTGGTTGGAGTCACTGGGAGGACTGGTACAGCCAATTTGGTCTTTCACGGCCAAGGAGGCCTGGGCTCTGAAGCACGAAGCACTTAGGTAGGAGGGAGCACAGATCTCATTCCCCTGGCCTGAGAAATGCCCAGGAATCCTGAACAAGTCCAACATTCACTACTATTTTTCCTAGGCAACACCTCCGAGTGAATTTTCATGGTGGCCTTGCTGCAGTGCTCAGAGTCTCCTTGCTGGGCTGATGTTTCTGGGGACCTGTGAGGCTGTGCCTCATCTCCTAAACTGCATCTGAGTGAGTGCAGTTCACAGATTTCTGATCCTGTGAGACAATGTCTGCTGAAGCTCATGGTCACTCCCCAGTTGCTTCTCTGGAGTGGAGATTAGGCTTGTTGTCTTCAGCATGGGAGCTTGTCTATTTGTCAAGAGCCCAGGAGGTGCTGCGGGAGAAAAAGAGTGGAGCTAATGTATGCTGCTCGTTTTCTGTATTTCTTCCACATGATTGCTGGCAGATGTGACCCGTGACAAATCCTTGAAATATGGCTGTGCAGACAGAGATGGGACAGATCCAAGGGTAAAAAGCCTGTGCTTGGGAGATGCTGTGCTGTGACAGATTGCATGAGTTCAGATGTATCTCTCTCCCGTCTCATGTTTGCCATTGCTTATTTAGAGGAAAGCAGAACTACCAAAGAGGACGGCTGGGCAGGATTCATTTCCTTACTCCCAAAACCTATGGAGAGGCGAAACACATGCTACTCCAAACACTAAAGCTCTCCTAACAATATGGATCATTTGAGACTGAGGAGTGGAGCTGAAATGACAGAGATAGTTTGTGCCAGAAGTGCATTTTTCGTGAATGCTGAAATCCTGACATTCCTGGCTAGCCCAGTATAAATATGGCCACCCAAGTGCTGTGCCATTACTTGAGTTCATCTGTGGAATAGCTGTTATGTGGTTTCTTTGGCAGTCCAGTGATTCCTTGAACTGAAAGAAAACCGTGGCCTCATTCTCTGTGACTGCTGTGTGGGGGCCAGCATTATGAAAATACCCAAACACGCCATGACCCTATGAGAGCACATGGGCCTGAACATCCCTGTCAGTGTGCGGCAATATCAGTGCTTGAAGATTTCCTGCCCTGGAGCTGGCCTCTGTTCTCCCTGCCTGCAGGGCTATAGCAAGACCTGACCTGGGAACTGATTTCCCTGTCCCTCCTCTTAAAACACAAACAATTTCTCACAAGTGTAACGAGAGGAAAAGGCTGCACTTTTATATTAAGCTTGCACTTGGCTGGGTGTGTTTATGCTTTGTTTCTGAAGACTGGACTGGGCACATTAGTAACTAGGGCAGGACAAAGTTCAGTTTGTATGATGCCAAGAGGGCTGTGGGGGAAGATGACCTGGAGGTTGATACTGAGGCTCCTCCCTGGGAATTTTATTTTTTTTAATATTTGCTGTTTGTTGTAATCTCGTCCCTCCCAAGGGAAATAATTTGCTCCATTCAAGACATTTCATAAGACCCAAAGAGAAGTTCTTGCTATGCTGAGAGACAACAGAGAGGAGTAAACACAATATCCCATAACAGTAAAGTAAACGTCATAAATTTCCGTTCAGATCCAAGGTAGGATTTTTTCAAGAGAAAGAGGAAGCCTCCTCTCTATTAAACTCTGGCAAAAGAAAATGCCAACACCCTTCTTTGAACTGTAAAGAAAAAATCAGCAGAAATACAGTGGAGGCTGTGTACTGAGAACCTGAGAACTCACAGGCTCCAGACCTCCTTCAGGTGCTTGCCTAAGCTTTTCACACTGCTCAAGAGTATTTTAGTCTCTTTAGCCATGATATAGGAGTCAAATATCAGCCCACACTGTTTTTATGGTTAATGGATTGCACTGCTGCACTGTCAAACCTCAGGGGTTTATTAAACCTAAGGCAGTGTGGGAACAGGGGAGTGAAGGGAGTTTCACTGTCTCAGCCTCGTGAAAAGGCAGAATTTCAAGATTATCAAAAGTATTTAGAAATGTAACCTTCATTTATTTAGGGCCAAGTTCATTAACCTGAAAGGATCGCTATGTCCTTGACACTAAGCCACTATAGGGATAAAAAAAAAAAAAAAATTAACAGTAGTTTGGGTGTCAGGACTGCAGCATGACATTCAGAGGCACAAATCACTCTTTGCGATTAGGGCTGACACTTCTGAGCTGCTTGGGCACAAATTAAGTCTGTTACTCAGCCAGCACGTAGTTGGGGTGGAGAACAGATGACACCTCACGTTAAAGCCTCCACAGGCAAGATGGGATGCTAGCCAAGGCTTCTGTCCATTCTCACGACTTCCCTGGCTGGAGGAGGGCCAGCCTTTCTAACCTTGGACTACCTTCTTCAGTCCAATCACACGGCACTTTCTGTTTGTTTAATGCTGTGCAGCAGCCTTGAGACAGTGGGGATGTTGCCAGGGAGAGCAGGGGCAGCTCAGGGCCTACTTTGTGGTTCTCCAGCACCAAAAATTCACTACTCAGGGGTCCTTCAAACATTGCTCTCCAAGTGGGCCATGTTGTCCAATGCCAGGGTGTCAGGACTCAACTGCAGGTTGCTTTTGGAGCTCTGAGACTCCTGCTTGCCACCTAGTCATCAGCAAAGTCTGGCCTAATCTGACCACCGCAGTGATGTTCTCACCTCTGAGATCCCAGTCAGTGTAGAAAATGCTTTTGTCCCAAAAAGAAATGAACACAAGCATGTAAAAAAATATCACATCTATGCAAGGAGGCATACATGTATGTAATGATATGTATAAAATTTCCCTTTGAGAGCTGTTTTGGGGATGGAAAAGTTTGCAGGCCCTGCAAAGGAGCAGTGCCGTCAGGCAAGAGGAAAATAGGAAAGTACGGCAGCTGCAAATCCTCATACAACATCTCACTTAAAATGTCATGTGTGCTACTTGGTTTAAATTGTCACCCCTCCAGCAACCACAAACAATGCAGAAACAGCAGATGTGTTTTCTATTTAGAATTAAACAGTTTATTTCAACCACTGTCATTGTTACAGAGGGAAAATAAATAAATATCCATGTTAATGTAAACTTCAAAAGGTACTTTCTGGCATGAATGGCTATTCTGAATCAAGATTTCACTGAGAAAACTAGGATTTGACCATAGATTTATATTGAATTTTTTTTTTTTTTTTATTTTTCTAATAGGGATGCTGGCAGCTCAGCACGCAGTAAAACTCAGACTGGTCAAAAAGATGTTTTGGCCAGATATAGCATCCAATAAGTCATGTCATTTGGACTTAGTGGTCCAGAAAATTTAAGTAAACATCATAAATGTCTTTTGTTATTAAACTTTCCATTGAAACATTTTGTTTAACTCTTTCTTAATGGAGAGTAAAGATGACATTTGGAGCATATATTTACCTACATGATAATCCTAGAGTCACCTAATTGAAATTTAAATATTGGCCATATTCTCAACCTAGTCAAGAACTCAGCAATTAAAATGATAGCTGGTGTGAGCATGTTTTCCAGAGAAGTTAAACTAATGATGAATTTGACCTTTAGAGGTCAAGGTCAATGTAGCATACAACTCTTAGTTTTATAGGTCTATCACTTTGTACTTTGTAGGGGCAAGAAGCATCTGAAGCAAGAGTGACCATATGAATATTATTAGATCCTTTTTTATTTTTAAGAGGAGACACTCTTTGTAAGGGCTGTTGTTGAGTAACGTGGTTGGGATAGGCCTTAGGAAAATACAGTCATTTTGTACAACAAGCAAAGGTACAGTTTCATTTAGTCAAAATGCCCTCTTACTTCGATGCTTACATTTAAGATACAAAAACAAAGCAGAACTCTGTCTAGTTGTGAATATATTTTGTCTAAAGGAAGCTTGATTTTTTTCCACAGCCCAAGGAAGGTTCCAAACCTGAGTATCAGTGTGTTCCTCTGTGTGTGACATGGCCTTCACCAATACCTTTCTTGTGTTTGATTTGCAGCCAATATTTTAAGACCTCACCAGCCAGCTTGTTTCCAGATTTTATATTTTCACAAAGAGTTTTTTGTCTTTAGGCAATCAAAACCATGAACTGGAACCAGTGGAGTGTTGCAAGAGGATTCTCTCCTCACGTCTCAGAGCAATTGCCCTTAAAATTGAGATTAAATTGCATCTCTTGATTACTTTAATATAATAGTCAATAGAATTTCTGTGTGTGAGAGACAAGACTTTGCCTTCTCATCTGCCTCTTTTAGCTATCCTGAGGAGAGGTAACATGCAAGTAGGCAAGGGCAGAGCGGGTTTCAAGGAAGCATGGTTCTGATGTCATCACTGGTACATGTTCACTGAAGTAAATCTGCAAAAATGAGTGAAATCCTTTGGTATCAAAGCATCAAGGCTTGACTGTGCTTTGGGCATCTCTGTTAGTGATTTTCTGTCAGCCCAGCCAGTCTGCCTGTCTTGAGTCCTTTTCTGGTTTATGTGACCTGAATATAGATCAGAAGGACTTTTCTGAATGTGATATTGCACCTAAACAGTTCTTCTGAAGGAAAAGATCTGGATCAAGATTCCTGAATAATCCATAGGCAGACAATCTCAATGTACGATAACAGTATCTACAGGCGGAATTACACAGAAATAGGTAATGTTTAGTTTCTTGCCTGCATTTGTGCCAAGCTAATTTTCAAGTGTAAATGATCACTAAGAGGTTACATATTTACCCAGGGCAGGAAATGCACTCCTTTATTATAAGACTGAATTGCACAATTGAAGAAACATGTAATGCAAATGGAATGGACAGAAATCTGTTACTAAGTGGAACTGAGGAACTTAATTAAGTGCATCATTGAACAACTAAGGTCTTTAGTTCTTAATATCAGCTTAACTGTTCACGCTCGTGAGCATCCATAAAGTCTTCTAGGAGTTGGACTGTATGTTTGCATATATATCCTGCTTGTCTCTGTGTTAATATTAGTCTGCCTTCCAGCATTTGGTTGGCTAAAGTTTGAGCGAAGGTTGGTGGGGAAAATTGCAGCCAAAGAGGCAATGTATTTTTTATATGCTTCTGCACAATTTAAAATTGATTTGCAGCAACCTAGAAACTTGAGCAGATAAATCTGAAGCCAGTATAATTTTCTTATTGTTATCTTTCCTTTTCATTAAGCCTTATTTGAAATAATTTTAGGCCATCACTCTTCAGGGATCTTGAGGTCAGACCAAGGAACCTTCCAAAGCAATATGAAGTTCATACTGAAACAATGCTATCAGACAGAAAAGCCAAATGCTAATGTTATCTACATGTCAGAGAGTATGGATAAGTTCTTACAGCATTTCTTTGGCAAAAAGGGTTTGCTTCCTTACTACGGAAGTCATGCTATTGCTATTGGTCTCAACAGAAAAAAAACCCAGATTCTGACTCAACTATTTCTGTTTCATAAAATGAAAAAAGCCTTTTAAGAGCTAGAGAATAAGTAAATGCAAATATCTGATTTCGTTCTTTTCCTTTTTGTGAGCTGCCTAGGAAAACAAATGATTTGCTGAGGCTATTCTATTTTCTTAGCTTGTTTGCTACATTGAATTACACAATTATTTATGCCTCTTCTGGAGATGCTGTGGCATATTTAACTGTGCAATAACATTTCTTCTAACAGAGATCATGCCAAAGTTTGGCTGTCTTGATTCAACGAATAACTCTGAGACTCCTGTTTCCAAGATCGACACAATTAAATATGTAGTGTAGTTGATTATTTCATGATATCAAATAAAACATCTAATATTACCTTTACATCCTTTTCTCAGTGAACATGGATGGTGGCAAACTTATTCAGCAGAAAAAGAATTATGACCATAAAATTGGCCAAACAATCACAAATTTATTCTTTTTTTTTTTTTTTAAGTGTGTAGCAAAGCAAAATAATTGGTAGTAAGTCTGTAGCTTCAGGTAGTACTCTCTCTGTCTCAACACAGGGCACTTGCATCTATGCAGGTCAATCATAGTTTTTTGAAATCATGCCAAATAGATAAAGATATCTGTGCAACCTTTAGGGATAAGACTAATTAATTCAATGTAATCTTTTTTTTTAAATTTTATTTTAATAATTTTATCACTATTTTAAGACAGATAGAAGTATTAGGATTACCCAAATGCCTTCTCCAAGGTGGTTTTCTTTGTGATGAGTGACTGTCTTAAAATAAGGGCAAGAACTGCTTCACCTCTGCAGTGTTATTTCTCAGGAATCAGAGGATGAAACCTTTGCTTTCCACCTGGGAAGGCAGGCTCTTCAGCCTCAAACCAATACTGAAATAACTGCTTAAAATTCTGGTTTCTTCTGAACTCTGAATCCTTACTCATCTTGCAGCCTCATTCCCAGTATCAGCCTTCTGTATCTTCCTTTTAGGGACTACGAGCATCCCTCCCTGGCAGGGCTGACAACAGCCATTGCACTCCTCACTTGCTTCTCATATCCACAGGAACTCTGCTCAAGGATAGAAATTTCCCTTACATTGAAATGAGTGCCCAGACAAGCCAGAGAGAGTGGAGCCCTATGCACCTCCTGGGAGTGAGGCAGGATAGCAGGTGTTCGGAAATAACGGTCACAACTTATAATGTACTGAATATCTACTCCCTCCTCAAGAAAAGAAATAGAGAACATAATTTGGTTCTGATTTCCTTTACAGACAATTTTAAGTAAATTAATCCATATATCTTAAGATATCTTTTTCCTCAGCTGATGATGGGAAACAAAAGTTTCTTGACCATTTCTGTCTAACCACATGACCTTACTACAGTAAAATTACTGGGTTTGCAATGGAGGAAAATGTTCTTTGTGAGAAAAGAGAAGATGAAGCTGGAGGAGATGAAAGTAGGAACAAGGAGGAAAGAATGAAAAGACTTCAAAAACTAACATTTAAAAAGTGTTCAGTGTAGGAGGTGAAAACAAAGGATGATGTATATTATGATATTACTTGTCACCCTATAAATTATGTATGGTTATAAAATGGTTTTGTTATCAAATGATCAAATTAATTAAATTCTAGTGAGACACAATAATACTACTGGAATGGTTGTGTTCTGTGACTTTGGCAGCTCAGGGTCATTAAGAACCCCAAGGCAACACCTATATTTTCCCTAGAGGGCAAACTCTATTTTGGCTGCTTAAATTGAAAATAAAAGAATTGTCGTCAAGACTGAACTATCACGTCTTTCAGAATGCCTTTCAAAATATGCTTGAATGTCTTTCAAAATATGGATGGAAAGGGAAGGAAGCTCTAGGTGTGAAAAGTACAAAAAGGAGCTGCGTCTGATCTCGTTCAAGAAAGAAAAGAGTTGCCCTCTCTGCCCGCCTTCTTGGTGGCTGCTGTGGGTGACTGGGGGTTTGTTTGACATTAACGGCTCATAGTTTGCCATGGGGGCTGCTCATTGATTTGTTACTCCCAAGCTTTTTAATGTTATATATATATATATATGTATATATATATATATATATATATACACATATATATACATATGTAAGTACTGCAGCAGGAGACTTCTGTTTATGCAGCTTACTCTATGGTCTGACTATGCTTTTGTTTCTCAGCATCTGGCAAGCCACTGTCACTCCAGGAAACATTAGCAACACCCACAACACCCACACCAGCCATGACAGATTAGGCACGGTGTTAGGATGGTGTTCATTGCATCTCGTTTGTCGGGAAAGTTGGCTTCAAATTGGGCTTAGAAATACATGCAACTAACGAGCATGACAGTGCAATGAAGCATTTAGTCTGGCTGGCCTGACTGGAAATTTTCCTTAATGCAATGAATATTTTGGGTTTTGTGCCATTTTCACCTGTTCCATTCAGGGTATGACCATGTCACTTACTGTGTTTTTGATTGGCATTGTGCAACAGACCCTGGGGTCTCAGTTATCTCTGAACCAAGTCAAAGTAGGCATCTTTGCAGTGACTTCTCTTGGACATTGTTCTGGTCTGAAAAATACTTTTCTTGTTTTTAACATAAAGATGCTTTCATTGGAGCTAGTAAAATCTTGGAAGAGTGAAAAAAGTGTTAATTCCCAACTTGATTACCTCTTCAGCTTTAAGGTGGAGCACTCTATCTGCCTGTTCAGTGTCCTGTGTTCAGAGCTTACTGGAACCTGTACAGTTTTTTAAAAGCTCAGGGAAAAATACTGTTTCATTTGCAAAGTAGACCACTGAGGGACACAAAAATTATAAGATGAACTTCTAACTTTAACTGAACTTGGAATACTGATCTCCCACACCTCTATTAATTTCCATATGTTATTTTTCATTTCACCATTTCTTTATATACATAATGTTGAACACTAAGTAGAATCATTAATTAAAAACTAATGAAACCAATTACATTTTGTACTTTACACACAGTTATTTGTGCAAGAATGACTTGTTATTTCTTTGAGCATATGAAATACAAATAATTTTTCCATCTGGGTAAAACAGTCAGGGACAAGAGATCCTTGAATTGGCTTGTAAAATGAAAAGGAAGGGGAGAGAAGCCAGAGGAAGTAGTCCGGTATTATTTAGTCACAGAGGCAGCAGCCATCCCACAGGAAGCATCTCTAGCCAAAAGGGAGAGGGGTGGTCCCCCTTCCAGTGCTCTGACCCTTGCAGTGCTGCAGAGCTGTCTGCAAGGTGTTGGAGCCAAGGAATATGCTGCTCAGGAAATCCTGAGACAATGGAGCAAAGCAGCGAACCGCAAACTGTGACTGCATTTTGCACAGGGTAGCAAAATCCTGCAGGCTTGGTGCTGTCTTTGAGGGGACTGACACAATGCAGGTGGGCAGTAAGCAAAGAGCTTTCAAAAGCCTGATGGCAGCCAGCACTGAAAACTTCACTGCTTCTTCAGTTCATCAGGATTTCTTCACTGCAGCTTCCTTTTGATTCACTCAGATACCATATGCCAATCAAACAAAGAATTTCCGCTTATCGATTACTAACACAGACGATGTTAGACACAACAGTGAGCCAGATACACGTCTGCTTCCAACTAAACTAGACCATGGGCTTTGCCCCACACTTAGAAGGAGGAGGATTCTTCAGTAATGTAACAGGGCCAAACTGACTCTGTGTTTGGTTTTTAAAAAGAAAGCAAAATTATGCAGATGTAGAATTTTGTGAGACCAGATGGATTGTATCTGGAAGTGTTTATCATTTTTAATATTTTGAAACCAGATGTTGATGCACAGACATTGCTGGTTGCAGCCATAGGAAGCTGTGTTAGAAGGACACTCTCTAACCTTTGTTAAGAAATTACAATGTTTTGATCCAGTTAAGATCAACTATTAGTACAGAATTGGACAACCACTGCTGTAAACTGTTAAAAAAATAGGAAACAGATGCTCAATAGAAAGAAAGCTATCAGCCAGAGCATTCCTGATCTTTTTATAAAACATAAACTTAAATACTTTATGTGCGCTTTAATGAACTGCTATAAAACAACTTTAGTAGTCAAAACATTTCACAAGATTACACAAATGCAATTTGTCATTTTTTAATATTTCCACAGAAGTGGTGTCCCTGGGAAAAAGGGCACAGAGGTGGCACATGCCAGGTGATAAATGTAAAATGTTTCTGTGACTAGAGCTCTACGCAGATCTGATACTCATAAGACTGATGGCATTTTGATTGTAGGAAAGCAGCAGCTTTTATCACTCAAATAGACTGGGTCTGTGTCTGCGGGGGAAGGAGCAGCCATATCTACATTATGTGGCAACATCTACAAATGTTAACAAGTATATGTTAATTGATCATATTTGCAGGAAGGATGACTGCAGCAGTACTCAGAAACCATGAATGGAGTAGAGATTTTTCTGTGGAAGCCCACTCTGCTGCTACATTGAAGCATTGACTCTGCTTTTCAGATTTTTTTCGCTGATCACAAAACTCAGTGATCTGGTCCTGCCCCGTTTTCCTAGTTGAGAATGGTAATGAGTGGCAGGCCTATGCTAGTGCAATGCCTGCTGCCCTCCTCAGAGCTGTGACTTCTGCATCAGAGAAAGAATTGAGCTGGATGAAGACCCTGGAGTAAGAAAATTGTCTGAGTTCCCCAGGTCTTCCTTTCTTTCTCTAAAACGGGGATAATAATGCTGTTTATCTCCTGCCTCTTTTTAAATGTAATATAAACCAATAATGATAATTACTGTCTAGTTGTTTTGAAATTTAGTCTAGTCAGAATCCTTTTCTTCAAACCACTTTATGCAGATTGACTTGATACTTTGAGCAACGTGAACAGCTGGGTCCTACCTTCACGGGAAAAACACAAGCAAGTTAAAAATGGAAAAACATCTTGAAGGTTTTTCTTAATGTGTTCTGGAAACCAAGTCAGAAGGATCCTTCCTTACAGCAGGGCTCCTTTGCAAAACATTTCTGGAGAGGCATTCAAATTTCTGCCTCTCTTGCCCGTGTACTTGCACAGCTCTTGTACTGGAGCGAAGCAGCGAATCACAATCTGTGCCTCATTTGCACTGGGTAGCAATCCTGCAGACTCGGTGCTGTCTTTGAGAGGACTGACAGTGTTCTCATCATGCTCTTGCAGACTGGGGAACAGCTGCAAGCAGGCAATGGAATGGACAAGGCAATCTGATCTACATAGTGCTCCTAGGTTTCCCTCATCATCTAAATGGCTCAAGGAGAAAGGTAAACTCAAGTCATAGACATGACTGCACAAAGTATAAAGTGCTTTGAGATAGGTTTAGATTAAATACCCATAGAAGGAAGTTCAGAATAAGATTATTTGTTCTCTTTCTTGGCACATAGGCTGGACTCAGTTACCGTAGTCCTTGGTAATTTGTACCTTAGGTAACTAGTCCTAAGGTAACTTGAGCCCTCCATCCCACAGCATAATCATGGAAGGGACTGACCATCCATGTACCACATACTTCATGGAGGGGCTCTCAGAACTGCTCTCTTGTTGTGGATTGTCCCAGTTGATTCACATTTTAAAAATGCAGTTTCTCAAACACAGCAGCAGTAGTTTGTTAAAAACATCAGACTCAATTGCTGCCCAACAAAAATAACACTCTCCAAGCTCTCCTCCCCATTTAGTGTAGTCTCCAGTGTTTATCAAATGAATTTAGCACAACCACAAACTGGATTTTTTTTCCCTTTGTCTTTTTCCCAGATTAGATGTGATTTGCACATGGGGCAAAGGGAAGGGATACCTCCTTTGCGTATATTTTAGCAACCAAATAGTTTAGTCTTTTGTTCACAAACAAGCTGCTGCTTCTCTTCTCCCTGTCCTTGCTTTTGGAGGCTATCCCAGATCTCAGCTCATGCTAACCAGAGCTATATTACATCTGGCACTGTCCCTGTGATTGCTCAGACAGCTGAAACAAGTTAGATTGCATTGTTTCCTACGACTTCCCTTTGCATATCAGTTGCCATTTCTCCACCTCTGCTGGAGCACTTTTCCATCTATGTTCTCTCCTTCTGTTCTGTTCAAACTGCCAGAAGTTTTCACAGTTTCTTCATTTCCACTGTGAAGAACGGAGAGGACCAAACACCCAAAAGCAGATGCTAAGGAAAATGTAGTATAGGCTTTTGACCATAGCAATGCAGATTACAACAAATGCTGCATTTTGGCCTGTCCTTGTTCAATAAGGGGACTTCTCTTTCCTGAGGGAGGACAATTTGAGATGCTTTTCAATCACTTTTATTTAGTTTACAATTTTGGACACCTCCCAGGTCATGTAAACCCCAGGTCATGTAAAACAGCAGTGATGTTAGCAGGAAGATTTTGGCAGGTGATATTTGTAAGGGGAAGCTCCGTGAGACTGTTACATATACAAAGTCCTCATTCTCTTGAGTGTGCTGATGTGAACCTGTATCCATGTAAATCCAGCCTGGATAAGCCACCAGAATTCTCTGTCCTCCCTGAGACCTGGGACTGAATCAGACATGGATTAATTTCCATGATAAGACGCAGTCACTAATTCATATTTCCCTTGTGCCATTATTTACAGCTTGCTCCTTCCCAGCTATGTGTGGCTGCTGGTCAGAGACTTGGCCTTTTCCCAGGTGAGCTTTGTAGCAGGTGCTGCCATGGTTCAAGTTATTGTTTCGCTGCGACAATGCCATTGTCTAAAAACCATTTCATCACTCTGAATCACACCTCTGGATTATCCTTCACACCACATGAAGGATGTTGTTTTTCCCTAGCCACCCCATGAGCTGTGGGTTGGATTTTATATTTTCTAATTGCAATTGTGCATTGTTACAAAAGAAAGAAGGCATTGCACTTGACGTAGCATGGGTAATGTGGAAGATGTATACATTTTTTATAAAGTACAGATACAGTCTCGCCATTAATTTCTGGTCCAGCTTTGGATTACTATTGTTTATTTGTTAAGTGCCAACTATGTGCTCAGAGCTGTGGAAGACTCAAAATGAAGACAATCCCAGCCCTTAAAAACTTGGATCTAAAATTCTCCAAAAGTCAAAAGAGGGTTTAGATCAGGTGTTCCAGTTCAGGCTCATCCTCATTATGAAGTGGTGCTGAAAAAATCCAGATGCTTAATAAAGAATTGCTGCATTTTCTTGTAAAAATGTAACATTTATTGTAAATGACTAATTTTTCTAATGAATATTTTGGAAGTGACGTTCACATAGAGAAACTATAAACTGCAATAAATTGCATAGGGGTTGCCTGATGTTTCTGGAGATTAAAGAGAATGGAAACTCTTGGCCAAGATGATGAAAAACTTTCAGACAAGCCAGGGAGTGAGTGCCGACATAGTGTAATCTTAGGCATCCATTAAGGACTTGAGGCTATATTATCTGTGTAAGTGCTGGACAGACATGGACTGAGGTACCAGAGGCTGTTGTAGCAAATAAATGTTAAGGCTGTGAGAACAGCAAAACTCATATGTTGATATGCACTGGGAAACTAAGTGCATATCTCTTTTTCTTGCCTTCCTCCCTGGGGGAAAAAGTAGTCTATGAGCAGAGTGACCTACCTTTTCTTAGAGTGGGGAGGTGGAGTACAGAGGAAGGTCAGGAAGGAAGGGGTTAACTTTCTGGTGGGTATGGCTGGGTTAGCGCTCTTTGCCCAAAGCACATCAGTCCTTGTATTGCATTGTTCTGGTATGAGATGAAATACTAAGCCATAGAAAAGTGGCACAAAATGTGTTTATGTGTGTGCGTGTGTAACTTTTACCTTCCCCTAAACCTGCACCTCTGTTCCTGTGGGACTGTGGGCCTTAAACACCTTGCATTTAACATGGAAAACACTCACAGTAGTTGACAGGAGGTACACATTTTTCACATGTGCAACCTGCTTTAACTAGAAGCAAAGCCCTGGGTATTCTAGCCTCAAACAATCTATATTCCTCATTACTACTCACATGACAAATAAATCCAGCTGACACGTGGGACATGATCTAAAGCCTAGGGAAAGTTCCCATTAATTATCAGGCCTTTTGGATCAAACTATCACCAGCTAAAGAAATACTTAAATTTTTAAAAATAATTATTAGTAAAAAAAAATCACTTTTTTATTTTGCATGTCAGGGAAGAAAGCAAACACCTGTTCTTCATAATTTTATTCCACGTTTGGGTGAACATTTTGTTCAGATTATTTTTCCTCCTGTATTCCCTTCTCATCTCTCCAAACCAGTCACCTCTGATGTTGCATTAACATAACTTAACTCTGTGTGGAAAAATTCCATTCCATTGCAGATGTCTCTAGCCTGAAGCAGGGTGAGTGACACACCTGTGTGCTAGACCTACTGCGTTGTTTAGCACGATAATGAATGAGTGGATGTGATTTGTTCAAGGAATGTGTACAATCACAGGCAAATACTGTAAACCATTCAAAAGCCTTTCCACCGGGATAGATCCTCCTGTCTTTACTCAGACAATATTCCCACCACTTTCCTGTCTAAACACAACCTTATTTGCAGTTCAGGTTTATCGTAGGCAGTCGGAAGGGAGAGGGAAAGGGGAGAGGCCTTTGCTAGTGCTTGTGCGATGAGAAGCTGGTTTAAGGTGGAGATAAAGAGTGGAATGACCCCTGGTGCTTTTGCTGGGAATTACTGGCCTTCAGTTTTGCACGGAGCTGGACTTCCAGCGGCGTCCCACAGGCGGTCCGGTGCGCTGGAGCAGCGACAGGCACGGCAGCTGGACGCGTTTTCCCAGCTCTGTCTCCCAAGCTTTCGTTTTCTTCAGTGGGGATGGTATTTGTAATAGCTAAACATAAAGGTGCATGAATTTCTTCTGATTTCAAGCACATATCAGTGTCTTTTTTTGGAGCGTGAAATTACGCTCTTGCTTCCTTTAAATGCATTCTCCTTCGGGAAGGTGGATCAGGTTCACCGAGAGGGTGGGCAGGCAGAGGCGCACGCAATTTACTTATTCCTGCCTACCCTGCTGCTAATGATGGTGCCAGGTATGGCCTGTGACAGCCCGCTCAGTTTTCAGCTCCCTGCACTTCTGTGTGCCTCCCGAGCTCCTGCTGCATCCGCGCTTGTCTCTCTGTGCCATCTCCGCCTCGGTGTGCTCCTCCAGCACCACTCCGACGTCGCGGCCCGGAGCGTGACCTCCTACTGCTGTTTGCTGTTTGCGGACAGCTCTCCAAACCCGCCCTGAAACCAGAACATGAGTGAACCAGCCCCGGGCCCCCAGGCACCTCATCCCGCGCTGCTTTCCCCGCAGCATCCCTAGGCGAGGCGGGTGCAGAGCGCTCCATGAGCAGGAGCCCTGCGTCGGGAGATGGCAGTGTCTCCCCGCCGACGAACAGCCGGCAGCACAAACCACAACCACAGCGTTTGTGCAGCTCCTTAGATAAGATGGCTCTGAAGGAGAAACTTGATAGATGGAGGCTGGGGAGCAGCAATGGAACCAGCCTGTGGCATCAGCTAAGTCGTGGTGAGCATCTCTCCCGCTTCTCCAGCCGTCAGACTGCCTGCCCACCCTGCTGCCACTCCCTGCTCCTCACACTTTGGGGTCTGGACCTACACAGGCCACAAAAAAGGCTGAAATTACTCCTTCTGAGGTTTGTGCTGGTGACACAGAGGAATGAAAAACTGTCTCAAAGCAGCACTATCTGTTTGGGATCAACCTATACGAAAAAAATAGGGGAAATAGACTGCAAACATTCATAGGCTTCACTATTCCAGGCAGGAACAATTACATCTCTGTTCACCTGTCACCCATGGTGGTTCACCCCTGCTACCAGGGGCTGAGTGACAGGAGAAATAACTCATGTTTTTCTGGGGGGGGTTCAGTGTGAAGCAGAAAGCGAGGGTGACATTATCCATCTCAGCACCAGCCCATGGCTGAAGAAGACAACTGCTTTCAAGCATCACAGAGGTTCAGGAACTCATACCCCAATTATGTTAAGCTCAACTCCAATGGCTGCTGCAAAAAATGGCTACATGGATCTCAAGCCCTGATCTGTACCAACCCCCAGCCCTGTCCCAGGTCCACTCTGTGCTTTTTCCATCCCAGTTTCATCCCCATAGCTCTTTGTGCACCTCATTCAATTTGGCAGTAAGGAGGGGCCACACTTCCCAAACTCTTCTCCATTAGCTGGTCCCATGTCACATCTCCTCCCCTGCACACCCCCAAGTCCCAGAAACTCACAGGGTGAAAGTGGGTGGGTGCCTGGGACCCTCTAGTTTGTCTTTTCTTGAAGAACAATAACAACAGGTTTTTGCAAAGGTTTTCCTTCCTTCCTGAAATTATGTTTCAAAAGCAAGAAATTAATCTCTGGATTTGTCTTCTTTAATCAGTTCCTTTACTCCACTTAGACATCTCTGGACTCTTAGTTCAGCTGGTCAGAGCATGGTGCTGATAATGCCAAAGTTGTAGGTTTGATCCTTGTATGGGCCATTCACTGAAGAGCTGGACTCAGTGATCCTTCTGGGTCCCTTCCAACTCAGAATATTCTGTGATTCCACAGATAGTACAAGTCACCTTTGAGAAACAGAACTGGCATTTTCCTGACCAGTATCAGTAATGTGTCTATCTGAGGCTACTAGTCTGCCCAGAAAGTGAACAGCTGCATTAGTCTGTGCTTTCACTATTATTTGTTTTATGTCTAAGCTGGCAAAGCATTTTGCAAAATTCTGTGCTTGAGCATCATGATATTAAGGACAATTCTCCTTCCACAATGGAAAGTTGTAATCTGTTTTCCATCTGTGTCAGTGTGTTTGTGTCATAGACTGCACAGTGGTGAGGCCAGACGATCTAGGGGCTTATAAAACATTCATCCAAAACTTGTATGGATGTCTTACATTGAGAAAGTTGCTCAAAAAATCCTACAAGTACAAATTTCATTCACTGTTTCAGAACACCTTGGTGTCTGCTACTACCAGTAATTTTCAGTCAGCTTCCAAAATAAAATGGGAAATGGAAAAGCATGGCAGAAATTGTGAATTTTGTAAAGTAACCCCAGAAGGATTGCCATTGAGACACTGCAGCTCACATCAGTTTGCTGTTCTTTCCACCATTTTTCCAAAATGCTGAGTAGTAGAGAAGACCTCAAGAAGCCACTATAGCTAGAAAACTTTGGAGAAGGGAGGCAGTCGGTAGTATCCTATTTTTCAGGAAACACCTGAATGGCCTCCCATCTCTCCTCAGCCCAACAGATGCTCTTAATCAATCGAACTGAAGTTTGCTGAAAGATGTACTGGCACTGGCAAAGTCTTTTGGAGACCATCAACTGCTGTAAATAATGCTATGAAAATGCCTATTTAAATGGTGGAGGTCCAAGGAATTCGAGGGTACCAGATACCTATGAGATTATCCCACCAGCTCCATTTCACTTGTTTCTTCTAGAAAGAATCAATACAGAGAAAATTTGTGACCCAAACAGGTGTATAGAAAAAGACAGGGCTACAGCTTGCTTAAGGTTGCTGGCAGTCTGTTTTGCACAAAGTCTCTCTGCAGGAAGAGCATGGGAATGCTGGCTCTTTTTATTAAGCCAGGGAGAGTGCAGGGACATTTTGCAGATAGCTGAATTACCCACTCTCAATATGCTATGACCTCAGTAGAAAGGAAACTCATTCATGGAAAATACTGTGTTTTAATCTTGGCTTCTTTGAAAATCCGGTCCTGGCTCCAGGGAGCTTATGGAATGTCTCCTGGCATTGTCTCTATGGCCAACTCATTGCCTTGTTAAGCACAGGGTGGTAAAGTTGCAGAGATCCCAATCTGTCCATTTATCTCTGCCTGTTCTAATGCTGAGAGCTGGAAAAGCCACACACACTGCACTGCAAACCCTTTGGCCCACACTCCTGCCATCTCTGAAGGCTCTCCTCTGTAGGCAACAATAGGTCTTGTCTGGTTTGCTGATAAATTATGCAGTTTGTCTGAGACATAAATTTGGCTTGCAGTGGAAGCATTTGCCTGGCCGAGAGGCGTACTGTATCAACAAATGTACTTATTGGATTGTCTGCCATCACTGAAGTCATCGTCTTGCAGCCGAGGCCAAATGTTACAGTGCATGTCTTCCCTCATCTCTCAAACAAATCACAAGACTGCTTATACAACTCTGAGAAACTTTCACTGCAGACAGCATGCTATGGAGCTGACACTTGGGTAATGTTACACACGTGTAATCTCAGTTTATTGGATGACCATCAGCTGTAGAGATAGCAATTCCAGGAGGTTTTCTCGAGTAACTCTTAGACACTTGCTACCTCTCAGTTAAGGGGTCAAGCAGCATAATCTTCTTTTCAAATGGCCTCCAAAACATCATTGCCACATCCTAGGGTGATGTCTGAGTAGTCCTAAAGGTGGACTAATCCTGAGACAAAATGGATCTTTACTCCCTTGTCATGGTGTAACCCCAGCCAGCAACCAAGCCCCACACAACCACACACTCATTCCCCCACCAGCTGGATTGGAGAGAGAATCAGAAGGGTAAAAGCTGGAGAACCCGTGGGTTGAAATAAAGACAGGTTAATAGGGAAAGCAAAAGCTGTGCACGCAAGCAAAACAAAACAAGGCACTAATCCCCTGTTTCCCATGGGCAGGCAGGTGTTCAGCCATCTCCAGGAGAGCAGGGCCCCATCACGTGCAATGGTTACTTGGGAAGAAAAACGCCATCACTCCAAATGTCCCCTCCTTCCTCCTTCTTCCCCCCACTTTAATCCTGAGCATGATATCATATGGTCCGGAATATCCCTTTGGTCAGTTTGGGTCACCTGTCCCGGCTGTGTCTACTCCCAATTTCCCATAAACCCCCAGCCTCCTTGCCAGTGTGGCAGTACAAAAGGAGAAAGAAAAGGCCTTGGCTCTGAGTGAGCCCTGCTCAGCAATAACGAAAACATCTTTGTTATCAGCCCTGTGTTCAGCACAAATCCAAAACACAGCCCCATACCAGCCACTGTGAAAAAAATTAACTACCTCAGCCAAAACCAGAGCATCTCTTGACAACTAAACTTGCCGAATCATTATGAAAAGGTTATTCTTTGACATCCCTCAAACTCAGACTGCAAGGACTATCATGAGATAGCTGAAAATGTGTCTGAATACCTGGACCCAATGTTCTCTGTTGACTGGAAGCAGCTAGCGCACTCATCAATAGAATGAAATGTTTAACGTTGGTTTTAAAAGAAAAACAATAATCCTGAAATAATGCAAATGCTTGATTATAATGAAGATAATTTTAAATGCAAAATAGTTACAAAGCAGACTAGGAAGTGCATTAGGAACTAGTCTGAAAATAAATTGTAAAAATGTGGTATGAACAGAGATACTCCATCTGCAAATGGCAAGAAAGGGTGAAATATCTAAACGTTTATTTCATCTATCCCAGGCATCTTTGCTGAATGTGCAGCTATGCACTACAGAATATTCAAGATAATTAATCTCATGAAAGGTGGGAGTAGGAAGAAGGGACCAGGAAAAATACACTGTCATTGCCAAGTACAATTACCCTTTTCTGACATGCCACTTGATATAGTAGACAGGCTAGATCTCCTGGACAGTTGATCTAATCAGATCTGATAAGGACAATTGCAGGGGAGATAGGATTATCTGAAGAAATGATTGCAAGCAGGCAAGTGGAGAGTAACCTTTCCCACAGCTACGACTTTGGAGCTCCTGACGGTGCTCCAAGCATCTGCTTACATCTGTAGAAAATGAGACAGTCATCTTTTCTTTGGTCAGCCTTTTTACATGGAAGAAACCGAACATAAATGACTGCATATGGCTTTTCTAAACCAGGCATTATTGTTACATAGTACTAAGCTGCTGTGAAAGGGGAAGTAGCTATCAGCCATGGAATTGTAAGCTGGACCATGAGAAAAGCTGTGCACTGAGGGGTCATCTATGCACTGAAAACCACTGAGGAACTCTGGAGTAAATACAAAGGTGGAGAAACTTGAAAGAAACATATCAGCCAGGATTACACTACAGAGTCTTCTGTGTTATTCACTTTGCTGCTTTCAACAAAGAAAATATCAACACATTTGTTTTGTACTTTATTGTTCTAATAAATCCAACACTGTGACAAGAGTTCTGGCTTCTTCTATTCCTTTTGTTATCCTGAAATCCACAATGATAAAAACTCTGAAAACATCACCTCTCCAGATGACAAAACATTGTGGAGACAGATTGTCAGTTTACTGCTGTGGCAGTCAAGAAAGACTTCCAGTTACAAGGCTAGGAGTATAAAGTGATGATTATTTATAACAATATTTTTCTTGTAATACATCCCAATATTGAAATCCATGGTTACCAGAGATAAAGAGTTTCACCCTCTTTTAATTCAGAATTATGCCAAAACAATGTCATCCACTTCTTTGCGCGCCTCATCTTAAAACCGTTTAAAAGGAGCTACTGTTCCAGAGCCCAGTGGCTGCTTTCTATGCCAGATGTTTTGTTCTGTGGTGCTATTGTATTACCACAGAGATCACTGCTATTGCATCACTGCAGAGATCACTACCACAAAGTCATCATAGCAGAGACAAGATTCCTTTACTAACCCCAGTTAGGTTAGTTTGAAGGTTGAGTGCCAAGTGTCTGTAGATTTGCATACTTGAATGAAGGACCTGCTGGCTCTGAGATCTACAGGTGCAAGAAAAGATATTTAAGCTCACAACTACCACTGGAATTACAAGGAAGATTGAAATTCAGTAAAGAAAGCCAGTTCCTTGAAGAAAGCAAGGAACCACATGTTCTCCAGATGTTTTCTAGCATAAAACCACGGAGTAGAGTCTGATTGTCGTTCAATGGGGGTGGGGACAAGAGATAGCTACCAATTAATTATATGTTCTACCCACCTCTAAGAAAGTGGTTGAAATACTAGATAGAAATTCAGTATCTCCCTCAGCTTATATGTAAAGGGTGTTATTTCCTCTTAAAATCCAGATCCTTTTCATTATAAACTTACACCAATCTCTGCACATGGAACAGAATGGAAAATTTTAACAAGGATTAAAGAAGTCTTATGGGGGCCTGGCCAGAGACGAATAGATACTGGATTTATCAACAGGTAAGGGCAAAGGGTTTAGATTAATTTCAGCTGTGTGATTCATATCCTGCCATGATGTGTCAACAAAAATCGCTTAGTGCCTCAGTTACCTGCATGTTAGAACAAAGTAACAGCATCTTTCCACTCAATAGGGAAGAAGGAAATTGTGCCTGTCTCCCCAAAAACTCTCACCTAGGCTTGCTCTGTGGTAGAACATTACAGCTCTTGATGGGGGGTAGTGGGACAAGTAGCATGAATGCAATTTGCCTGAGAAGCAGAAGGGGGATGGTAGCAGCAGTACCCACCTGCCGCTGTGTTTCCTCTGCTCCATCCTCCCTGCCACATGCCTGGGCTATGGCTCTTTCCCTACATGTGCCCCACTGCAGCAGTTGCCAGCAGCAAAGGGGGAGGCCGCTGCAATACAGGATTTATGGTGAATTTGCACTTACTGTTGCATGGCATTGAAGCACACAGAGTCCACAGCATTTTGTGAGGAGATTGTTGGGTGATGAATAGGCTGAGAAAGGCCAGGCAAACAGTGTTATTGTAACACTACATAAATATGTTTTTTTTCGCTTAACATTAAAACACCTGATTTCCTTTAGCATTGTAAACATGTCACTTTATTAGGTCTGGGAGAGCTGATGAATTTAAAGTCATTTTTAGCAAACAAGTGGCAGCCTTTCTGCTTTCTGGATGGAGGTGAAGGAAAGAAATGTTTATCGTGAAAACATATGAAGCAACAAAAGGGACAGGAGAAAGCTGTTGCCTGCACTGAAGTTTCTTGTAGAGAAGAGCCACCCAGGTGGTATTAGTGGAAAACTGTTAGAAAACAGAGGAAAGACAGAACATAATCTCCTTGAAACAGCTGGCACAGTCTCGATGTTTTGTAGCTAATAAATTTAGCTTTCAGGAGGAAGTTCAAATAAGCTGCATTTACTAGTTTTAAGAATGAAAATGAATACATTAATTATGTACAATATTACCGTCTGCTAAATGCAACAATTTTGGCCAGGGCTTGGAAATTTCTTTGCAGACACAAAGTTTAACCCAAGACTTTTCAACCATAAAATTACTGCCTTGTAAAAGGGCAGATAAATGTCTAAGCAAGTGCCTCATTACTGTCAGAGCAATGATTTGTTGTTTCATTTTACTGTTGTGTTTTCCTGGTTATTAGAGGGAAGGTTGAGTCAGCCTTTCCATTATAAGTAAGCTTTCTTTAAGGAACTGCAGTTCAACCAGAGAAGAAAACTCACTGTACACATTTAGGTAAAGAGGAAAAATAAAAACACTGGCAAGTGCTTGGATACCCTTTGGGGTGAGCAGTTCTTGACCTCTTGAGGCCCCAAATTAGCTGTTTCTTTTCCTCTGTGAATAGATACCTACCAGTTAGGACACCTGCTTCACTGAGAACCAACTTGGTTTAAGGAGGATATAAAAACAACTTGGAGAGAATCAGCAAAGCACTGGGAGCTGCACCCCTTGCTCCCTGGGGGCTGCACCCAGAGGTGATGCTGCCTGGGTCATTGCCCTCTCTCGACTGGAATGGTGGCAGGCAAGGTTGTGGTGGCAAGGTGAGGGGCCAGGTGAGTGGGGTGAGTGGCCCCCTTGAGAAGGGACCCGTGCAGAATTGGCTCTTTCCCCTTTCAACTGGTCATGGGGGTCAGGTGGCTACACTGCATCTCTTTTGGCCACCAGGGAGTTCCATGTTGAATATGACTATGTTCCTCATCAAGACTACTCAGAGCTTGTAATAAATTCCTCATTTTAGCTCCCAGTGAGTAACTGGAGAAGCTGGGCTTTGCTAATTACCCTACCTCCATCAGCTGCCATGATCAGCGGCCCGTGGTGATTATTGAGGATAGGACTTTCATAAATCAGTATGTATATGCCATTGGACTGGAGCAGCCCTCCACATTTGGCTCCATTATTCTCCCTCCCCCATTTTTTTCCTCGTTATTTTGTTTTGTTTTTAAACATGAGTGATCATGAGGCACAGATCTCATTAAGGGTTTCTGGTTTGCACGAGCTGCAGAAGTATAACACATTCTCCAGTCATGGCTTGTACCATAAAACCAAATCAAACTAAAAGCTTTCTGTGTGAGAAGGATAGCATTTGAGGCTGATGCATCCTTATAAAAATAACGTTATAGGCTGCTCATGGGATACAGGCAGAGGTCTCCCCTGGCACCAGAGCTCCCCAGCACAGAGCAGTCCCTAAGAGAATGGCTGGGTGGGAGTCTGGCTGCCAGCCACAGCTACCCCAACACCACTCCCAAAAAACACCTGCAAAGAAGTCCTACTGCTAAGTGCCAAGAGTTTGCTCCACTACCCAGGATGTTCACAATACTAGACATGATCGTCTTATGCTTATTTTTTTTCTTTTCTTCTTCCCTTCCCTTATCTTTCCCTCACTTTTTTTTTCTTTTCTTTCTTTTTTTCTGATCTTGGAAACATTACTCTTCCCAATTGGACAAAATTAGAACCTTTTCAAGTCAGAAAGCTCAAAATCAAGACCCTAATCCAGACAAGTTGAAAGCAAAGAACAGGGGCTTGATATGTCAGCTGAGAGCCACAGTCACCAGACTCCTGCAGTGGCTCAGACTGTTCTTCTGGCTGATGTGGTGAGCCCCTGATCTCAATTTCTGAGACTTTCTGGTGTTTTCTTCTTTTCTATCTTTACTTCCCAACCAGAAAAAAATTCTTAGTGTTTTTAACTTAAAGTAAATTCTTACTTTATCTAAGTAAGATATTCAGTTATTTGAAAATCAGGCCTTGAAATTTGTAGAGAAACTAACGTGGAAAAACAAACTGTTGTGATGTTTTGACTTTCTCAGCATTCCTGCTACTGCCTGGGCTTTTGGAAAATGCAAAAAATTCTCCCAAATTTATAAACATTTCCAAAATGTTTCAGAATCCATTATATGTTTGAAAAAAAAAAGAAGATTAATCAAACAAGTCAACCCTAAAGTGCATTTTTCTCAAGGAGTCTTAGAGGTAACGGATAATGACAAAGAAGTAATTTTGCACCCAAATGAGGAAGAGTCCACCCATAAATGCTCTCAGTATATTTTTGCTTTAGTTCATCACTGTGAACATCATGTGCAGGGCACAATGACAGCCATTTAGAACCGTGAGTTTCCAGCAATGAGAAATGAAGGTAATGTTGTGCTATCACCCATTTTTTGCCTACCTCACTCTTCTGAAACCATACTGAATGGCTCTTCTCTGGAGTCACATGCAAACCCATTTGGGAGTCACACTGTAAAATTACTGTCTGCTATGGGTCTCTCTGCTCAGTAGATGGGATTTCTTTGTATTTTGTCCACTTGATTTTTGATAGATCTTCCTTTTGTTCTGAAAACTCAGAAGGGGGCAGATGTACCTACAGAACAGCTGTGTTTGTAAGAGACATGCTTTAATCTAACCCCTCAGAAAGAAGTCCACTACTTACAAGCTGCTTCTTGTGGCTGAATCACTGTGGCTGCATCACTGTGGCTGCCAAGGCTCTGCCACTTGCCATGTAGCTCCCAAGATCAAAATGTCACATCTAAGTGTGCTGACAATTCTGTGATCCCACTTTGGCCTCTGCTAGCAGACTGTAGAGGGACTGCTTCCTTCAAACGAAATTCAGTTCCTCACTAAAAAAAATGAGCTACTGCTCCCGAAACCATTTAGAGTTTCATGAGGGTGATCTTCAACTGGGAAGGCTACTCGCCCCTCAGTAGCCCAGTCTGTCTCCTGAACAACCCATGACCATAAAGGTATTAGCAAAGCATTAGTGAGTGAACTGGCACAGGGATTTAAATGCATACACTGTGTGTCTACATCATCAAATTGGTTAGTTGTGTATTTTGTCTCAAGGAGACTGCAACAGAGCTGCTAATTGTCTGTCAGGCTGCATCTGGAGCAAGACACCTGGTGTTCTTGGCAAGGAAGCCTTGGTGCAGAGCAGGGGGAGGTTCTCTCTACAGGCTGCACCCCGCACACAATCCACAGGTGAGCCAGTCTCTGCCAGACTCCATACATGGGCTCAGGACTACTCCAGGCATGAACAACAAGGGCAGCATGGATGTCAGAATCCCAGCTCACACTCAGATCTTGTAAGAGACACTGTGTCTTTCAACCACAAACCAAACAACTTACAACATTGTATAGTGCAGAAAATGACACTTCCAAGTGTATTTATTGAGAAACAGTAAAGATGTACATAATTTTACAAGCTTTAAATTTTAATTTACATTTTTCTTAAATTAGGTAGGCCCTAATAAACTATTATCTGCTAATACATGACAGAGACCCTTGGCTTCAAATCTCCAAAATGCTGATATTTCTGGGATTTTGGCTTATGTCACTTCAGCTCCTCTTCAGAGATACTAAATAGCATATTCATTTACAGCCTATGCCTGGTGTCAATCCTATAAAGCAGAGATGACTTTTGAACTGAAACCCTGGGTCTGGATACAACTTCACCAGTAAAACCTAGTCTTCCTATCGTGGGTCAAGTCTGTATTCTCCATGAACTCTGCAGTTCTGATGGGATGCAAGATTTCATCTGGCCCAAGATGAAGTGTGCTTGTAAAGAGGACTTTCATTTGGCCTCATCTCCCTTGTCAATGCTTACACTGGAACACACTCTGCATCTGCTTCAGACGCAAGCACTGCTGCTCACACTGGATTCTAATGGAAACAGATCTGGGAGCTTACTGCTACCTATATCTTTGTGCCCAATCTCCACAGGCATCTAAAACAAGCATATATTTTAGGTTTTTTCTGCCCTCTTTTACTGAACTGCGCAGAGTTATGTCTAAGATACTATCCCGTGACTGAAATCACACAATATTTGTATTTTGCAAGCTGAGCACTCATGAATGTTCAGGTTCTGTACTGAGAACAGCTAGAGTATCAGCAAAAGGCATTTTATTCCCTATTTCATTTCTCCAAAATACTTGCAAATGTGACCTTGTGCTCAATCTTGGTTGTTGAGGAGAGGCTGAAGGGAAGGTAGTTTCTGATTAATATGCTTCTGAATTAAAATGCATTCAATGTCAAAGTGACCAACCTTGAGTTTAATCTTCTTAGGCCCATCTGGAACAGTCTGGCGTGACTGTCTCTTGCCTTGGTTATTTTCTCCTCTGTATTGTTCATGCAGGAAAATATACCAGACTAATTTCTCTCTAAAAGGCAGGCATTTACTACACACTTTTATTTAAAGATATACAGCAATTTTTGCTTAGCAAGAGAGTATTCATGCTCTGAAATTTTATTTTAGAGTTTTAGTATTGCAAAGGCTTTTGAGCTGCATCCTTGAATTTTCTTTGGATGCATGTTTTTGTGGATTACTTGTTTTAACAATTAACTTCCACTATGGTAGCACACAGAACCTTGTCGTGCTCTGTAAAACTTCCCTCCTTTTGCCTCCACCTCCTCTCTAGAAGTCCATATATTAATTGAGCCATATCTGCCACAGAAAGCTAAGCACAACTCCAATGAAGGCACTTCAAACCTTTAGTAAGAACCAACAGTTGTTGCTGGGCTACTTTTTGTTCTTACATCGGATTAGGAAAAGAACACTGAAAAGCTGAACAAATAACTTGAGAAATAATATTGCTTCATGCATTTAAATAACACTATGACATGTCAAAAAGAAAAAAAAAAAGAAGAGAAAAAAAATCTGGTTAACCATACAAATTTTTTGTTTTACCATGTCTTTTACATTGAGATTTTTATGCCATGCTGGAACTTGAGAAGGGCTTCAAAGTTCTTTCCCATTCCAGTAGAAGCACTTTTTTTCCCACCTGAAAAACTACAAAAAGCTGTACTACAACTTTTTATGACATATATTTCCAGGTACTGAAAATATAAAGAAGGTATGCATAATTTTTACTTTTTGGACACACAAATCTGTCACCCAAATATCTATCTAGTCTACAGTGATTTCATGTGTGGCAAGTCTCATGTGATGGCTTTAAACTGCCCAGTGATAAAAATTATTGTTAGTTTGTTGTGTGGTGACTTGTATATCCAATTCCAACACAGCAAAGAAATCCATTTTTATGAATTTATAGAGGAGTTTCACCTTGGACTTGTAGTGGCTCCAGGCTTTCACCTACCAAGTAACTTTATTAAAACCTCAGCAAAGTTTAAATGAACAAAGTTACTGCCTGGTAACTATGACATATGATGGCTTCAGAGCACAGAGAGGGAAGATTTTCACCTCAGTGCTGACTACTGTGCTTGTGCAGACATTCTGGAGTTTGCCTTTAACATCTCTTGCAAACACCTCTTCACACAATCAGTGCACACGCAACCTCACATGTCTCCACATACAGTGTTAAAAATTGAAAAAGTAGTTTCCATCTTTTGCCATGAGAGACAAACCACTTGCTGTTGTTTCAGAGTGCTCAAGCTGCACATGGAGCATTAAGGGCTCTGTGTGCAATATGGATCTTGCTCATTTTCCATAGCTGAAAGGTAGCATGTTCAAATCTTGCAAGATAATTATTGCTGTATGGACCATAACTTTTAATAGAAATTATGAAAGTTTAGGTGATATATTTCTCAGTGTTTCTTCATGAAAATCACCTCCTTATCCTCTCCATAGATGCCTGACTTGCTAGTGTTGTCCCTGTGTAATATTGTTGAGCAATCAAAAATGGATGAGAAAAATCATGCTGACCCAGACCAAAATATACAAAAACGTGGAACAGAATGGAAAATCTACCGAAATGTTGTTTTCTTTGCCAAAGTGGACTATTCTCCTGAAACAGCCAATGCTATCAAGCCAGCAATTTCAACAGCCTCTGTTGATCCTGAATATGCTAAATGTAGCATCATTTCCACATCTGACTGATGACAGCTTCTTTAGCAATCTTTAATTCCTAATGAACTTGTGTTTTATTCCCCATCTGGGATTAACTCCACATTTTCACCTTCTAGTAATGCCACCTGAAGACTTTGTCTGCTGGGTGGGACTCTGTTCTTTTATACACAGCAGATGCACTCACTGTATGGCTTTCAGTGGACTCAGTAATTAATGAATATGGCTCTTAGTTCTCTTGTTGGAGAATCAAGAAATGATGCTGAAGGTGTTAAACACTATTGTTTCTTTTACCTTTCAAGGTAGCGGTCCCCAGTATCAACCTCCCAATACATTCTTAACTTTTCTCAAAAAATCAGTGGAATTAATCAGAATCCAAATAAAAACACAAACTTTCCTTTATTATTTTTTCTTACTGCAACAAATACTTAAATTCTTTGGTGCAGCCCTGTTCTTTGATTTCTTTGAATTTCAAATTTGGTCATGTCAAAAATTATCACAAAGGTTTTTTTGTTTATCTACATAGTTTTTAACCAAAATTACATTATAACACACAAACACAGTCTTCTCCTTAAGGCACAACACATCATTATGCACATTCTGTTTGCCAAACTTATAAAAGAGACAATATTATATAACCCTTTCCCTCCCCTGCCCCCCCCCCCCCACAAAAAGAAAGAAAAATTGCATCCACTTCCAAAATCAGCTGCTAATAAAGTCACAGTAAATTATTTTCATCAATAATTTACACAAATTACAGGTCTAGACAGGATTGTCATTATACAGTCTGAGTGCATTCCAATTCAGATTTTCTGGGTTAGGTAGGCTAAAGTCTGGTTCAAACCTCAGTGCTGAGAATATATCCCATTTTGAGGAATGTTGTTGAACACCACCTTGTTGGCTGGAAAATGTGTTTTGGTGCTTTGCCAGTTCGAGTCCTTTGTTCACTCCTGTCAGGGCTCACTTGGTGTGTACCAGCAACCTCCACAGTTTAAATTCATTTAAAAACGTTGCATATATAAGACCATAGAGCTTCCTTACGTAGCACTAATGTTTTAACTTCATTCAGCAATCTGAATTCTTCAATTTGGAATTTTTAATTCCAAATATTTCTTCCCTTCTTAAGACAATTCATATGTGTAAAGCCAGAGGCATTGAATCACACATAAAAATTCAGTGTACTTGAAATATATATATATAAAAAAAAAAGGATTGCCAGCTTTAGAACACAGTTACAAATACTCTAGTTCCAGTGCTTGATGCAGAGCCAAGAGGTCCGAATGACTGGATATCCTCCAGAAAGGCATGTTGTGCTGTGTTTGTTAGAGGAGGGAAAAGGTCAGGAAAGATGAACACCGTGACACAGGGCGGTATATGACACACGAGGATAGTTAGAGATTACCAGCACCTATTTTACACCACCGTGCTTCTGGATTGATTTTTGCTATTAAAGTACTGACAAAAATCAGACCAAAATAGATCTGAGCTTAGTAGCTCAACTGAAGTTAAAATAATTAGATGATAGCCTTTCTTAATAGCTTCTTTGGAAAATGCCTGTTACTTAGGAAGAGCTACTTGCTTATTTTTAGCATGCAAGCCCATACAAAGGAGCAATAGGAAATCCTTTGCTGCTCCACTTATTTGACTGCAAAACACTGAATATCATTTAAAGGGCTATAACATTTCCATGAAAAGACACTTCTCACTCAACACTTCTAAACAGAGTTGAACTACATTTTTTCTCCATCCAGGGGGAAAAAGAAATCTCCTTGGATAAGTAAATAACACATTTCTAGTTTAGGAATAGATAATTTGTGTTGCAGAAAGCATCAGTGTCTGTGAGAGATGCAGGTATATGCACTATTCACCTTCAATAATTCATCAGAATAGAAAAAACTTCACACTTCCATGTTGTGTTTAGATACTTGTAATGTGCTATATTCATCTATCTCTCTGAATTCTACATCTATCCATGCAACATAGCCAATGTTAAGGAAAAAGCATGCCAAACCAGAAAGCACACAATCCAACCACCATTGTTTAGCAAAAATTATAAAGGACCCATCACCAGTACTGTACCTATATTAAGGAACCATTTGGAATGAGCATTTTGGTTATTTTCATTTTGTTTCCACTCCAACTAGAATGCTAAGAGAGTGCTTTGTTTTGCTACTCCTAGAACAACAACGTTTACATAACTTGTCCTGTGCAGACACTGTGAAGCAAAAAAATTCAATTTCTGCACACTTCCAGGGGTTTTACTGGGAAGTATGGCACAAATTACTAATTTGATCTCTGAACATTAAAAAACCTTTCAGCTGAAATTAGACTTGAATTATCATAATGAAGAAACTAGGAAACAGTTCTTTTTTGGAAACACAGATTTGGTGCACAATCTCTATGTTGTGTTCTTTTTCCTTTAGCAAATATGCCTTTCCTGAAGAAAATTATATTTTTATCATAATTGCTCCAGTAAACTATGGATCTTCATCTAGCTTTGCAAAAAAATTTGCACAGTCCTTTGGATGTTTTCCACATTCTCTGTAACACGTCTCTTGAAGCATCCTCAATTTCACCATTTAAAGAAAAACACCACCCAACCATCATATCATAGCCCTTTCTATCTCTTCCGTTTAACTTTTAATTTACTTGAAGTTTGTCGGACATTTTTGCTAAATTATTTTTCCATCTGTTTTAAAAATAATTTTGTGCTTTTTTTTTTTTCCCAAGTGAAGTGAAGCAAATGCTAGAATCCAAATGGTTCATTTTACTCTAAGTATTGATCTCATCATGCTCTTGTTGTCTTGCATCTGTGGACTGAAATTATTTGTCATTTTGTGCAACACTGACAGAAATGCAAACAAAAAAGCTTGCATTAGTAGCTATGTATCACACCAACATTTCAGAAGACAGGTTACCTTTTTTGCTGCCTGTTCTTCTTCTACACCATCCCCAATTACAACATATACTACTTTTCTGCCAAACCTTTGCATTATTCGTTCAAAGCAACTTTCTTTTCCTGGAAGATAAATGAGATAAGAGTTCAGAGTGAAGTTACCTGATTAGCTGCATGTTCCTCATCTCGGCCATCTCCAATCACAACATAAGTTATGTTAGTGCCAAATCTGGACACTATACGCTCAAAACAGCTCTCTTTGCCTGAAAAACAACGCACTATTTATTCAAGCTATCAAGTGAGTTATGGTGAAGCCTTACAAAGGATTTTTGCAGTGGTAAGACATTACTACTACTACTTTTAAAAAGTTCCCAGCCTTGAGATTTAGCGCCAAATCTGGTAAGAAGCAATAGATTCCCTTAGTGACACTAAGATGTTTCAGGTAAAACTAGATCTCTTAATCATTGCAGGAAAGCCACTGAGATAAAGGAATTTGCAGCACTGCAAAAACGAATAGGTTAGTGAATGAATAATTGAATTTAAATATTTCCTTATGATTGTAATCATATTCTTATAAGGAAAGTAGAAATTTTAATTCTAATGTATCTGCAACAACGAGTGATGTAGAAATGAAAAAAATTAATTAAATGATGACTGAGGTAACAGTTTTTCCTGACACTGCTAAAATATGCACTGCTTTTTCCCTTGTGAAAATAATTTAGGAAACATATTGCAGTGCTTTTGTCAATGAAGTGACACATTCCATGCTAAAAATGTTGTCATAAGTATAGAAATGAAACATTCCTGAGTTGATGATTGGTAAAATCTGCAAACTTATCAGTCATTGTATTGTCACTTTTCACAGGAGTGGCAGCTTCTCTTGGTTTAGAGTTTTGGGTGCAACTTCCAGAAATACATTTCCATACATTTCCAAACCATAACACACGAAATGCACACAGTTATGAACAGAGTGGGGAAGTGCCCTTTTGTTATGCAGCACCACAGGTTCTGTTAGTAACACTTGTCATTCTCATCACTGACATACTATGCCTTGGGAAAAGGTTTGTGAAGCTGTGGCCTGGATTGCATAGAGATGAAGGTCAGAGCAGAGGCTAATTAAACAGAAATTCTGCTCAGGTTTGAATCACAAAACACTTTTCTTTATTCTGTTCTGCAAGTTTTTATTTTCTACACCATACTGGTGAGTTTCTGAGGCTTTCAATCAGCATCTTTATTCCTTTAGTCACCATCAAAAATAAGGTGAATTTGGAATTCTTTGACATAAACACTTCTGAACACATGCAATGCCTAAATCTTATAACTAAAACTGCTAAGTGTCAGGGAAGTGTTTTGGAATCCATCCATTACTGGCAAAAAAAAAAAAAAAAGTAATGCAGTGTAGTCAGAATGGATGAAAGAATAATTTTCTTACCTATTTTGGTTGCACTGTAAATATTTTCAATAGGAAAAGCTCCTCCTAAACTGTATAGCAGAACTTTTGCAAGTGCTGGGATAAGCTGGGTTGTTGTTACCAACACATTTACACAATTACTCCTGAAATGAGAGAAACAGTTTAAGTTTAAATAGTTTTAAAACAGTACCCAAATGCTGATGAGGTGAACCAGCTGTGGACAGCATATTAAGGATTCCTCAACATTTACTTTCACTCACACAGTGAGCTGCTCAGCATCATCACTTACAGAAAATGTACATAAAACCTCTGGCAAAAACCTTTAAAAATATGTAGGTCTGATTTGTAGGAAATATTCCACCCTGGTTTATACAAACTAGGTCTTTGAAGATGGGTCTACGAAAATACAGACATTTAAGACCACTAACTACCTCCGAAACACGGCATCTGAATCCTTTGAAAGCATAATTTTCATGCTGGTCATTAATTGTCAGTAGCTACTGGCCAAATAAAAGAGTTAAGAGAATATGAAGACATAATTTGTTTCTCTTTTATCTAGGGGAAATAGACAGCCAGTACACATTTCTCTACAATGGCATCACTTTCTTCATGTTTCAGGAGTAAGAATATTTCTGAAAAGAGGGATGTCAATAAGCTAGCGTCGAATGGTGAGGATGAAAAGTTGAATGGAGAAGGTGTGCAGGCCGGAGAACTCGGAGCTGAGCTACCTTAGGCGCTGACAGGCTGGAACATGAGCATGAGCATGACCATGATGTGAACATGGAGTTGAGAGCAAACAGTTGTGACTTTTCCTTCTGGAAGAGACCCTAGGCTACGTTTTCAGCTTAATATATCCTGATTTCCTGACAGTAACATAACAGTAATATTTAGCTGACTCACAGGTAGCTTCTGAGTTGTACAGTTGTACAGTTCTTTGAAGATATTACAAAAGACTATCATTTAACAGTCCTGAGTGAATGATATCAGTTTTCCAGACTCATCCACCAATGCTCAACGGGCCTTCATTGCTAAAAGTCTCTTTGGTGACTAACAATTCAGAAAGAAATGCAGAGCTAAACACAACAGTTTACACAAATTTGTTACTTTTTTTTTTCCTGAAGTGCTTCACACACTGTTAAATAAACAATAATTAGGAGATAAGCATATTGCAAAAGTTGTTATGTTGAAATTAAGGTTTTCATGTCTTTCCAAGCTTGTTCTTTTCACTTGACACTGGGTCTTTTCCCAGACATGTTCAGAAAGCAAGATGACTTAATGTTGTTCTTTTTTGTGGTTTAAAACCAGGATTTTTTAGAATTACTGGTAATATATATGTTACATGGCTGACTAAGTAGCAGCATCATTCACAGTTTTGTTGTTTCTAAGGAACAATACATTTTATGTCTCAATATTGGGAACCCAGACTTTTAACTTCGTTGAAAGAGATTTTTGCTCTTCTGAAAGATTAAGATATATATACTAAGATATACTGGTTTGCTTGGAAGGACAGAAGCAAAATGTCCTTTTGTTCTGCTATCTATACAGTATTTAGGTAGCACTGTGAATAGGCAGAAACATTGAAGGACAGAACAGAGAGCTGTGGAGTTCAGAGAATGCTGTCCACAAGACAAGAAATTAGAGGCTGTCTCAGAATTCTACAATACCCCTTCAATGTACACACATCTGAGAAGACATTTCATACTATCTTTACTAAATGCTGGAATCACTGAAAACAAAACCACTTTCCACTTTTCCTGTGTCCTATTCAAAAGTCATATTAGACCTGTTCTGTTCTTTAAAGGCACTAATTTATTGTAACCTAAAATGTAAAAAAATATCCAATACATGGCCAAAGCTAGAAACTTTTTTTTACAGCAGACTCAGATACATACCTTGTGCTGATAATTGATAATGATTTAAGTGCATTTGTTAGCCAGGAGTCTGTCAGAGCTTCAATCTCTGCTCTTAATTGCAACCATGCATCTCTTTTAGCAGGACCCAGGAGTCCTTTTATGTAAAAAAAGTGAGAAAAATACAATTAAATTCTGTATCAGATGGAATGTGATAGAGTTTATAGTCATTGTTTCTATTTTAAATTCCACTACAACTTGAAAAAATATCGAAGAGAAAATCTATTGTCTTCAGCGCTCAGTATATCTTTGGTTTTATTTGTACTTCACTATATCAAGCAACGACAGGTATTATTTAAGACTAATTAGAATTTTTTACATATTCAGGCTGCTTTACTGCATTTCAAAGTATACCTTTCAGAAACACATATTTTTTAAACCAGCTCCTCCCAAATATGTTGCTCTCAAATTATCAGAGGCAGTGACAGGGAGATCCATGCCATTAGGATCACAGGTGAAGATGGTCACGAAAGAAGATACTTTAGAATAAACTGGCCTTTGCAGTACCTGCTTATGTTTCAAACTGACCTCCTTATGACTCTGTACATAGGTGTGAGCCTTAGGTTACACATACAGAAATATATTTGCTGATGGCTTGCTCTTCATGTCCTGTTGTTGGTTCCTTTTATAGCATTTGCAGCCTTGAAACAGCTGCACATCTTATGTTCTCATATCTCAGTTAGTCCTTAAAAGTTAGCCCTCAAAATCTCTTTTTGGGTATAAATTGACAGATATTTAAAAATACCCAGCCTATTAAATGTTGAGACATGAATTTGTTGGAACCAAGGTATTTTAAATGCAGATTTGGTCCTGGAAGAGAAGGGAAATAGGCTTCCTGACCTTTAGTATCCCTCTTCTCTTTCACACCCTATCTCCCAACAAATGATGATGACTGTCTTCAAAAAGCAGAAGTGAAGTAACTAAAAATATATGGATTAATCTTGCCTTCTGATGCCTTCTAGCAGATATTTTGAAATAAACAGACACATTATGTGCTAAGAAGATTATTTAAAAGGCTAAGAAGTGGAGGATAAATGAAGAAACTTGCCCCACTAAGGATGGCTTCTATTTCAGATGCAGGATGAGTGGGAGACAATAAAAACCTTAATCCAGTGCACCACATATCTGCACTCTGCCTTTGCAATGCTTTGTTCCTCTAGTGTGTTTCCCTATGCTGTGCTCTCGGACCTGTGCTCTTACCAGTGCTAAGGGTTTTGTGAAATGCAGCAGCTTTAGAATCTTAGATGCATTAGGAGATACAAGAAAACCCAGTAAGCTTTTGGTTAATACTGTTTCAAAAATTAAAAAAGTATATAAAATTTATATAAATACATAAAAATTCTATTCACAACACCAGTGAAGGGCAAGGCAGGGCAAGTGAAAGTCAGCCCTCTACTACCACCCTTTGGTCCTATTGCTTCATCCTGTGGTAAGGAAAGACTGAACTATTAACAGTGAAAATACGTGACTGTAGCAATTATTGAAGACTTCTAAGTATTCCCTGTCCTCACAGTCTATTGTTGGGGGGGTCAGTTGACACATTCACCTCCTCAGAAGAGGGCTGGCTGTCTCTGCAAGTCACACAGGACTTTCCAGAACAGATTCTTTCAGCTCTGCTGCTTGATTACCTACAACCTACTGGTGCAGACATGAGTGAGCCCATGAATTAAAACAGTACCAGCAAAGCTCTTGTCCCAATGAGATTTGGACTTTTTGGAGACAAAACTGTGTAAGTTACAGAGCCAACAAAAGAGGCTGTTGGGATAGCAGTGATAGAATTTTCTTGCATCCACTGATGAAAACAGACTAGCAGGTATGGAGCAGAGAGTTTAGGAGACAGTGTTGTTACCAACCAGATCATTAAAATGTAGGATGGAAATGCCCATCCACAACCAATTTGTGCTATGGAAACTATACAATATCTTTCCCAGAGCAACAGCAGATCTGAAGTAGAATGAGTGGTTCAACCACTCAGTAAGGTAAGAATAGCTGGGTCTGAAGGAGGAAAATGGGCTCTGTGGAAGCTAAATGGAAGCTTGCTTGGTGCTCCCAATTGTGTTTCTCCAGCACAACAGTGTGTGGCCTTGCCATTACAGTCACCAGCTTTCAATAGCTCATGGTCCAGTCACATCACTCTCCATTCCCTCTGTGGCTTCCCAGGCTCCTTCCCTGGGTGGGAGCTCATCACCATGCAGCTTAGACTGACCAGCATTTGAAGTTGTTTTTGACAACTGAACTCACCTCCTATGTTGTTCTTGTAAGTATTATACAACTCTTTTACTCTTCTGTAACGGAATGCCAGCTTCCTCATCCAGTCAACCCCTCCTCTTACACCTGTTGGCAGACAAAGGTTTGCACTACTTGCAGCTGCATGGAAGCCATCAGTTGCAAAACTGTAGGTACTGCAAACACCCAAAATACAGTAAAAATAAATACAATGTATTCCTGTAAATTCTCAAATTATTTAATCTTAAAAAAAAAAAAAAAAAGAAAAAATGCTGTATCTTACCTTAGGTCTTGTCCATTATCATCAGAAGAAACATCATCTATATGAACTTGATCGCATTCCTGTTAGAAAGAAAAGAAAGCAAACCCAAATGACAAATTTATCTTGTAAGAGAGTGCAATTGCCATTCCTGGAAGCATCCAAAAGGCGTGTGGATGTAGCAGTTGGGGATATGGTTTAGTGGTGAGCACGGTGGGCTGGGCTAATGGTTGGACTAGGTGATGTTAGGGGTCTTTTCCAACCCGAATTATTGATTCTGTGCTCACCACAGGCTTAGTACAGAAGAAGAAATGACCGGTGCAGGCCACTGACTGCACCAGAAGATGGCAGCCTGTGTACACCCACAGCTTTCTATCGCCATCAACCTTCAACTCCTACACAGTCGAAATTACTAGTTAAAATAGACCTTTAGAAAATCAAAATGCAATTTTGGTGTGATTTTTGGAGGAAATTATTTTAATTGTAAAGCCTCAAAAATTGCAGGTCTCATTTAGAGTCTCCCTTGTATACCAATATAAACCTTATATTCCCACTCCCTAAAAGCAATTGATGGTGAACCTCAACAGGCATAAAACTTATGTTAAGTGGTTTGGACACTTATCAGGTTCTTCTAATAAATTATGTGAGTGCCTTTGGCTAGAAAATCACATATCATCAGCAGTCCTACAGAACTTAATTATTTCCTGGCTTTGGAAGGGATGGAAGAAACTCAAGGGAACAGAGGTACACAGGAAAAATGAATTCCCCTCCAAGATGGTTTTGTAATGAGACAGCTATCAAATATCGTTATCTGCACAGTGGTTACAGCACAAAGATAAGAAATTGTGGGGAAAGCAAAAGTAAATATATAAGCAAGCCATCATGCATCATATAACTATTTTCTGTAGTTGCTTGAACTAACACCTTAATCCAAAGACACACCTGAATTCAGTGTCTACTTCAGTCAGCACTTAATTCAGGCCCTCTGTGATATGCAGGAGCATGCAGTTCTAAGTTTCCAATCTTTCTCTTATAACAGTGCTAAATTGTACAGATAAAGAATAAATCTGAGCAGAAGAGTGATTTCCAAATGTGTAAGCCACAAGTTCCTAGAGCGTGAATTTGGGGAATTGTTATTTTATCTTTCTGCTGTATTTGCTTTGCAATGAAAAAAAAACTTAACAGACTTTTACTCACATAAAGTAAGTTGTTAAAAACAAGGCAATTTTGTATTAAAAAACCCCATACAATTTAATTTTCAAATACATAATTTTGTTGCACCATACAAGCAATGATAATTTAAAATATTGGGTCAAAGCTAAAATAATGAGTTGCCAAGCTCTGCTCATGTGGTTTAATCCATTAAGACAGGATAATAGGGCTGTGTTCAAGGGACAGAAATGAAGCATTTTCCCCCTCACTAGAGAAATAAAATTTTTTAGTTCTGTCTGAGGAGATTATCTTGAGCTGTAGAATATTTTAATGAAGCTACTTTTGGATGTAAATAGCAGATGAAGAGAGAAAGTAAAGGGGGAGGGGCAGCTAATATAAAATATTAATTTCTTTATCCCTATTTGTTATTTACACTCCAGAAAAAACGCAACTATGCTTCACCCAGTGTAGGACAGGAACTCAAAAATCAGACAAAAAGCCCTTCTGGGAAAAATTCTGACTCTATATTTTGCAATATCTGGGCAATATGTGGCTTCCTAATCACCTTCACAGATTTCCCTGGAACTGGTAGAAGTGTTAAGTTTAAAAATTCAGTAGTCATTCCTGTGGATTCGAAGGTGTACTAATTAAATGGAGGGCACACAAAAGCCTTGATGGATAAGGAGTGTCTGCTGCTGTTTGGGTTTTGTTAAGCCTTTCAGCTACATTGTTCCAGCCTTGAAAATTCTAGGTAACTGTTCTGCTGATAATTTCATTATTAAGTTAAATGTGAGTGGGTGGCAAAGGCTCAGCTGTTTACTTTTATTTTTTTTGTCTCACAGTTGGTTCATTGTGATTCTGTGATTGACTCCAGGAAAAGGATGAGGGGACCAGGCAGTTTTCTGATTACTCACCCCCTTGTCCCTGCAAGAAGGTTGTTAATATAGGAGTTATTACACATGTTATATAGGAGATCAAACCCAGCAGCACTCTCCAGCTTCCTCATTTTCCCCCTTCCTGTTCTCCTCTGGATCTATGGGTCACCTCCTCTCTACATGCTGGCAATACGTATTTGCTGACCAACAAACAAGCTCATGTGCCCATCACTTCTTGTTTTCTTTCACTTTGTTTTCTTGTTTACTTATCTATTTTAACTAAAACGTTTACCTTTTGCAAATTCACTTACGTGGCATGGAAAAAACTTGCCATAAAAAAAGAAAAAACCCCAGTTTGAGCGGATTTGAGATAGTTCTCTACTTTTCTCAAAAGAAACAGGAAACTGATGGCACAACACTACGTCTGAGTTTGCTTTTAAATGACACCAAACAAATATGGGAAAGAAGGAAAGAGAGCAAGCTCTGTGTCACTTTAAATATTAAGGTAAAATACTCTCCACATCAGCTATAGTACTGGTTAAGCTCAAGACACAGTGACTCACTGTCAGTGCAATGTCAAAACTAAGAAACATAAAAATACATTTCCTATTAGAGCAAATACAGGAAAGGAGTCTAGGTGTAATATCTAGCTTTTGTTTGAAGCTATACTAATTTAAATTACATCTGAGTGCAGTCAATTCTTTGCAGCAATTTTTAGAGCCTGAAAATTTGAGAGTACAGAATCAACAAATCATCCATAAAACTTATTATCCTGGAATGGACACTGATGTCATTATTCAGTAAAAACACTGCCTTATCATGCTGAACACAAAACTGTTATTAATGAGGAGATATTCAGCACTTGTGCTTTCTTAGGCTTTACAGCAAACCTTTTTTTAATATATATGCTTCGGTCTCTGTTAAAACTAGTTTTACCTGCATCCCAAATTCTGAGACTTAAATCCTATTTTTTATCTCTCATTTCTATTTATAATGAGAAAAAATAAAACACAAAATCTCCTTTAAAATATGGAGGGATAATGATAAAAATAGAAATATAATTCAGTTTGTTTGAAATGGATGCTTTTTTTTTCTTCATTGACCTGAGAGTGGAGTGGAATAATGGAGTTGGAAGATTCATGTCTGAATTACTACTTGCAATTTGCAGAAATTGTTTTTTTTTGGTGTGCCTAATAGGTCTTACCAACATTTCTAAATGCTGTCTTAAAATTAATACTGAGAAATGAAGAAAAACTTAATTTTATTCTTTACCTGGTTGAAAACAGAATGCCTTAGTTTGGCTATTATTACAAAGCTGAGTCCCATCTCTAAGTGTTTAGGCACATGAACTTTCTAGAGCACCAGACTCCTATTTTTGTGGCAAAACACCAACCACCCTCCCAAGTGATACTTCTCAAGCTAACTAAAATTCATACCCTGAGAATGCAACAGCTGGAGAGCAGCCTAGCCTGAAGTGCAGCTTGGCTGATTAGAACATGGGTTACTGGGTCAGCAGGGAATGTCTTAGCAGATCGGAATTTCTGCATCAGCAGCCATTGCAGTGAGACAGATTTGCATAGAGGAAGGAAAACTTTATTTTTGTGTGTGATAACTTCTGTAACTTGGTTATTATTATGAGAACCTGCTATGTGGTGTTTGTAACCAAGAGAGACAGGAAAAAAGAAGGTTTAGAGGATGTAGTGACTGGAGTAAATATTACAGGAATACAGGTTCCTTAGTACACTGCAGTTGTCACATCCAGAGCCATGAGGTTTCCTGTGGGCTGAAGATGAAAGCAAAACAGAAGGTATGGGACCTGAGGGCTGACCATTAAAACAGTGACATGATGAAAGGATAAGCAATCTATCTGCCTAGTGAATAAAGGCCTATCTCACTTCCTCCAGGGAGAATTGAAGTTCTCGTGTCTTGATGGTCATGATCATTGGCAGCTCAGCACTCATTTCTGCTCCCCTGGGGGAGGACAGAGAGAGAAAAACAGAGAAAGAGACACGGGGAGGAGAGGAGAAATGAGGAAGAGACCCCAAGTCAGACTCGGGGAATTCTCAGAATTCATTATACATTCATCATGCAGATGAACTGTAATATTCAGTAATAGTCACGTGCTCTGCAAACAGATTTAAACAGACAGGTTTACTCATCAGCATATGAAAGGGTGTCACTACATACTTTGGCACTTTATCTTATTTGCTAAGAAGATAGAAAATTCCTGGTCTTCTTGCACATGCTGGAATGTATGCACACAACTCATTTCAGTATGTGAACTTCGGAATTTTGGTAATTTTGTAAGAGAGTTGGTTTTGAGACCAAGATGAATTCTGGGCCATAAAATACTTAGCTTCTTATAGAAATTGTGATGACTAAATACATATATTAATTGCTTTTAATTGAATCAAACTGATTGATTTCCGAGACTCTCTAAGACCCCTAAGTAGTATTTTTTGATTTATCTAAACCTGGGAACGGTTCAGGCTCTGGAATGAGCTGGTGTATGAGTTTTCGGACAAGGTATTAAAACCATCCTATGAAGATTAGCCAAAATATAATGATCCACCTATGACAGCTGAACTTGTGATCTACAGAGGAAATAAAAAATGAGAGAAAGGAATGAAGTTTCAATGGCCATAAGCAAGAGTGAAGAGGTACGGAAAGAGGGCAAAGCTCCATTTTGCTGAACTCTTCCACATGAACTCACTACAACACTGAAGAACAGATTCCACAGAATGGCTTAAAGTTCATTCATGCCACATAAAATCTGAACATGCAGGGGCAAAGGTCTGCTAAAAAAAAATTAAGAAATGCTTTGAAAAATTTATTTGGAATCTCTCCCCAGTACAGGGTACCACAAGGAGACATTCACTGAATGTACTTGTCAAGAGATGACTCACTAGGACTGCAATAAAACACACACTGGGACAGGTGTGTCCAGGGCTTTACTTTCTTAGGTTTCTGCTGCTGCAAGGAGGAAGTGCAGTTCAGGTGTGGGGTGAAGTAGATTCCAGTTTCCTGACTTTAAAAGAGCTAAGAATATCTCTGGAGGTCTGCAAGGGATGACAAAGACAACTGCAGACTGGTACCTTCTGCTTTTCTTACTGCCTACTTGATGAAGGAACAAAAGAAAAAATCAACATCCCAGTGGATGGAAAAATTTCACTTATCTTTATTTTTTCTATTCACTCACCAGAGACCTTTCTCTGGGATTCTAAACAAAACCTCAAAGTCTTCCAGCTCCCATTCATGGCAAGTATCTATCCATGGAGGGAAGTCGGGGATCTACTCTGAATAGGAAAGCAACTGTTTTAGACCAGAAGAAGGTCTGAAAAACCCCTGTGTTAATTTAAAAACTGCTTTTGAGTCCATCTCTTGACACACATGGTTGTAGGCTGTCACCATCCATGTTAAGAGATCCAGACTCTCAGAGTGAATTAAAAGCCTGTGAAGCCCAGCTGACCAGCCTGCTTCCCAGACCACTGTCCCTGAGAGAGTCCATGCCTGTGCTTCTGACAGGTGAGCTGCCCACAGAGGGCACTCCCTAGGAAGAGGTCTCTCCCTTTTCTGACCAATTTCCAAATTATACTCCCTGGGTATATTGTGACAATACATGTGGTTGCCTGGTTGCCTTGGGAAGAGACATTCACCGACCAGAACATCTATCACAGTTCCAGCTCTATGAAGCTGCATTCTTTCAGGTAAATGAAGAATATTCTTCATTTGAACAAGTAACAGGGGCCTGTGGCCAAAAGGCTACTCAGGTATCTCAAGAGAACAGTCTCTTCTGGTCAGTTGAGGGCACCCACTGAAGGTGAATGAATATAGAGAACTTCAAGTGAAGAATGTGAAGCATGTATGTTCCTGTTGTGGAGATGACAGCAGACAGCTTTATATAGGTGGAAACCAAAAAGATGGCTACAGGACAAAGAACAGAATAGGTAGTTTGCAGTTCTCTCTCTCACTGAGTTTCACGGAAGGACTCTGGTGCCACAGGAAGTCAGTGCCACCTGGCTAACCTCTCTCTGATTAAAGCATGACTAACCCAAAGACCACATAGGCAGAAAATATCACACACAATAAACACTAATGCACAGCAAAGCCACTAAGTTAAAAACCAGGAATACCAGTGCTAACATTCCTTTGATTCTTACCTCTAAATCATTAAAAAATAAATGTGTGTCAGCAAGATTAAAAATCATTTCTTCCATTCGCAGTCCAAGGGTCACTGCCATGGGTGGATCCTTAAAAAACAAAAAACAAGGTTAACTAATTACATACCTCTAAGTTATATTAGAATTACTTTTAAAATTGCTGTATACAGGGGTTTTGAAACATTAACACTGTAAGAAATTTCTCTGAAATCCTTTCAGTATTAAGCTATTTTAATATAATGCTTATTAAGAAGACACTGCTGAACTTCTGTTTGTGAGAAAATTCAGGGAGCTGTGGATGTTGAAAAATCAAATATTTTGAAAGTCAAGCAATTTGCAACCTGTCTGAACTGGCAGGAAAAAAACAGGTGGCCATAAATATATATATATATGTATATATACATATATAAACATAAACAAGTATAGAGAAGATTGGAAACAGGGAAGGCACTTTTAATAAAAGATGTATATAGGAACATACACTCCTGTGGAAAGCTTATGTAAGTTGTCTTTTGCTACAGATCATCCCTTCATTGCTGATGAAACACAGGAATACTGTCCCTGGATAAGAGTCATTCAAAATGCTGCATTTGTTCATAGGTCATCTTTCACACTATCAAATTGCTCCACCTCAGCAAGACACCACAAATCTACCGATCTGCAACAACACTGTCTGAGAGCATTAAGTGTACAGAAAGGCAAGGTAATTAATTTAACTTCTCTAAGTTTGCTAGGAGAGAGGTAAAGCAGATTTGTGTTGCCTTACATTTAGTTTAAAATAATGGTCCCTGATGCTTTGCTGACACCTGGTACCTGGTTTGATTATTGCCATAATTATCTGCCTGATCTTGAGGGGTTCTAACGTTTTAATGCTTAACGTACTGCAGTGGACTTTCAATACACATGCGATCTTCTTCTCATCAAAATATGGAAAAAATATATATTTCATCATTTAAACTCTGACACCAGCAAGTTTTCAGAAATCCCTTCTTAAATACCTTGAGATTTAAAGTCTAAAAGTTTACCAGCATGTAGCAACAAAATCTTACAAAAACTCAAATGATCATTTGTTAGCATTAGGATCAAAGGCTTCCCAACCAGGATCAGGCAGTCACTACTCCAGGGCTTTGCAATGACAGAATAAAAGACGGCTTCTGCACTCAAGCACTTAATAACTAATGGTAAAATCTGAAACACTAACATTTTGACTCTTGCTCATGAAAAAGTCATACTTGAAGGGGAGAATAGTGTTCAAGAAGTTGTAATGATCCAAAGTTAGACCCAATTCTCTGGCCGTGAAAAGAAATATTTTTATGTTGACCCTTGAACTGGTCTAGGCTACCTTTCAGAAGCAAAAAAAAAATGCAGTGCCCAGGCAAAGAACTTCATCCATTCTGTCTTCTGTAGTAATGTTCACTGGATTTGAAAGTCACATGGCTGAAGGCAGCACCAAGTGCAAAGGTCAGTTTTCCGGGAGGGTGATTAAGGAGCACCATTAACAGATTAGCAAAACTCATGTTAGGCACTTAGAACACAAATCACAAAAATACCCTTGACTCAGGAGATTCCTCATCAAGCCATAATGCTTTTATCAAAACACCATCATATATAAACATGTGTTTGTCTCTTCTTTCTTTTGCATTTCTTTTCTGTGCACAGTAAAATTTATAAAAAATTGTAAGTTTTTTCACCGTAGATATGATATAACAGAGAGTATTTGTAATATGCTTTTTTACCTCAATCCTATGAACACTAAGGCATGTGCATAATTTTATGCACAGGTGGTAACTCATTATTATTTAAGTCATTCACTGGAGTTCTTCCAAAACTGGAATCTCTGACTTTTAATTCTCAGCCTCTTTTTACCCCTTCCTGGGTAGAAGCAGACTTGAATGTGGAAGTTTCCTATAATGTTTTCTGTTATAATCCAGTTCATTTTTACAGAAACTACGAACTATGAATGACAATTTTCTGCCTTGCCTAGTATAGTTGAAAGATGTAAATGTGAAAAAGCTCTTATGATTTTCTTATTAGTAGTAGTTTTGTAACCAATTATGCCTGATTATTACTATTAAAATTATATTTCCTATATTCCTGCTTTGGCAAAGTCATGAGAAGGATATTGCTAGGTACTGTATGTAAAATAAAATAAAGCAAAGCAAAGCAAAGCAAAGGGAATTAATTCCAACTTAGTATAAAATCAGTATGGGATCTCCCCATAACTTCTGCTAGGGAGAGTTGCTGGAATTGAATTCTCAAGATATTAACTTCCCTTCTTCCCTTAATAAATTGGCCAAAACTTTGCACTGCAACTGTTTAACAAGAATTAAATATCATGTTCCATCCAGCTCTTGCCATGTTAAGTTCTTTCCTTCACATACAAAAATAGTCAAGAAAGCAGATTTGTCAGGGTCTTGTGACTTTATAGTGTTTGCACAATATGGAGGAACATGACAATTATCATTTCAATGTCTTTCAGCCTGAAGCAGAAGTTACAGATTCAAGCGGCACAAAGAACTGAGTGTTGAAAAGAAAGCAAGAAACTTGCAGTTGATACAGATTTTAGCATAGCAAATTGAAAAACTTAGTAAGAGGTAGACTGAACTTCTGGAAAAATTGTATTTTGTGCTACTCTGCATAAGCGCACACAATAGAGTAAAAAATTATTTAAAAAAGAATCTGGACGTTTTCCCCAGATAATTCACAGAACAAAGAACAACTCTTTGGCCCACAGAGGTATGATGTTAGCCAGATATCATTAGTGTGCAGAAGAATCAAGACCAGCTACAACACTTCTGTACACCTAAATACAAATTACTTTAGTTATGTTAGGATGAAGGCACTAAACTGGAGCCAGACTGTCTGTCTGTGGACTTCTGTACCAGACTGGTCCATCCATCGGAATGCCTCCTGGCAGACTAGATAAAAATATCCTGGGAGGACCAATACTTCAATGTTTTGATCAAGAGAGATCAACTGGAATAAAGCCCCAAAAGCTCAGTGTCCATTAGTGGGAGAAATCTATTTAATACTCTCTTGGTATGTCAGGTTTCAGCACATGTTCGAAATCATTTCATTTCTTGGGAAAAAACTGCAAACACCAAAGTGACTTTAACAAAACCTCAGAAAACAAAGAGATGAATAGACTGTCAGGTAGATTCATTGTGACAGGAATTTGCATGCATGAAGCCTTAAAAATAAGCAAGAAAACAAGCAAAAATTTAAGAAGTGATTTTCAACGGGTGGCTGTCCTGAACAGACTTAAAACAAAACTGACCTCAGGAAAAAGTGGAAATGCTCAAATTAAATACCAATATTTTAACCTGAAGACACTTCCCTAAATTACGTATGTGGGATTCTCAGACTTAAGTTCAGCACTCACGCTCTCAAAGGGGACACTGTCCCAGGAGAGATTCATGTGGGTGGCAATGGAGGAAGAGAACACATCTCTTCTTAATAACCGTAGCTGGTGGCTGATGAAGGAAAACTCACGTACTCCATAGGGAGTCTCTGTTCCACGCTCTCTAGAAGGCAGTAGGAAAATCAACTCAGAGGTCTCAGACAAGGAGGGAGTGAATGGAGAGGACAACTGGAGGTGATGAGAGATACACTATTAACACAGGCGGACAAGAGAATATTTCTGCGTGAATTTGGGAATGTCATCATGGATGTTAATGGTGACAAAGTTTTTCTGTTTAATGACCAGACAAGCAGACAGCGAGCAGTAAAAAGCTTCTGAGCCCTTTCCAAAGAAGTGCACAAGGTTAATGAGGCTTCCCTGACAACTTTCTGTCATTCTCAGTGCTATAAAAAATGGCAAAATATGATCATCAAGTGTGGATTTGTTTTGATTTTTCCACTTGGAAATCAAATTCTCCCTCTTCTAAGCTCACAGAGGAATTGTATTCTTTTTTTAAACAGTTGCACTGTGAGTCACAGCATTTATCTGGGAATCCTTGCCCTCTGGATTGACCTGGGAGAAATGAATGAAATATAAATGCTTGGAGCTAGAGAAAACTCCAGCTTAATCATCCTTTAACCAGCAAGAATAACTGGAATGCAATGGAATAAAGAATACACACTGTTCACAGGGAATAAGAATGTATCTCATAAACTTTTAAGAGATGATGACATCTGCTAACATGTGTCCTGTCACATCAACAAATGGTCTCTTAAGAGCTCAGCATTGTAGAAAACCGTATCTGTCAACTGGTGCTCAGCTGCAAAAACTGTCATCATCCACACAAGTCACAGTATCACAGCTCCAATGCCAATGTTCGCGATTGGCTACTGCCGTAAGTAATTAAAAATAGAAGTGTACTGGTTTTATGAAGTACAAAGCAGATGAGTAAATGAGCTGAAAAATGAGAGGTGATCTTACTGCTGGGAGGCAGCACGGCTTCCCTGAGACAGTTGTACTGTAGTTTTTATTCTCTTTCATTGTTAGCCCAATAAAATAACCAATACACCAAAAGCCAGAGGGAAACAGTCACAGGTAGAAAACAGCAAGGCATGGAATATTCTTCTGTGAAAGCTTTGTATTTTAAATGTAGAAGTGATACTCTGGCCAACCTCTGGCCAAATCTCTCCCAGTTCAGTCGGGCTTAAAGCTATACTCTACTGGTGCCCAGATAAGCAGCAGCAATTTGCCCCCTTTTTAAATGAGATACTTACAGCTGCGTCCTTCAGCAAAACACTAATTTTAACATGGTTATTATAAAATTTTGACATCAAATAATTATCATACCATGAAAAGTGCTGAACAAGTATATACCAAATAGAGTGTCCATTCTCAACTTCATAAATCCTCAGGCATAACTCAGAAATCTGCTCTTCGCTTGACAAATACACAACCTGAAACTTGCCTACTGGATCCCGGCCTGCCAAATAATCTCTGCCAATGAAAGCCCTAATTGCCTAAGGAGATGCTGGTTTGACTTTCCTTTTTCTCTTCTACTCCAACCACTTGTTAAACTGTAGAAATCTTTTGCAAGTGTTTATTTCTGGATACAACAGCAGCTCTCAAGTGCTCCTGCAGTCACATGTGGATCCCTATGCCAGGCTATGGATCTATATATGCTATATATATGGAGCTATATATGCTGCACCTCCTCTCACGGCATCCCTGTGCAGCCTGAACTACAGCAGAATAGAGAGATTAAAAGACTAATTTATGATTTTTTTTTCACCTCGTACTGAAATAAACAGCAAAAAGAGCTGGTGAAAATGAGGAATGAAAGTTTGCATGTCAATGAGTAGATGGGAATATCCTTGCCTGTCTGTATATTCCCACTAGCTCTGATCTCAGCATCTCACTCTTTCTAAGTATGAAATGAGGACACTTGGTATAAGAAGTTGCCTTCCCTTAAAGCAATGTTTGCATTAAAAACACACTATTCTCACTTAGAAAATTTAAATACGCGAGAAGGGAAAAATTCTGCTTGTCCTGAAAGGGTTTTTTTTGGTGTGAATTCTTTTCTTTGTGAGTTACCTGATTATGTTATACAAAATGAGCTCATGAAATATATATGGAAGAACATGCTGTGCACAGCTGAGCATCTTGTGACATTAGACGCCTTTACTTTTCAAAATCAGGTAGCCAATCACCACAGATAAATAATTTAGTATTGCCACTCTTTTACACCAGCCTGTTTCCTTTTCCATTGTTAGGCAACAATTTTATATCACCTTTCCAGGATAAACAGCTCTCTCAATAATTTTGAAAGACCTATGTGCTAACAAGACTTCTGCTGACAACCTCACAATTCTTGGAGTATTTACTCTCATAGCAACCCAATTCTGGTAAAAATCCAATCTTCAGTCTGGATTAAGACCTTCTATACAGATGGAAATCATACACAGAAAAGATAAGGATCATATGTACTGAACATGTCATGTATCAGAGACTGAGTGAAGTCTATCTGTGGGACATTTCTCTTCTCCCATTTCTAACCTCTTAGGCACTTAGGCTCAGACATATCCCACCTTAAATTTAGACAACACTGCAATTACATGCAAAAGATAAAATTCTATGTAAATATGGCAATGGCAGCCACTGCAACAAGGAAAAAGTCTACTATTTTTATTCTACAGGGTCTGGAAATGAACACCTTTCCCTACTTGTGTGAATGCCGCCTATCAGTACCAAAAAAATAAAAACAAAAAAAAACCCCAAGAAAAACCTAACCAACCAACCAAACAAAACCCCCCCCAAAAACCCCAACCCCCCCCAAAACAAAACAAAACAAAAAAAGAACAAAAAAAGGATTTTACTTTCAGAATTCCACAACTCCGCATCTTTTGCACCATAGATATCCATGACATTAGTTTGCTGATGTTGATCTCAGCAGTGTAACTACATTAATTTCACTAAACCTTGAGATACTTTTGGTTTATATAAGACTTTATCTGCTGTCAGTACTACTGTTTGTTAATATGCCATTACTAATATACCAAGAGGAATTAAATTTCTGTTGCTGTTTACAAGACATTTTTCAAAGTTATCCACAGATGTTTTGTGAGCTACAAATGAGCTCTGATTTTTAAAACTATGTGTTACAGTTGGTTTAGGAAACATCCTAAGGGCACAAACAAAAAAGGATGAAAGGAATGACTTTATCACTGTGACAATTCAGCAAGTCCTGTGGTTGTCTGTGGGCTCAAAGTGATGCAAAAGTTTGTGTGCAGTTAGGTTTCTCCCTTGTTTTGATAACTATTAGTTGGAAAGGGTTCTGGCAAAGTCACTGTTGTTGCAATGTCTGAAAAACAGCAGAAGAGGATTTTTTGACAGAGAACTGAAATGTGCACAGATCTGGCACTGTGAAGCTGCAAAGCAAAGAAGGCTTTACAAGACATGAGTAACTATCCTTATCTTAGCATTCCAGAAATTCAGATTTGCACTTGGCCTGTGACTTTTCCCATTAACTTTCTTTATTAGTAGCCACAAAAGGTTGATCACATGGAAGACTGGCCGTTTCTGGTTGTAATCCACAGGTTCTGGCTTCGGACATTTCTAACCCACTGGTAGGGGAGGGGGTTGTGAAAAGCATTTCTGTGATGTATTGTTTCTCGCATCCTTTTCTCAAGCATCTGATTCTGGCTGGAATAATGATGCTGAAAACATGCTAAACAAGCCCCTTATCTGACACAGTATGGACATGACTATGTTCTTAAAAAGAAATACCCTTGCATTAATTTCACTTGAATAGAACAAACAGCACAGAGAAAAGTATATATGTACATACTAACATCTCCCTTGTCCATTTTCCTCCTTCCACATATTTGCTTTGATTTTTTGTTTTATCCAGGCCTTAACTCTACCTCTCCCATCAGTCTGCTCCTGTTGTTACACACCAGACCCTTCTCACCTTGTCCAAGCAGCCATTCCCCAGACTCCCAATACCAGCCTGGCAGGCTCCCAGAGTTCCTGCTCCTGCTCCTCCAGTCTGCCACTGCCTCTCTTTGCCTCCCTCACTCTTCTTCCTGCTCTCCCACTCATTGCTCTGTGACCTGAACTCCTTTTGGACTCACCGGAGGGGAGAGGATGCTTAAAACTACTTGGGAGAGGGTTTCACTCCCCAGCATTACTCAGCCCAGAGCCAGCCAAGGGAATCAAAAATTCAGTGAAAAAGGTGGGGAGTCAAAGAACAACATCTGCAGCTGGCATTGAAATAAGTCAGACTCTTACTCATCCTATTCATAAATTTCCCGGTAAATTCACCCACCAGCCCAGTTTCTTATTTCTTCCTTTACTCTTCCAGATACTGTCAGTTATTTCCATTTGTGCACTTCATCTATTATCTCCCTGCAATGTCTCTTCCAACTCACGTCAGGAACCTCATCCTTGTTCCTCTATAAATTCTCCTCTCATTTGCAGCATCTGCTTCAGCCCTGCCTCATCTACTGTGCTTAGGGTCTGTGTCTCATTTCTCTCCTTGACTTCTTCATATTAACCCTCTGAAAATGGGGTTTACTGTACACTTTAACTTCACCCAAGCCATAAAGAAAACAGAGGTGAAAAACTTGTACATAGTCAGGCCAGATAGCTGTGGTGAATTGACACAAAATTCACAGCTCACATACCTTGCCATACTTCTGTGCATACGATCCTGTAAGCAGCGAATGAAAAACTATGATTGTTTCATCCAAATCCCAAACAAATACACGCTGAAAACAGAATTGGGGAAAATATTATTGAACAAATAACATCACAGTCCCACCACCACACCACCCAGGGAGGTTAAAAGTAAACTGAGTCTTAAAAGGTTAGCCAAGTACTTATTAACTGAGCAGGTTTTTTCTGAAATCATCAATAAGAGTGTATCATGCACCGTTAAAAGTCAAAAGGCAGTAACTTTTTAACTCTTCAATGATTTCTTACTTGTTCTCTAAAAAGCTTTTCACAAAAGCTCTGTAACGCAGATTTCAGAAACATGATGGGGGTCAGACATAATTGTTAAGGATAAACTACTTTCAGATGCTTCTCTGTGAGTCTTATTGATTCAAGATTCTTCTTTATTTCTACTGATTAACTAAAATCTAGAATTCAGATAATACTGTAGGATGAAACAGATTATTTTAATTCAGTTTCATACATTCGATTTCACTCATTTTCATTTTCACTGGTAAATAATAAACTGGACTGTTCAGTGACGGCAGAGCAGTGGGGCACGCCAGGGCTGCTGGCTCGCCGCGTTGCTCTGGTGGCAGCAGGGGACACACGGCACTGGCAGGCAGCACAGCACGTCCCTGGTGCCAGAGCTGGAGGGTCACACACACGCACAGGCACTCTGCTTCCTCCTCCTGCTCCTGCCGCCGCAAGGCGCTGCACGGCTGACATGGGAGCGACACCACTATAACTACTGTGTTGCTAAGAGGTCACCTGTGCTTGAAATTGTCATCCCATAGGTTAGGCAGATGTATTTCTTCGCTAAGGGACTGATCTTGCACATACTTAAGCACAGCCACAACTTCACAGAGGTAAGCTGCCTCATTTATATCCACTGATATAACATACAAGCACAAGCACAAATAGGTGCCTAAATATTCAAAAGGCTATGGCCAGAGGATCCTGCATATTTACACTGCATCCATAAATACATGCAATTAAGCTGAGCGATCTACTTGAGGTTTCCTATTCAAAAAACTACAAGAAAATGTGACAATTTTGAATACAGATTTGTGGTTCTATTGCATGAGAAACTGTCAGGCACATAATCTAAGAGCTAAAAAACACAAGACTGAATTTCTACCTTTCTGCCTAATTTTGTCATGCAGAACAGTAAAGTCTCATTGTACATCTATATTAAAACAGCTACTACTCTCTGTTACATTCAGTTAGTGACACTGAGTCCATGATGTCTTCTAAAGTGCTTTAAGCTATTTTCACAGCTGCAGCATTCAGAATTTACACTTCCTTAGAAGAAACCTCCACGTTGATGTTCATCAATTACCGCAGACATACCTCCAAGTCACTGTCCGGAGGGGGTGATGGATTGTTCTTCCGCCCTCTACCCCGAGACTTTGACCCAGAACTCCTACATGTTCTCTCATCAAGATCTTTGATTGGCGTGGAGGGGCTCTGCACTGTGTCAAACTCCCCTGTAAAGTCAATCATTCATGTCAAAATTAGTGCTGGATTTCTAAATAATTAACTTTTTTTTCTCAAAGTTCAACACATCTGTATGCAAACTCGATGGCAAGAGACATGTACAAAACTTGTATAAAAAGAATGATAATGTGGCTTGTCTTATCTAGATGGAATCAGCAGATGCCATGTGCACTTTTGACTTTACCAACGAAACACTATAAACCTTACCAGAGTAAGTGAAAGATTCAAATGACACATATGCATGTGCATATACACAAAAACACACAAGCCCAGGCAAAATATCCGTATCTCCAAGGAAGATATATTTTAGAGGTCATGCTAATGGTTTCTCAAAACACGAAGTGCTGTTTAATTAAAGTAGTTAATTTCCCATGTTTTCAGTTCAGCTAGACTTATTTCCAAGGCCTGCTTTACGTTTACCAGAACACACTTTGGCACTCGTCCATGCCCCAGAACATCTAGGCAGCTCCCAGCTTCATCTCCTCCACCCATGCCACCTGCACTTTAGCAAAGTTCACTTTTTTTCTTCACCTTACCTCAGCCCATAAATTGCCAGAGGAAAGCCTTAATATTAAACGCAATATTCCAGTTAGTACCTAAAAGAGGATGAAGTTGTATTTACTGTGTTCTGATCATCTTTCTCCAAGTGTGAAGATTGTGGGCTGTCACAGAGATGTGCCGGAAGGGTCTTTGATCTGGTATGGCATAGCTGGTCTTAGCCACACTCCAGCCTATCCCTGACTTAGCCATTTAACTTGTTTTCCCTCTGGTCATATCAAAGGGCTTTAGAGGTGACCATAAACCAGTAGCTGTGTACTTCCGTGACTGAGAGAAGTAAGTATCTCCTGGGGGGATGGTGTGGAACTTCTCTTTACAAATTACTTTAATGCAACAGCTCAATATATGGAAAATATAACTTTCTTCACAACACAGTGCCCTTTCAAAACTTCTAGCAGCAAATGCAGTTTGGCTAGGTTCCCAAGTGCTAAATGACAAAAAACGCTCCTTCATCATTTATCCTGTTAATAATGATTAGATTTTTCTCCACTAAAGGAGGAAAGGGTACAGCTTTGATCTGACATCTACTACAGATTTTGATTCAAGGGAGTCCTTGAGCTGCCTGTAATTGAGCATTTCTGGGCCACTGGTAATATTTGTTAAAAGTGCTTATGATGGCACATCTACAGAATAAATTAACATTTGGTACAAACGTTTCCCAAAAGTCATCTGTGATGCATCTGATTTTGAGCTGAAATCTGACTTTTTTTTCCATTTTTATTAAAAAGCATCACTGAGTGTCCAGCAGATGAAGGAGTTCAATTTTTCTGCTCTGTTCTGAATTTGCAAGACCACATCTGGAAAAATGCGTAGTTTTGGGTCCCCAAGTAGAAGGGAGATATTGTCAAACTGGAGTCAGTCCAGGTGAGGGTCACCATGACAGTTAAGGGGACTGAGCATGTAGTAAAAGAGGTTAAGTGACTTTTCACAGAGGTATGCAGAGAAAGGACAAGCCACACAGACAGAAATCCCTACAGAATGGAGAGAGAGAGAGTTCTTGTTGACTAATCATTTCTATTCCCAGCATGGTGTTGATCTCAGCAAGGTCACTGCAAGCAGTGAAGCAATCAATAAGGATCACATTATCTTAGCTCCTTCCTCATAAGAACAGGAAAATGTACTTTGGTAATGTGTAACTGTACAAGAAGCATCCAAATCAGAACCCTTGTGCAGCAAAAACATACAACGGCTTTCAAAGAAGTTCTGAGTGGGCAAGAGTTCTGTACAAAAACACAGTCTCCTAGATTTTTCTGACTGAGTGGAAAAAAATGTCCCAAACCAAACCCCCAGAAACAAAAAGGCAAAAACTAAGTAAGTGAAGATGAATGCTTACATTCTTACCATAAAAGTCTTCTTATTTATAGCATTTTAACACATTACAACAAAATCAAAACTCATTTCTGCAATAATATACTAAAACATCTGCTCTCAATGACTGTGTTTATTCTAATCTACCAAAAATAAAATTAAAAAAAAAAAAAACCTGGTCTAAATCTGCTCTGAAAGTACCCAACAACTTGAAGTAAATAACTCAGATTTTCATTTAGCATTAGCCATGACCTGGTGCTCCAGTCTTCTGCTTGGGTCAATGCTGTTCACAATTGCATAATTATCTATTAATCAGTACTGTAACTAATCACTGTTCCTTGTAAAATCTAGATATTTAAAGCCAACTTTATTTCATTACGTTAATCTCTAAATCCGAATGAGCAGCTGTCTCTTGCTTGAAAGCAAGGTATGCATCTATTTTAGAACTGCAGAAGTCCGTAGTGCTTGTTTTTTTAAACAACTGTAGGCCTAATTGCTTGATTTGCTTTTTACTAACAACAGTCTAAAGGAGAAACTACACTTTTCTTATCCTCTGTTTGCTTTAGAAATGAGGTGAATGCTGATTAAATGAAAATTGATTAAAAATTCAGCCCTGTAACATAAAAGGATGTGAGAAATTCTAGTACCAAAGAGTATTGAAAACATTAACATCATGAAGAACTCCTACTGCAGCCCATATTAGACAGAAATTTTTATTACAATGTTTGAATTTTTTTAGCTTGTTCAATATTCAACACATGCCTAATAAATATACCTCATAGCCTTATCCCACCGGGACCATGAGCAGCACCAGTGATCCAAGAAAACAGTAAGAAAATGTTAAAACCAGAATATGGAATGACAGCTTTATCACAGATGTTCTTACACATACTCATACATTTGTCCAATATGAAAACTTTCACGCTGTGGAGACCTTGCTGCAGCTCCAGTTAGAGGACAGGGAATTACAGCACCATGTTACAAAGGGAATTACAGCACTCTGTTACAAATGGAGGTGGTCTTTCATATCCAGGACATTGTTTCCCACCTCTAGTTCGATGATGTGAACATCCTCTCCTCCTTGTTAAAACACAGTTCTACGACTTAAGCAGGAGAAAAGAGTTTATGCAGTCTGAATATAAACCTAATGCCATCTCCCAGAGAAGCTACAAAGGGTGACCTCTTTGTGGGTACCAAATTAAACTTTGCTGCATCCCAGTAACGGAATGGGAGCTAATATCCTATGGCAATTCACCTCCCCTAACCCTGGATATATGATAGCAAGGTGCCTTCACATGAAGTTTTATCCAGGCCCATATCCTCTGCTAGAGTTTTATTTGCCCTAAATTAAATGTACTCATGTATTCAACAAATACACTCAAGTGTACTTTTCTCCTGAGACCTCATCTCCCAGTCCATCTGAGTTATCCCTATTTGAGATGAAGTGCTCTAGGAGATACCTTTTTGTCTCAGAAATACTCTGTGGTAACAAGTGCATTTTGAAAAATCTTAATATAAGGCAGGCACAATGCAAGCTCAGAAGAGAAGTCCCTGGTTTAAGGAACTGAGCATTACACAGATGTGGAATGGACGAATTTTTGAGCCCCTTCATAATTTCCTTATGGATTGACTTTTGTTACACATTCTTACCAGAGAAGCCAGAAGACATCTTCAACATTACAAACCTGCTTTTTTTCCTGACTTCTAGTGTGTTATTGTTTGCCGTGACTAGCAGAAAGAGTAAAGTCTATTTCAGTTTTCATCTCATTTTTTTCATACAGTCAATAAATAAAACTGTAGCTGGTATTAGCTCTTGATGTGATGGGGCTTTATTATGAAAATGAGAAATCCTATATATATGAGGAGTACTAGAGGCTTTGATTACATATTTGAATTAAGAGCTAGTGGAGATGGTAGAAGAATGAAGTGCCTTGTTGTGCTTAGTCTTAAGGTTTTGTTGGAGTAAGTCTTGTAAGAACTTGTTTGACAGCAAGTGAACACAGTGAGTGCTAAAGATCTGCAGTATGATCTATGATATCTGAAATGATCTCCAAGACACTGCCCCTCACCAGTGGAAATTTATTTTTACAGTGACACAGAAGGGCACAGGCATGTCACGTATTCACAAAGTGGGTGTTTCACTCTCAGCAGAGGGTCGCATGATCACTGCAACACTTCACAGAAATAAGGAGCAGATGAGGGCGGATTTGTTAAGTTCAGATGCACAACCTACTTAACAAGAGAACAAGTTCATATGCTTAAACAATCCACAACCAAGAAAAATCTTTACCGTTCCACAGATGTGAAGCCTTCAATACTTTCTCTACCTGTTCAAACTACTTAAGATTCCTTTTCTTTTGCCAGTTCTATTCAATACTAATGGTACTTGTAATACATGATACATTTACACAGCATTTCTAGGAAACACAGATACCTAGGGGAGAGACAACATGGAAACTGTCTGATTTTCTCAAATAAGAATATGAAGGAATAACAAAGCAGCAAGGAAAAGTACACAGGACATACACAGTTATCAAAACATAACTTGTAACTTGAGTACACTCCATACTCTTCTAAAAATTCTTTATGTATGATTCGTGTCTGTTATAGATATCCTCCACCTGATGAAATTTCACCTGATTTCACATTACCTGTAGGTTCTTCTTCCTAAATTTACATTCTGAGACTACTGAATAATGTTACACTTTTCATCAAAAATCAAAGCAATATGTATCTCCCCATCGCCATTCCATATCATATCCATATCCATATCCATACCACATCATACCCCACCCCAAACACACACAACACAGCACACTGTTACACTTTAAAAATCAGCCTGAGGAAAACATTTATGTAGGAAAAATTTCAACCAATTTAATTAAAATTCCAGTGTTTTTTAGCAAATTTAAGCAGTTTATATTATGTATGAGTCCTTGCTTATACTTTTCTACACAGTTACTTTTCCTTTGTACAAATTCATTACAATAATACCTTAGTCTTTCTACTGTATTTTTCAGTAAGATGGTGCAGTTGTTAGGAAGATTTATGCAATAAGCTAATTTTGTGACTAAAGCATAAATTCCTCCCCTATTCAGAGCCTAATCCAAAAGCCAGTTTGTTAGTCTTTTAAGAAATGCTCACGGTCTGCGGGCAAGGCAGACACTGCCCATGCTGGCTGAGTGAAGCCAGTGCCCCTGAAAGAGACTGCTCTAAGGGTGCTAAAGAAAAGTGAAGAACTGCCACTACCCTCCAGAGGGGTCCTAGGAATACAAGTAACAGGCTGCTGTGCTGTGGTGGCTGTGCACAAGAGGGCAGGGCTGGGCAGGCAAAGGGAGCCTCCTCATGTGTCTTAATAATGCTCTTGCAAATTCGACTACTTCAACACAATTTTTTTTTTTGGTGCTAATAACCAATTTGTCTATTCTTGGTTACTTAAATTAGTGAATTAGCAAGCATGGCTTGTACATATTGGAATAAAGCCCATGTGCTCTTGCTAGCATGGCTGGGGTATAATGAAATTAAAAATGCTATTTTGTTTTAAATTCTTTACAGCAATACTTCAGAATTCGTAGGTGGAAACAGGAATGCTCCACTGCCAGTGATACTGACAACCATCTCAGTCTGCAAAAAGCTTTATTTAATTAGCAAATAAACTGGACAGGTTTCCTAACTAAACAGTAAAAAAGCTTATTTTGGGTGGTTTACATGATAAAATTTTCTGAAAGGCACGAGATTAAAATATCAATATTCAAACAAGCCATTCAATCAATGCAAGTTGGATATGGAAATCCTGTCTTTATACAAGTAGAGAATAAAGTACAAAAATTGTTTTCACCTGAATGTAGATCTGTACCTGGTTGACTAGTCAAGCCAGGGAGAGAGTCCTGTAACTGGTAGGTTGATGATGATGAAGTGCCATCAGCCGTGTTGTTTGAGGTCATATATGCACCATATGTTGATGCTGAGTAATACTGTGCATACTGATTTTGGCCAAAAGCTGTGTATGATGGATAATCCTGAAACAGCAGATGCAGCAGAGCACTCAATTAAACACAGTAATGAGTGAATTTTTTCCCATTAAATATTTCTACATATACAATCATACAATTTTTACCAGTGTTTTGAAGTCTTGGTTTAGCTTTTTTTTTACTTTAATAATACTCAGTGTTTTTTATTTTAAAGATATTTACTAAAAGACTACAGGGAAGCTGCTGAATTATTTAAGTGCTAAAATATGTAACTAGGGTTCCAGTAGGATTTTGATCATTTTCCACAGAAAATAGCATTGAACCACAGTGAGTCTCATTCAACATAACAGATCTAAATTAAAAAAACATGCTATCACTGGAGCTATAGAAGTCCTTTTGTAACTGGCAAATAGATATGGTAATATTCATACCTGTTGTGAACTACTGAAGCTTGTAGAATTTGAAACAGAATTGTTTGAATAAATAGTGGATGATGGTGTAAAACTAGAACCTAAAATTAAAAAATACAATTAACTGTGAGAACTTGTTTGTGAATCAAAATAAAATTCTAATTAGAATATTCCATTTTAAGATCAGACAAATCAGAAAAAAACCCCAACTTTTATTTTCTGTTAGAAGTATGAAATAGTGTAATGAAACTTTAAAAGAAATGAAATGCTACTTCCATGCATACAGGCATACATTCCTCTTCACACCATGCAAGGAAGAGATCAGCAGTAAGTCATCTCACCAATTTAGATAACATTTTTCAGTCTATTGCAGTCTCACCCCTCCTCAAGTACTGTTTTTCTCTTTTGCCTTCATTTCTAACACTTTAGTGTTACATTTGAGAAACAAAAACCTTTTCAAAAGACTGCATCTGTGTGTTTTCAATCAATCTGTAATGAGGCATGTCCTTGTTTGCAACATAAATCGGATGATTCATATTGCAGTTTGTAATATGCAGAAGATTAAACATTGTATAAGAAGCCTAAAAATTATCCAAATACAACAGGTTATGGATGACCAGAGGGTAATAAATGAATTATTAACAAATGGTAAATGAAAGAATAAATATCAATTAAGGAGAAGTTCTAAAAAATTATGTTGATCCAAAGAGAAAGAAGTATCAAATTATGTCATACTCAGAAACATGAAAACAAGGAAAAGAGACTTGTATATGTTAGTAAAGACAATGAATGCTTCCACTCCTGCCATGTGATTTCACTCCACTACAAAATCCAAAGGAAGGTGCAAATAGGGACTGCATTCCATGACCAGATCTAAAATAACAGATGATCAAGATGAATACACATAAGCTTATCAGTACTGGAAAGAAATACTTAGCTTTGAATTTTAGAGGTGGCTACTCACCTGGCATCTGGTAAGAGTAGGGTGTTTGGCCTGGCTGTGGGGTGGAAAACCCTGGGCTGTAACTGAGGCACCCGCTCTGCAGGGGAGATTGGGTCTGTGAGAGCCCACTTTCTGTCTTGATGCCTGGCAACACTACACCCAAATCTGTATAAGAAATTAATTTTCAACTGATTCTTTAAAATATTTTGTTACAGTTGGGAAAACAAAAGAGAAAGCAAAAAAAAAAAAAAACATTCCAGTCAGCATTGCTTTTAGTTCTACATAAAGTGAAGTAATAAGTGGTCAAATACCGTAAGTGGGTAAGCTGTAGGGCTGTCCTGTCTGTGAGTAGGCTGTATAGACCGCTGGTTGTTGCATTCCTGAATACTGGGTTTGTCCGGCATAGGCAGACATTGTTTGAGCTGCTGGTGTAGAAAGAATGTGTGGATAGGGCCTAAATATCAGGAAAAATAGCATTACTGTGGCAACAAATACTTTGTATGTTGATTCAAGCAATAAAGTAAAGAAAAAGGTTTAAAGATGTCCAAAGGCAGTTCATTATTCTGCCAACTGCTCCTCTTCTGGGATTTGTTCCATCCCCCACTGAAATAAGCTGAAAAACACTCTGTCCCACATTCCCCAAGGCACAGTGAATATCTTATGCTGTCCCACCATTATTTAATTCTTAATCTACTGTGTCCACTTTTAGGTGGGCTGTGCCACTGCTGCGTGTCTCTATACGATCTCTTTCAGCCGAGATCAGCCATTAGAAAAGCCTCCATGCTTTTTTAATCCAGTGGAGGGAAACTTGGATTACAAGGATAAAGGAAACACAGAGGTGAATGTTGAAGCTAGTACATTATGTCATCTGTATAGGTTCTGCTTCAACAGACATGCAGCCTCTAGCTTCAATGGGAGATGGATCCTACCCATTGAGAGCAGCACAAAAAAATACAACAGTACTTTGGTAACCAGATGGGCTTTAAATGTTCGGAAAATATGGGCTAGGGAAATAGAATGGAAATAAAAATGGTCTTTTATTTATGAATACTGAGGTTTTATAGAGAGATTGAATAAAATCAAATTTAAAATTTTTGCCCTCCAGAGTTGCAAAAATATACAAAGAAACATTTTTCTTGGATTGTTTTGTAAGTCAAATAAGACTTTATGGACCAAGAGTTGAATAAACACATTCTGCAGAATTACGCTAAATGAAACCTGGCCATTAAAAGCCATGACAAAATTTCAGGTTCTAATTTTTTTTAAATTTTTTTTCTTTCTAATTAATTCAGTACAGTTGGCAGCATTTACTATCAGAAAAGGATTACTCATTAATTTAGATGCCAAAAAATTGTAAGAGTAGATTAAAAATTCTATTAAACCTTGTAATGTATTTGGCCAAAAGTATCTAATTTAGTTTGCCAAAACCTGGTTTAAGTGGAAAGAGAGCTCTTACTTCAAGCGCCTACTTTCTGTATTAATAAATTTTGGCTACCATTATATGAATGCAAATTTGCTAAAAAAACTTGAAAGAGCGTAATTGGCTCTTGAATCTTTAGATTTAATATTTTCTCTGTATCAAAGTCACACCAATAGCTGTATCAAATACACAGAAACAAGCAGGTGGCATACTGGAATCAAGAACTCTTGTGCACAACACTGATCATAGGACAAACAAATTGATAGGCTGCCAACTGCAGCAGTTTCATACAACACCTTTGGTGTTCCTTCCTAAAGTTCCCACTCCTGGATTCATGTGATTGCCCAAGAGTCAGTCCCCCCCCCTGCCTCCCCCCCCCCAAAAAAAAAAAAGAAATGTGAAGAAGTTTTCTATTCCTAACAAAAACCGTTGGCTTAAAAATAATAAGATTAAAAGCTAATCCAATTTATTTGATTTTTAAACCTTATGATATTGGAGAGGGACAAGGAAAGGGTGGTTCACGATTGTGGAATGTTTGGAAGCATTTGGCAATGCTGGCTGTGGAAGGGTCAGGGGCAGGGTTACCCCCCAGTATGCAACTTGTGCATGCAATTGTGATTTCTATATATAAACTGACTTCTTCGAAATATATCTGTATGTATTCCCTGCGTATGCTGTTAACATTCTGATGTCTGAGAACACAATAGTCTGATTATTTTACTTCTGTTGTGTGCTGATATTCAAGGGTATTTCTTGTGCAGCAATATTGCACAAAGCAGGATCTTACTCTGCAGACACATGATGAAAAAAAGTTGGAGAGAGAGTCAGTACCAGAGTCAGTACTGCGGCTTAAGAATTTTCCTTTTTCTCTGTTTCTCCTGCTGAACACTTGTTTGCAACATACCACAAAACTGCCCACAGCCAAGGTCTATAAAAGACTAGAAGAGGTGCAGACACTAACTTGGAGGGATATATCTGTGGAGAGTACTGGTGCGCTGATCTGGGACTGTAGCCACTACTTGTTATTACTGCAAAACAGAAAACAAGAGTACAGCAGTTAGAAACACCATGAGACCTACACAGCCAAACAGTGTGAACTACTGCAGCAACACTAACAGAGAAGCCTACTGAAATGGACAACTTTTCAAGGAAGCAGATGTCACCTGAACTGCAACATCTTAATACAAAAATTTAAAATTTTAAAAACTCCCAAATCATTCATGGTTGTGCAGAACTCTTTAGTTAGCATGGGTGTGTCATGCTTTCTCAACATGACTAACACATTTTTGAGTATACTGTAGAGGCATGTGTTTCATGCATCAGCTGTGATCCACACACTGTCGATCTTTCAAATTTGCAAGTTGTTTTAAAAGGGGTAGTTAAAAAGAATCTTGTGATTTAACATACGGTATTTCATGGAATTGAAATAACATACACATACCTTTATAGTCTCACATTAACAAGTTCAATTTTAATACTGGATTGCAAAAACATGTTTTATATGGTTGTGACTAAATTTAGTTAGCTTAGGTGATGGAAGATACTGGATTGAGCACTAGAAAGCAACTACCATTCTTTATAAACAGGCCAATTAGCACATATCCCCTAACAACAGCATTTTTATTTTATAGGATGCATAAACAGTCCTGTTCAGTAGCCATCCAAATTGTGTATATCTATACTATTCACAGCTGCATTCTTCCAAGAAAGCTAACAGAACAATAGTCATAACCCATTAAAATTTCATCCAGAAGCAGTGCTCACACTGGATTAATTCCAAGTGTTTGGAAGTTTCCCTTTCCTTTAGCCATCTGTCTTGACTAAGACAGATGTATTCCAAATATATGTACTCTAAAGTGTTGAACCAATCCCTTCAGAGCAAATCCATACTGGGCAAACATACAGAGTGTCTTTATTAGGCCATCTGCTGTTCATTCACTTTTCAAAAGATTAAAGTAGTACACAATGAAGCACTGGAATTTCTTTAGTCTAATCAATCATAGTTGTACTTCAAAGTGTACCCTCTTCCTGAGTTATTCGTAATGGTAGTAGAAATGAACATTCAGGATTTTATAAGTGACAAATAGGTTTAGGTTCCTAACTATTTTATGAAACATGATATATTTCTACATCCAGCCCTAATTAACGTCTCTCAGATCTATTGCTTTGAACATATGCAGAACTTCATATTTTTAAAGCTAGTTTAAATGCATTTAGAATGTGTAGGACTTAAAAGGAAAATACAGTAGAGGAAAAACAATTAACTTCTTTTTAAAATGTGCAGTTAAGTATGGCTTGAAAGTAAAGAAGAATTGGATAACAACTTTTAAAACATGTGCCATTAGATTTAATAAAAGAGTTGCTGTTTGAAAAGATATTGAGGGTTTGCCTATGATGGAAATCTGCTAAATTTCATTTTGTGTGGATATTGTTTTTGAGGGTTTTTTTGAGAATGCCTTTCTGTGGTTTGAGCTCAACCCACAGAGCAATCTGGTATGTGTGCAGGCAGCTATTCCCAGAGTCAGACAAACCTATAGCTGTTTCTATCAGCATAACTGGTCCATAGAACTCTAAAGAATGCTCTTGGTTATTTAAGGCTCGGTGAGTAATTAGTCTTCCCTGTTGTAGCTCTGTGACCTTTCTAAAGACAAGCAATAGCAGCAGAGTGACCTTGGTGGTTCTCAGGGAAAGGAACTTTTGTCATCCATTATCGGCTTATTGGATCATTTTTGCCATACTGCTTCACTTTTTGTCTGATCATTTGCTGGATGAGAGCTCACTTAATTAATCAGTTTGGTTAAAGCACGTTTACCATGCCACCCCACCTTATGGAAACTACAAAAAAACTAATTCCTATTCATTTAAATTACTTTAAATTATCAAAATTCATTTTAAATCAAAATAACTTATCAAAACCTAATAATTTTCAGCAAAAACTCTCCTGACTGCTTTATTATTCTTTCCGCATATACCTTATTTTTAAAATTCAGACAAGAAAATACAATGTTTTTGGAATGTGTCTGGTTTTAAATTTCCTTGCTTTTTTCCCCAATTTTCCCTGATGATACTATCAGTTGTAAGGAAGAGAAAGAGGAAAGACTAAAAAATCTGTTCTTTTCACTGTTTCTCTGTAGCTTGTCCCTGCAATTTGTGCACTACATTGTAGACTGTGAGATGTTTGAGAAACACAGGGTGTAAGGCCTACCATAAGAGTATGACCACACCTGTATCTCATAGATGAGACTGCTCATTCTAGGGGTTATAGAGCTTTAACAGCTTTGGCTGCTGGATAGCCTCCTAACTTCTCCCTTCTCTGAGGACTGTTGGCAGTGAGGGAGATGGTGGAGACAGGTTGCTATGGGTTTTATAACTGCAGCACTTTATATACCCATTTCAATGAATGGGGCTAAATGCTCTTTTGTGTTGCTTACGTTAAAAAAAATCAAATTTGTTTATTCTCAAAAAAACTCAAATATTCCTAAGGCTTCTCTACTTGAATTTACCAGAGGAATGCCCTTCAGGGCAGGTATAAGACCCTTGATCTCTTCAGTCCCCATTAACATTGTTTCAGAGAAGGGACAAGCCGACAGCGAGCTCTTCCCAGTTACTCTCCTAGTTCAACTGGCCAAGGTGGTTGTGGAGGGTTTAAATGACCATTAACTGTTTTAATAGCATGTGTTGGGTTCAGTATACTAATATGGGCTGGAGTTTTGTAATTTTTCATTACACATCTGGAAAATTCTGTGCAAAAAGGTTAGGTTAAAAGGACCTCATTTAAGTAACATCAAAATCTCTATGCACAAGGGAACCAAATGTAGGTTAAGCAGCAGTGACATTCCCTAACGTCACCTTTATAGCCTTCAGAAATTGTTTTCTTTATCTATAAACTGTATTCTATATCCTGTGTGTAATAAATACTAAGTAAAAACAATGAGAACATGAAATACCTCTCGCACTACTCCATTCAAATGATAAAATAGTTCTCAAATTAATCCACTATTGTAAGCAATATATACACAGTATTACAGCACATCAGCTGCAACAAATTCACAGTGGATAAAAATCTCAGTTCAGGGCTGCGCACCTCTTCCAATCCTGTGAATGCCCACCCCAGTGGGAGTGCGCTGCAGAATCACAGAGCTGCAAACTGAGTACACCGATACTAATTACCAACTATTCTTCTTTAAAGAAAAAGGAGGAGGAAGGGGGGTGCAAACATGACTCCTCACCCGGCTAACCCATGCCCAGAGGCACAGGGTCTCCCAGGGGCAGCTCTGCAGCACAGGGGAACCGGAGCCCTGAGCATGAGCTATAACACATGGGCTGCAGCCCTGAACAGGATCCTGCCTGATCGCAGCAGCCAGGGAACTGCCACTCTAAATTCAAGAGATCTACGTGCTTTATCTTTTCAGGTTTTCAATCAACAGTTCACAGAATCACAGTTTTCTGTGAAGTCTAATCTGTCTCTCCTGCCCTATATCTCACACAATCTGTTTGACCATCACTTACAGATGGTCATTAGGGACAAAGATGACTACTTTACACCCCACAGGGCTTGTTGAGCCTTCTGCTCAGCTCCAGGACAGGTCATGTGTTTTGACTGCCCTTAGAGCATGGAAATCAATTTTAATGGGTAGAGTGTTTGAAGGAGAGGATTTCTGCATTGCAGTCTCTCAAATGTGTCTCAGCACCAGGAATTATCTTTTCATCCATGTCTCATTTCATAAAATAAAGGGAAGTGCTGGCATCATGACGTTGTCCTAGTTGGGAGTAACACACATATGTACCTCATTTTCAGGAAAACACAGACTGTTCAGTGTTGGGCTTTGTTATGCATTTTTTCAGTTGCAGGTGGCTCATTTGAAATGACATCTGTCTACTGCTGAGCATTTACTGTCTTTGGCAACCCACTAAACTTCCCAGCTAACCAATTAGGTTAAAAATCTCAGAGAAGTCCCACTTTTGTTGAGTTTTTACTGCGCTTTAGTACTTCTCCCACAAAACTAGACTTAACCAAATTGCCTGATTTGGGAGTACGAGTAAAAGGCAAACGTGGAAGTAATGTATTCAATCTTTAAGAAAGGCTGAGTGCTTTATCAGGGCAGCTCTGCGTCTCGCTCTGGTGATGAAGACTGCACATCACCCAGACAGGCAGACTATTGATTTCCCGCTGAGAATGACTGTACTCATTTAATGCTTGAGTTTCTGCACTAAACTGAGAATCAGGTTCATATTTCTTTTGAGCATGCAGGTGGCTAACAGGCAAAAAAGGATTATGCAAGGCTCAAATTCCTGCTTTTTCTTTCTTTTTTTTTTTTTTGAGGCACCAACTTTCCAAATATCCAAAGTGTAGAGATCTCAAGACTTCTTTTGAAGTCAGTGGAAGCTGACGGGTGAGTGGCACCTGGGGAAATCAAGCTGTTACTTATTTATCTAAACCTGAGCTGAAGGCTGCAGTTCCCGGCGCTCCAATGTTGCTTCAGCCATAGAGTACAACTCAGTTGCCTTAAATACATTGCAGAAGTGGATAAAATTTGACCAAAAATCAAAAAATAATATATAGATTTGGATATTTTATGATTTGCAACCGTTACTAATAAAATTTTAGCATTGAGTAAAAACAGAGTGAAAAAGAAAAGCTAAATTTTAGCCCAGACTATTTAACTTTTTATGGAATTTTTTAGCCTTTAAGTTGATGGGGTTCCTTTCAGTATAATTATAATGAGGACAATGTTTTCATTTTTTCTAATCAGAAATAGCAAATGCTTGCTTTAAATCTCACAAAATACCTTTCCTTCAGGCATTAAATTAGTTATAAATACTCTTCTGAATAATCAGCTCTTGGGTTTAACTGATGGCTAAAAGACAATTGCAAAAAACATATACCTGATTAAAAAAAAAAATTGCACAGAAACATTGTGATTTCCAAAATATTTTAAATAGGGCTTGACTACCTAAGTCTACCAAAGTAGTAGGAGCATTGGTGTGGAGTGGTGATTCATGGCTTTGGTGACATTTCTGTCAGGTCGTTACTGAACTGATATTTCCAGATCCAAAACTTATTCTCCCTCCTCTCCTTGTTAATATTATTATTAGCAGGATTCAACTTAATGATTAGAAGGCAGATTATCTGTGTTTTTCCACAGTTCATCACATTTCAATAATTTATAGGGATCTACTTAAACCACTGTTTGTTTGAATTTTTTAAGAAATAATTGAAGCCTACAATTATTTAAAGTAAAACTACTTTCTTGGAAAGAAAGTAGCTCATCGCAGTGGAAAGAAAGTAACGTGGCAATCTGGTCAGTGTTTAACACACTGCTAACAGGAGCAAAAGGATTAGCACTGAGGTATAACCCTTAAGATCTAAAACTGTTCAAATTAGAATTGCTGTTACAAATAAAATCCCCTTATTTTTTCTGATATCATATGACACTAACACTGAGAAAAAGATCTACAGTACCATAATAACAGTATTATTTTGAGACTTTTGCATACAGCAGTGGTCTTAGGCATCATTAAATCTTCTTTAAGATCACACCTCATGTAAATTGCTGAGTTGCATTTACAAAAATGAAAAAGCTATTATTATTTCTATTATTATTATTATTAGGTATAAAATACTATAATATTTTATAGTAGCTTTTTAAAGATGGCTTCCATGCAAATATTCATTAGTGAAGGTTATTAAAAGTTGCACTAATGTGAATCTAACAAAATGTCATCTTATTATGGCTTTACCTGACCCAGTAAAAGTGTCAAGCGATCCATCTCCAGTTGTTGTTGTTGTTTCACTGTTGTTCATGGGTTCTGTTTTGACTGCAAGAAGAGACACTACATAGAAGAATAAGTAGATATGAGATTTTACTTCTAGATTTGTACTGGAGTCCTCATGCCAGCCTCACTAGTGGTAGTCCAGCTCGAACAAGCACACGTGCAACAGCTTCAACCTTCACTCTAGCACCATACTGAGACAATCGGCAGGAATCTGACAGGAATGCGCATTTATCTGCACATCTGTGCATTCACCTAGCTATTGGTTTTAGCAACTGGACGATCTTCTGGGGAGATTTCAACTTAAATCTAATGGATTCTAGCAATTCCCTAAGAGTAGCACAGAGGAAGGAAATGCTAGCTGTCAAGGGATGTAGCACATAACAAAAATACTTTTTCCTGACAAGTAAAACAATTATAATATGGTTTCATGCTCATACAGAACCAAATTACTTTCACAGTGCCAGCATGTTGCCTTTCCCTTTCCCCTTTTACAGAGTCTGTGGGGGCCTTTTTGAGCTAGGTCATAGCAAGCAATTTTCCATAAATGAAGAGAGAAGTTTGAAAGAAAAAAAAGCCAAAGAACTAGAGTAGGTCAGAAATAACAGCCATGACAAATCAGCTTCTTACTCAGAGGTTACAAAACAGTTTGATCTACTCCGAACTCATATTATTTCTTAGGGATTATCATGCAGTCTTACCGTCCAAGCTGTAGCTGAAAGCACAAAAAGCACCACAGAGGCAATAAATATTTTATAGTTTAATTTGTTACCTGGACAGAACATTTGGCATGGGCTTTTGTAATGGAATTTGGGAACCACCCGTCCAATTGATGTGGTCAGAAACAGCAGTAGAGAATACCCTGCAGCTCCTATTAGCTGTCTGACTGGCAAATGTGGAAGCCTCAATATATTAACACAATTTCTTCATGAAGGTCAGTAAAGGCTGGGCATGGACATTCATCACATGCTTATGGATATCACAGGAGTGGTCAGTGTCCATGGGCACAGAGTGAATAGGCAATGACGACCTGCACACGCAGCTACCACAGTTGCATGCCAGGTATCCAAATTCTGAGGGCACAGCCCGGGATTTGTGAAGAAGCCTTTGCTGTGACAGCCAGCCTGGCAGAGCCCCCCAGCAGGTCTAACATATGCCAAGGAAAAGTGTTCTCTGCCAGCTGGTTACTTGATGCCTCTGAGGGGCATCAGCTAAGCTGACCAAAGCTCTCATCTGTCAACATCACTGCATCCACGTTTGACTTCACTGGCAGCAGTATGGGAAAGGGGGGAATTTCATGTTCTGAGCTGGCAAGGTATCTAAAAACTGTGGCTCAGATTCAAGTCACCTAAATCAAACATATAAAAGGTGCCTACTAATCTCCCTTTATGTTTATCTGAGACAGAGAGGTACTTCCAAAGGTCGATTCAGTCCGAGTACGGCCTGAGCTGCCTTCAAGTTCACCGTCCCTCATACAGTCTGCAGAGGAAAAGGCAGTGCATGAGCTAAATAAAGTTCATGGGGAAAATGTCCAGAACAACACCTACAGACGCATTCTGCTATTCATCCCTGTGTCTGTGAGCGCAGTGAGCTGTTCATTGGGAATTGCACAGCTACCAGTAAAGCTGCCTCTGATGAGCCCCGTGTGAGTTACCTCTCCTACAAAATCACATCCCATTTCCGGTCACACTGCCTAATGTGTGCCTTCCTTACTTCAGGAAGCCACATGGGATGCTGCTGATATCTACAACTGTACAAGTGACCTGTGCTGAATTCAGAGGGACACCTGTTTAGATCAAGCAGGAGAAATTGGGATGCATTTGCCTCTGTGACTTGTAGAGTTCCCTGCAGCATTACCAGTGCACCAGTGCCAACCAAACCAAGTAGCACCTTCTGGTTTCAGTTATACAGTTGTATCTTTCCATTTACTGGCTGAGATTAAAAAATTTTTGAATGTGTGTCTTTTGAATGTAAACTTCTTTTCATCATTGTTTCTCTTTCATAAAACTACCATGCCAAATAGTCTCCCTGTAAGCAGCAGGATATTAATTCAGTATGGAATCGTTAAGAAAGAATTTTAGCCACATTTTTTCAAGCTTTTGTGCACTCCTTCTCATTTTGCTGGCTATTATATTTCCATAAAAAAAGAAAAAAAAAGCTGTGACAAAAATTACCCAAAATGAAAAAAAGTAATTCGTAAGAGTAATCAGTCATTGCCATTTCTATAATTATTTGAGAAGGATGTGATTTTATTTTCATCAGATCAATAGAACACATATCAAGAACAAGTTCAAGGGTCGTTTGTCACAAAATGATGGCCTTCACTAAACCTCTCAGTCATGAGGAACATATAAAGTATCTAAATTAATTTATTTGCTGATTACTACATATGGATGCCTCTATGTACTCCTGCAAAGTCTGGGCTTCTACCTACATGAAAAAAAGTACTTTTTTATCTCTTTCTGTTTAAGAAAGTATTTCACTATTGTCCATAGCAAGATACAAATATTCAGTATTGCATCCAGGATGATGGTATGTGCTTAACTGTTATATTGAACAAAAACTTCAGTCATGAATTGAAATGTTTACTTTAGAATTGTATCTAGTTCTGGTTAATGCCAGCTGCAGTGCACTGCCATCAGCACAAATAGACACCATCTTTTTTCTTTCCCTGGAAAGCAAAGAATCAAAACCAAAAGGAACTCTCCTGTACTTAACTTGAGGAAAAACATTATATTGGCACTGAGTTTTGTTGAAAAATACATATAGAAAGTGTTTTTAAATGTGCTTGATTTTAAACAGTTCTACTTTTTTGCATTCAGATTTTACTACAGTAAGGAATTCCTCAGGGTCCTTCCTCAGTGTAGCTAGAGATTTTGACTATTACCTATTTTTCTTTAGGTTGTATGTCATTGAACAAAGAAGGGAAAAAGCACAAAGCTACCTTAGGAGAAAAAATTCTAACATTGGTTCAAGAGAACTACTGTTCTGTTTACATATCGAAAGAGTGAAAATAAAATCAAATGCAATCTCTAACTGGAAATACATTTGAGTTGCAGCCGGGATAGGGTGAGCAGCTGTGTGCTGCTTAGTTGCCAGATGGGCTTAGACCATAGCAACACACAAACAAAGTAGAGCTACCAACATCATCAGGTGCTGGAGCACATGATGTGCAAGGAGACACAAAAAACTGGGCTTGTTCTGTCCTAGGAAAAGGAGGCTGAGGGGACACCTAATTGCTGCCTGCAGCTATCTAATGGGAAGGTGCAAAGAAGACAAAGAACAAAGGCACACTCATCTCAAAAGGTGCCCTGGGAAACAACAGGTGGGAACAGATACAGGCTGCACTAAGGGAAAAATCCAATTAGATGTAGGAGGAAAAGTCAGTGCTGCCTTGAGCGACATGATCTAACAGCAAAGTTGGCTCTGCTCTGAGCAGTGCTTGGCCCAAATGACCTCCAGGGATCTCGTCCAAACTTCATTATTTTAAGGCTAACTCAGAATACAGCTCCCAGCAAGCAACAGCTTCTACAAAATACCTTCTTTACTTGATGAAAGGATGTAGCAGACCAAAATGACTGCTACTCTGCTGCCCTGTTTTGTTCTTTTTTTCTCTAAAGCATCCCTCTATGTTAAGGACTGAAAATGAATGCAGAGTTTTAGGGGCAAGCAGTGCTAATATCATGCATGAAGGAGGACAAGCAAGTGCAACAGATGTTATAGCAAACAAATCTGATTTTAAAAGCTCATGTAAAACAATAAACCACACAGCTTGTCACAGAGTTTTCCTGGGAATATATTCAACTAGAAGCACAATTCTAAACATTCTACTGCCTATGGAAAATCAGACTTAATTCAAGTAACACACTGTATTTCCTCACTACTAATAATGAGGACTTAAATTGTTACCTTCCATATTTACCTCAACATGCTGAACAGTTAAACGAGGTGACAGACTAAGTTATCTCAGTCCTTCCTTAAATTCTTGTAACTGAGCACGAGCATTCACATGGAACGAGTTATTCTAGTGCAAATGATCTTTTGTGCTCAAGTTTTGGGTTTTTTGTAAATTTTCTTTGCATATGTGTTTTACAAATGGCAAGCTAATTCTGAGGCATTTTTTAAAAAGGCAAGCTTTTGAAATCTTCCTAACTTTAGTCCAAACCTGCACAACTTAAGCACCCATATAACGACTTGTAGAGAAACATGGTTGTGCATGTTTACACTTATGATTAATCCCATAAGGGTTACACTTATGATTAATCTGTAACAATGTCACATATAGAGTTATTATTGATCCTTACAACTTATGAAAATTCATAATACATGTCAGAAAACCCAAAAATGAAAACAACAGCTTGGAAAATTTGACCAAAATTTTGTAAAGTGGCAAGTTACATGTGGCAGCAAATCAGACATAAGCTTTGATTAATAGTGAAAGTCATAGTAGGAGTAAGAACAATACTGACATCCTTGACTTGTGCTCAAGTAATCAAGAAATGCTCTGCTTAAAAATAAAAGAAAAGCAAATGGGCATTCTGTGAAAATTCCATTGGTCTGATTTCCACCAATGCTGACTACTGGCAATTCCCAGCAATGCTGAACACCATGAGACAATCCCAGCCACTCAAAGCATGTAGACAGCTAAGCTAATTATAAGCGAGTTAAATTCTCCTTGCTCATCAAATGACTTTCAAAGCATTGTAAGATAACTACTTGTTGCAACTTCCTAACAGTTTTCTGGCTGTGGGAAAAGCCTTTGAGAGAGGATAGGGAAAAAAGGCGCAGGGGTCGGGGGGAACCCCATGAGAACATTCAAACTGCATAACAGAAGACCAGAGCAAACACAGAGAACGTCACACAGCAGTCATGGAGACACACCACACGCATGCACTGTACCAGGGTCTCTCATACTTGTTGCAGAGGAGGGAGTACTGCAACTCAGCAACCAGTCTGCAGTATTTAACACAGTCATGTTGTCTCCTGAGAACAGGAATGGTACAACAGTTCATTCTCCCAATGTCTGTTCAGCGTAAATGAACAGTCTTCATTTATCAAAATCGGTGTTTCAACACTTTAGGTCGAGTCTTTTAACGGAACTGTATTGTTTTTATGGGTATTATTTTAACTGGTTTATTTATGCACATTGTATAATATAGAGGCACCTATTGAAGAACAGTTACTACTGCTCTTCAATAGCATGCTTGAAGTTTTCTCTTTGTGGAGTAAGGATTCTATTTAAAAATAGGGTTCAGCCCTTCTTTGTGAGCTCAGTTACCCTCACAGGCACATCTAATTTTTATTGACATTGATAGACTTTTATTTAAACAGAGTAAGTGATTAAATGCTCTACCTTGTGGCCAGAAAGAACAAAGAAAAAAAATTTTCTTAGTGCCAACTGCTAAAATAGACAGCAATGTATAAACTCTAAAAAAGAAACTCTAATTTGACTCATATCCACGGTGTCACTCTCATGGACTGCACCTCAGAATGTGGCACCCTGTCTCCCACTGCTCCAATTCAGCTACGGCTGAACAGATTTTCTGAAAGCATTGGAATATCTGTGTTGTAGCTGCATGGCAGTGCTGTCCCTGCAGTATCACCTACAGCAGTAATGACCAGCTACTGCTGAGGGAAATCCAAAGATCCCTTTATTATGAACTTTCGTTGCCTCCCAAGAAATGGAACTGATCAGCAAAAAAAAGTTACATAAGTGTAATTTTGATGTACTTCTCTTGACAGTGATTTTAATTTAACCTAAATGCATGTAGCTCAGGGTGTAAGTGTAAATCACTACTCATCAAGGAAGTATGACACAGAAAATTCAATTTATTTCATAAGCTACCAACAGGCATGAGAAAACATTTAACACTGTGTTGAAAGCAACCATTCAAAAATTTTCCTTATTTCATCTATGAACCTTGTTTCAGTTCTGCCTCTTATTTCAGTTGGTGCAAATCAAAGAAGTGATGTAGGAATTAGAAATTTACACTTGTATGACTGCCAATGTTTCATAATTCCTGCTGGATTTATAAATGGGTATATGGTAATTCTGGAAATTATGGTAAAAATGCATATGACTAAAAACTAGCCAAACTTTCTACGTGCCAGCTGTGTCTTATACTTACCTCCTGTTCCATTTGTTGTGACTGATGTGCTACTGAGATTAGATTTATCCAGTTTGGAACTACCTGGTGCATCACTACTTCCAACAAGATTATGAGGACTTGCTAGATCCTGCATTTCCATAGACCTGTTAAAAACCAAGGTGACAGTATTAATGCATTGTGATACTATCGAAAATAAACTGCTTTTTCTGTAATAATTTTTTTTTTTTGTTTTAATATGGAGAGTGTGAAAGGCAGCCAGATTAACAAATAAGTACAGGTTCCTTTGACATCTTTGTTTTTCACCAAACCTAGGAAAGTAGGTAACAGCAACAGTGCCACTATTTTTCACTTCTCGTTTAGGTATTATGAAGTGACACAGGCTTATGAAACTGCCACTGAAACACACTACAGAAACTCTGCATGAGGTAGCGTACATATGTGGGTGGACAGATGGAGAGATAAATGAACAAATTCAGGTATACAGGTATTTCTTAGAAGAAAATACAGAAATTAGGTGAAAAGTCAGGCGTTACATAGAAAGCCGAAACAGGAACTTCTGCCTCTCATTATCTGTATTCCAACCACCAGCAGTCACTGCATCCACACTAAATCACAGGAACAGACCATACGAGTGAACAAACAGAACTTTCATGTACATCTGGAATATTCTTTACTCCTAAAAATGTGTATATTCTTCTTGGATCACTTGATATTTATTTTCTTCTGCATAATTTCTGGGAAGCTTGCAAAATGTCAAGCGGATTTAGACTGCAATGAATTCCAGCATCACAGTTACACTGCGGGCCTGTAGATGTCTTTCATGCAGTGACAACAGATCTGCCTTTCTCAGACAAAGACAGAGCAGACAAGGAGCATTTCTTAGACCGGTAATTGCAATCCAATTTGCAGTGCGTGCTCGCCTATTCCTTGCTTCATTTATATATTAATGACACAGGAATTTTTTTTCCCCAGAGAAACAATTTTGCTGTATATAAGCAAAGTTGCCAGCCCATCTGTAACAGGAGAACGATTTACCATATGTATAGTCCAAAGGCCAACAGAAAGATAGTCTTACAGGGCTGTAAAAGCCCCATTAGATTGTAGAAGGCTGAGATGGTGAGGAAAGAGATGAACAGTTGGAATGGTTCAGTTAAGACGACAGCTCCCAGGTATTCATATTATGACCAGGAAAATCAATGACAAATTGTTAAGGTGACACCCAACATCTTAAGTATTTATTTCAAGTTTCACTTTGAAACTGCCTATCTTCTGTGCTCCACACATCCTCCTCTGTGGAAAAGCAAACAAACAAAACTACATTACCTTTCCATCAAATATGGGTCTGCTGTCTGAATCTGGTTTTTTTTCCCCTCCAGAAAATGAAATTATCTGGCATTTTGTGCTCCTAATTCTGCTGGTCTCCTGGATGCTTTATTCCCTCACATAACATTCATTTAACCCAAGATACAGATTCAGACCTTTCATGTCTTGAATATATACAAGGAAATGTAGAAGATACTACATCTCAACTGAGGAAATTAATGAAGGCCTTACCCGAAGCCACAGGAAGCAAAGAATATCATTTACTCAAGTAAATACCTGAGTCAACCATGAGATGCACTGCTAAGTCACTGGAAGAGCCTCCCCAGCAGCACTCTGGATGAGCAGGAAAAACCTGATGTTGCTGGAGGCCATGCATCAGCAGGTAAGAATTTTACAGCCATATTCAAGGAAATGCAAAGGCATAAATTGCGACTTGAACTGTGTTGAACAAAATTTCTTCATCTAATTGTATATACATTTCTGCACATCTGTCAGCAGCGCGTTATATTTATTGTCTACTGGAAATATGATCAGTGTTAGATGAAATGAACTCAAGTTGTTTACAAGTCTGCCAGGTTTTGTTTAGCAGTTTCTGTCCAAGGATAGCAGCTAAAGGTTAAAAAAAGTCTATGAGTTTCCATCTTGTATGTATTTAAGGGAGCAGAAGAATGCTACACAAAATAAACAATGCGTGTTTCATTGCATACACAGCGTAATGCTCCCCACGTGTTCACTTGGCAGTTTTAAATATCATGATTTCCTGTTGAAGTATGATGAGCACACAGATGCCTAATGGGCAGTTCCAGGTTAGAAAGTTTACACGTGTTCTTTTTTCCCTTGGTTAGCATGAAAGTTGCAATAATTTCTTTTCAGACAAGCATATATCATTCCCAAAGATGCAAATTTCATAAGCAAAATCACTGGCTCACCTACCTAGTGTATTTAAGAAGTGTCCATTTTAAACACTTTTCACAGTCAAATGAATCAGGTTTTCTTAATCAAATCAGATTTTTTTAATCAGAAAATGAGGTCCACTAAGTCTCATTTTCTTGGCAAAGAATATAAACAATCAAATGTTGTAAAAGGAATATTCTTTGTTTCAAACTAGCATGAAACATTCTGTGCAGAGAAGTATTTTTATCGCCCTAATTTATTTTGTATAACAAACGGCATCTCAGTTCACAGACATGGCAAGTTAATTAACTAAAATTATTTTAAAAGTAGTGCATTCACAAATAGATAGCTTTTCTGCACAAGTAAAAAACATCTTGCACTTATTGGTAGTCTATTAAGAATAAAAAGGATATCCAAACCAATAAAAAGTTTCACAAAACCATGTGCATGCATTGTGTTATCCTGGGTGCTCCATCCTGTGTGAACAAGTACAGGGATTACTTTTACATATCCCTGTGTGATTTATTTACAGAAGTGCGCGTTACATTCCGTGTGACACATATTATTCAATTAACTTTTCTGGATGCATTTAGTTTACCTCTAGCCTAAAAAAATCTCAGGAAGATGCTACAGGCTTACTAAAATCTTATCTTTCAGTGAATGGAGGATTCAAGAAAAATGCTTAGTAAAATGGATGAAATAATTCCAACATCTTGAATTCATTTCGTCAAACTAAATGTTTATCAGAGTCCTGCTTTCACTGACTTAATCAGAAGCAGGTTCAGGTTCAGTATGTGCTTTCCTCCACTAAAAAAATTTTAAAAGAAATCTCTGAAGGAGTAATTAATACTTCTACGTTCACGCAGCTATTTATTAAAAACTGCTTTCTAGTAAATGCGGTGCGTTCCAATTTAGATGGAATAAAGTTTATTGTTAAAGGTGCTTAAAAAACTACACTGTACAATTTTATTTTACATATTTTGTTTCTCTGCCAGGCACATAACTGAGCTTTAGTTTTCCCCCTCCTGTGACGTCTCAGACTGCTTTTTAGAATAATTAAGTAAAATTCTACATTGTATAAAAAGATACATTTTGACAGAAAATTGATTGCTTGGTAAGAAGATGTTTTAATTATATCTTGATTGTTTGAAGAAGGTTTGCGTTATTCCCAGCTTCTGAGCAAAAACCTGAAACCTGGCAAGCCAGATTTGTCCTTTATTCTGCTTTGGTTGTGCTTAAAGTCTTTGAAAGTTGGTATTTGCATGTGCTTAGTGGATCATTTCAGAGGCTTACTAGAAAACTCTCTAAAATATCCCATTTCACAGAACAGTCTCCCAGATCTCAGTGGGCTTTAACTCCAACCTGTGGACAGCCCTACCCAACTGAGGACGGTTTGAATCAAAAATATATCTGTGTGGGAATTCTGAGCCTTCCCCATTAGAGCATATCCTGTTGCCTGGCTTGGAGTTATATCTTTTCAAGGGTTAGCCTATGCTCAGAAGTGGATTAAGGAACAGCATCCAAAGAGGCAAATTCCACCCTCTTCTGTCCCATCTTTACAAGTGTGGATGAACAGAACTTGTGCCCTACCCCAGACCACCAGAGTGCACAGCCCAACACCATAACCCAACCTTGCACAGGAAGGTGTAACTAGGACTAATGATTGCCCCACTTGACAACTGCATCTCTGTACTTCTGTATAGCTTTCACTTGTGTTGTTTTAAAGGTAAAAAGCTTAAGCCTTGCTTCTATGATTGTGTTTTTAAAATTCCTCTTCTATTTTCCCCCTTCGTTACAATCACATATCCATTTGTCCACTGCATTTTTTCAGCAGAGATAAAATTTATTTTCAAAAAATCTGGGTTGTTATAACTCTGTTATCCATCTGAATTTCCAGTTTAACTATTATGAAGGTGGCCTAAGAGCTGGGTCCTTCCACAGCTTGTAACTAGCTTGATTATTTACTAATTCTACAAGTAGAACATATTTACATAATTTTCTTGAAAGACATGATGTTTTAAAATGTAACCTTTTTGCTACATAATCCAGTTCAAACTTTTTTACCAACAAGACCAAAAGTATGAAATAATTTATCAAAGATTTATAAAGGAATAAATATTCTAACATGAAAACAAAGTACTTCAAATGCCAGCCTAACTGGACATTTTACAAATACCAATTCTGTGCAGAATTTGAAGCAAATCCAAATTACAGCAGAACTGAAAGAAGGACTAGATGGAGGCTACTTAAAATTGAATAATTTAATTTAGTTTATAAATAATCATAACAAAAATTTTTGAAGTATTTTAAAGTATTTGATAGGAAATTTGCCACATACGTTTCTTTAGCAGAATCTCACTAAACTTCATTGTGGCAAAAATGTACATTATTATTTTTATTGCTGCTGTTATTATTATTACTTCTATTATTATTATTGTTGTTAGGTTAGTTTCCCCCTGCTTTTCTTGTATCCCTCCCATCATAACCCCAGTTCTTAAACAGTCCATACTTTCTCACAGAAACCTGGGGTCTTGTCCAGTTAAATAGCAGCTACCTTGTTCTGAAATGAAACAAACATGGAATTTCTCTTTGTTTAAAATCAACTTCTAGTGCAATAGGAAAGTTGGATAAGAGAACTGTTCAAACTCAGCTAACTCTGCTTCCTACTTGTATCAGCTCAGCTCTCAGACCTACTGCACTGTTTTGAAGACAAGTGGAGTAATTTCTTTTTCCATTTCCCACATAAATTTTTTTAGGCAGATCTTTCAGCCATGTCCTGAACAGGACTAGTGAGCTCACCTCTCTTTCATACACAGTCTGAACTAGCTTACACAAGCCTTTATTCTGATGAAAACAATCAAAATGGATGCGCAAACACAAATGTCATTTGTTCGATCTACATAAAATCTGCGACAAAGTTTAAAACAATCAATAATTTAGAGAACACCATATTTATAAAGGGCTTTCTTCTGTTTTGGATTTTTGTCTTGTTTGTTTTTTTTAAAACTGCATTTATACATTACATTCATAATTAAGCCAGATGTTTTTCATGTTTACTCTTGCGTGCAAGGACTGTAAATAATGCAATTAAAAAGAAGTTACACCAACCCTTTCAAAGACTACAGTGGGCACTAAGAAAGGTGAAGAGAGAGGGATTCTGGATGATGAACAAGTTTCCAAGGAATATACAGTTGTATACAAATACAGGTACACCAACACACAGATACATCCAGTCTTATAATAATTCTTTGGTCCTCAATATACACATGGACATGTGTCTAAATGTATGCACAAGAGAAAACTTCCCAACACCTTTCCACGGAAGATCTCTGACATAGTACAACACAACACAGAGCTGAAGAAAATTCCTCAAAGGAGTAACATTTCCAGTCATTTCACCAACCCCAAAATACAAGCTAGTATTTTCTTTTCCAGGTGCTTTTACACTGTATTTGACAGCCTTTGTAATTTTTTATTTTGTCACTGTAAAAGGTAAGGAAGGAAGTGCAAAACCAATGAGGTAAGTTTGTTCCATTGAGATGACTACCTCTCTTGTTTTCCCTGGCTCATCAAGCCCACCTATAGATCTTCTTAAGCTTTGTAGACGGCCAAAAAACAGAACTTTTGCTATTCTAGGCACAATATCGCAAAAGCTGCCCCTCCAACACACAATTTCTGGGAGCTTGCCAGAGTTAAAAACAAATAATAGTACTGGACACTAGCAAGACCTCCTTCCCACTCTCCTTGAGGCCTCCTTTCTTAACTTGTAAAGCGATACAGTGCTAAGAAACAGTAAAATAATGTCATGTTATATTGATAAAACCAGCAAATGCTCCTCAGAGTTTTATTTTATTACTTTTTATTTTTTAACAGTAGAGAAAACAAGTGCTAAACTTTTTGCAACCGTTTGGGGATAGGAAGTAGATTACAGCTGTATAATTTCTGTTTCTTGTGTGTTTGCAAGTACAGTGTCAGCATTCATATCAAAAAAGTAGTGGAAAGAGGCAAAAGCAAAGTCACATTGGTATTCCAAAAATAAAAATACTTCCGTCAATCTACAACCAAAGTCCGACAGAGGGTATCGAAGAGAGGCAACCTTAGTGAAACAAATAATTAGAACATCCAAGTTTTTCTACCATGTTAAGGAATACCACATAGGTAATAAAAGTATCACAAGGTAGAACTTTGCAAAACTGTAAGTATAAAGTAAGGACTGTAGTAGACTCTCTATGGACTATTTAATACAATGGATATGGAATATCACCATGCAGCTTCCCAGCACATGAGTTCAAGCTCACAGGGAAAGAACCCATACCCAGATATTGCAATAACTGCACCATGGAGAGGGTCCTTCTAGTACAAAGGAACAATCATTTGAGGAAAATTCAAAAGTGCCTGATTTTGTTTAACAGCTTTTTCGATCCCAAATAAACTGCTTGTCTTACAGAGGATGGGACTCCTTAGATAATTCTTCGGGGCATAAAGGGGCACAGGTTGTGGTTGCTTCTCAGTTTTTCTTTCCTGCCTATTGTCCTCTTGACTATTCAAGCTCTAATACCAGGAGAAAAAACCCTCCTGCAGACAGAGCTGTCTGACAGGCAGACAGTGTTAGTGCCTGGGATGCACTTGAGGCAGAGGGCTCAGCCGAGAACGTGGGCAAGCAGGTTTGGTGACAAAGGCCGTCACTGTAGCTTGCCCCCTCACACCATTCACAGCTAGAAAAAAGGACATCTATTTTAACAGTGCTGCAACTTCTTCCTCTCCCCCCATGCCCATTTCCCCAGTTAAGCTTTTGCTATCACCCTCCCTTTTTTGACCCTGTGTCACCTTGAGCTTCTCTGTGCTTCCTGACAATTAGGTGTAGATATTTTTTGTCTTTATTAAATCTATGCTTCTCTCTTTTCTCACTGCATGAACAACTGCCAAAGGCTGAAGCTTTTGTTAATCTAGTATATGGCTACTGCTATAATAATAAGATATTATTTTTTTACTGAAAGGGATATATGTATTTGTTCTTTGTGACTCAGATGAGAAGATATGAATAAATACTGTGAAAGATAATTGCTTACAAATTCAAGTTTATTTTTGCCAGAAAGAAAAACTGGTGTTCTTGTGCCTGGAAGTGAAAAGTTTAGGTTTGCTCTCATGATGATTAAACACACCAATGAGTTTAGACAGGCTAGATTGTTGTGCTATATAATTGCTGAAAACTATTCTTTGCTTAAAGGTCAGTAACTGCATGGTTTTCCTTCTTTCTGATTGACTGACACATTTTATTTCAGTTTAATGTCATTTCATGTGGTTTCCAGAAAACCACAGAAAACAGTCTATTGTAGTGCAGTTCAGTCAGCCACAAATCCACATTACATTAATTTATCACTGCTTTCACTTTTATTGGGAATGAATGTCATTTCCCTGTCACAATTAAAAGACAATGTAAAATTAATTTGGATTTCCACACTTTTGGATAAAACATAGAATAATATCTAGGAGCCATTTCTGGATTTTCCTGTTGGACATGTAGCTGACTTGTCCAAAGCCAACAAGGATTAAAATAAATAAATAAAAATCAAGACAAATCAGTGGAACATACTAAGTTATTTGCCCCAGCATAAACTTCCAGGCCACCCTCTCTATTCTAAGGAGGTTGTTCAATTACAAAACACAGATTCAGAGTAGGGAAATAAGCAGGCTGACACTGAAAAGGTAAGTAATGGGAGGCACTTTTTGTCCATATGCTTCTCTTCCACCTTTTCTCTCCACTCTGAAGTTTAAGATTGGTTTGAGTTGATGAAGGCAAATGATAGTTTTATATGGGAAACTGTTACACTGTGATATAATAAACTGATGCACACACAAAAAGCAAAGCTGTGCAGAGCAATACCTTTCGGCCAGCTGGATCCCAGCCTTTGATCTCTTTTCTGGACTATGTGACAGCCACAGTTTTGATGGGATGCAATTTTAGCTCGTGGTTTACACTCCAGTCACTGGAGGAAGTATCTGGAAAGAAGTAATGTGGTGTCTGAATAGATAATTCCCATCTTCTTGTGGAAAAAGGCAGCTGGTTGGAGAAAACCAGTCCAGGAGCCAGAGAGACAGCATCTAAACTATAAGTGTCAAGGACCAGGGACTGAAGGAATGGCAGACAGAAGGGCTGGGTGGTCAATTCTCTTACTACATATACAGGCTGAGGCTGGCCCATCCCAAGCCTGGACATGTGAACAGAAAACACATAAAGGTACACAGGCACCTGCTACTTAAAAAAAAGAAAAAAAAAAATACTAAAGTGGGTTTTGAAGTCCTTATGTGAGTATTTAAATAAACCAAAAATGAATATGACACCACTGTTCCATGGGGAGCTTGTCAAGTATCCAAATTACATGAAATATAAACTACCAGTTTACAGATACATAAGATCTAAATGCAAGTCTTTGGACCACAGGGCCGCATTTTCAAAGAGTAGTTCACCCAACAGCTTCTGATCACTTCCAGATGTGACGGGCACTTGCAAATGATGTGGTTCTGACAACATGATGTGCTGTGTCATAAACAAATAACAAACACTTCTGTGGAGATGGTTGGAATGCAAACAGCAAGCCTGTGGCCTTCCCCCCACTTCTGCCACCACTTCTGCAGAACAACTGCTCAGAGTCACATCTGAAAAATCTGCTGGAAATTTCAGCATCCCTTCTACATCTGTGACAGATGATCTGGCCGGACCTAAGGTAACAAACCCAGTGACTGAAGAATCTCACAGTCTTTGGTGGTTTTGAGTTTGATTTGAGCAACAAAACCTGTTTCTCATATATAGAGAGGAATGTGGAGATGACCAGCTCTGCCAATTACTAGCCTGTTGCTAATATATCCATTGTAAAACACAGCCTTCAAAATGACACTGCTTACTGCAGTGAAATTATTATGAATTTAAATATAATAATGTCAACTCTATTCATGTCAGGCAATATTTAAGCAAATCTAAAATTGGGAAATCAGGGATGAAGGGCTGGGAATTTTGCTGTTGGCTTCAGCGTAGCCTGGACTGCATGATGTAAGTGTGAGCTCATATTTTCATTAAAAAAAGAGCAAGGGGAAGGTTGTGTCTGACTCACCCTAAATTGAGATGTCTGTTGTATTTCAAACTAGTTATTGTAACATGGGTCTTCTTCAGCAGGAAATGTCCAAAGGGAAAGAAGCTCTTTCAGGTGTGCTGTATTAAGAGTGACCATACCTCATTTCAATGTAATTTCTTTAGTCACCAGTACAGGGGCGTTGCAAGAACTTCATCAGCTTCCAGAAAGGACGAGTTATGATGACAGACTAAGCAGAATACAGGAGTTGCCAAAAGCTTGTATTTTCATTCTCTATTCATATTTTAATGCAAACATTCTGAATCTTCTCTTGGTAAATATAAAATGCAGAGAGTTACTGGCAAGCAGTCCTAACGTGGGAAACATTAACACATCTCACTTTTAACAGTGAAGTTCCCCTTGTAAGTTAAACCCGATCTGAATCTTGGCTCCCAAGACAAATATTCTGTAGTTTACCTCATGTGGAGCACATTATGTTTGGCTCCAAAAGAGTTTGTGTCAAAAGCAATTATTTCTGTTCTCTAATCGCAGTCCCAACAATGAGTTTGGTTTAGAATATAAAACAAATATATGCAACTTGCTGACTGCCTGATGCCTTAACTGCTTCAGCATCTGATCACTGCTGTAAGGTATAGCTGAGCACATCCATTCTGGATGGCAAGGTACACTAGGTGTGTTGCACAAATCCCTTGTCATTTTGCCCAGGGTGACCTTATTGCCTGGAAGAATCTGAAAGAACTTTCCATAACTAATTACACTCAAAACAAATTCTGGTATTCTGAGCAAGAAAAGGATGATGCTCTGATAAATGCACCAATGCTGGCTGTTCTTTACAATTGATATAAAATGACTACACTTCATTTTGCTTTACTGTTTGATTTCCCCAAGTTATTTTATAATTTGAAACTTAAAGCATACACACACCTTTTTCATCTGGGGTGAAGTAGGTGACTTTTCTAAGACTTAATAAATACGTGTCGCTGAGAGCTCTGGGGCACAGTTCCCCTTCCCTGAATTATCCCCTGGGGCCACAAGAAGGGGCAGGTAGCAGCTGCAAATCTGTAACACCTCCAGTTCCAGCTCAGCCTGCATGCAGATAACCCAGCCACCAGGCCAGGGCATGCCTGCCTGCCTGGCCAGAGTCATAGGAGTGGGGTGCCAGCAGAGCCACCGCTCCCGCCCTCACTGCCTCAGCACACACAGAGCAGCCCTGGGAACCAGCCTGTCTGCTGGTAACCCTCATTTATATCTCCCTCTGATTAAAACACGGTTTACACCAAATGATTGGATCCCAACAAGACTTCTGACATAACGCTTAGCCTTTTAAAATCATTAAATATCCACTTCTGTCCAAGTACTGAGAGAAAAACAAGGTGGCAGGAAACAAGCCCTGCAGTGCTGTTGGTTTTTAAGTCCACCCACGTCCACGGTGCAGATGTAAGACCGCAACTTTACTGCATTTAGCACAGGTTCCCCACTGGTTCCCCAAGAACCTGGTTTGCGAGACAGGGCAGGGTGCGAGGTGTTCATAACAATATGATTGCTTTTTATGATACAATTATTCTTGTTTCTCAGCAAATGCTAAAGTATTGCTGTTGGGAAACATGGTATAATAATGAAATGCTAAGAGGGATGAATGTTCTTCTCTGGTACTATTTTGAGAAAGTCATGAAAAGCACTACATCTTTGAGAGCACAGGGGTTTATTTTCTATTTAATTTAATCTACATAATTAGAAGGAAAATAAGACATAAGCCTGAAATAACATAGGAATAAAGCATGATCTTATGTCTAGTCACCTGCCAATTACTTCTACACTGAAAAGCAAATAAAATCCCAAAACCCTTAAAAATTAAAGTGACAGAGATTTAGTTGTAAATTGAAACAGAACTTAAATGGAATTCATCAAACAGGATGTTCTCCCTCTCTGCCCTCTTCTGCACTTGCGCCATACAATAAATAATTCTGTTAAAAAGTTGATCTGTGGAATTGCTTTATTTATTTGGGCACTGCATATGCCTTTCTCCATAGCTCTGCCAAACATACCTTCCCACAGACTTGCTGCTTCAGTCCTGGGCCTCTCTTAAATGGCAGACACAAATCCCCTATGAATTAGATTGAGACCATCTTGCTAATTTTCACATTTAACCAAATCCAGATTTGAACTTATATTTTCAAAGGTGGATGGCTAGTGGAAGGCAAGTATATTTCATGCTTCAAGGGGAGGTAAAGTTACTTCTGCTCTACAAGTGACATTAAGAAATTCCCAGAGAAATTTGACAATAATATGAACTCAGATCACAGTAAATTACATCACTTGGAAGCTAAACTGGAGAACTAAGTCCAGAATTGCCAACAAAACTCAAGACACACATTAGAATATATGGAAAGCTTTGCAATGACTAACAGAAAGGAGCCTGCACAGGCATCTTGTGAGACTCATAAAGAACCTTATCAGTTTGGGTTTTTTAATAAAAGTATTCAAAAGGAGAAGATAGAACAGACAGACCATCTGCAATGTAACCACATAAAAGACCCCTGGGCAAATCCAAACCCATTAGCAGAAGTGCTTGACAAATCTGCCAAAGAGCCAGATGCTGCTTATGGAGCAGCCTCTTTCCCTCCTTGTCATATGGATCCTTTGACTTCTGTTCCCAGAGGAGAACAACACTGACTGCTGCTCAGACTAAGCTGCGTGTGGAGGGAGCTCAGGTACAGAACTGCTCTCTGATAAGGCTGTCTTAACATAAGGAGGGGAGGCAAAGCCTAAAATATTACAACAGGTTTAACACACATTTGTGTAATGTGTGGAAGATGCAGATGTTAGAAAAAAAGAAAGCAAACTTGCAATTACCTTATTTGCATGTGGTCTCTTTATCCGGATTTTTTTTTGTTCATTCTTGTCCTTAGCTGAGATAGAGTTAATTTCTTCTCAGTAGCTGTTGCAGTGCTGTTTTGGATTCAGCATGAGAATGTTTTGGTTTTGGTAAGTCGTGTTTATCCCAAGTCAGGGACTTTTTCCTTTTACATCTCATGCTCTGCCAGTGAGGAGGTATGCAAAAAAGGCTGGGAGGGACCATAACGGGGACAAGTGACCTGAATGGGCCAAAGGGATATTCCACACCATAGAATATCATGCCCAGTGTATAAACTGGAGGAGTTATCTGGAAGTGGGAATTATCTGAGTTCTGGGAAAGGGTCTGGCATTAGTCAGCAGACAGTGAGGAACTCTACTCTGCATCACTTTTTTGTAGTGTTTAGGGTTTGGGGTTTTTTTTATTATCATTTATTATTATTATTTACTGTGATTACATATTCTACTTTTTTCAATTATTAAATTGTTTTATCTCAAGCTACAAGCTTTACTTTTGATTCTTGTCACCATTCCACTGGGGTGGGTGTGTGGGGGATGAGGTGAGAGAGAGGTTGCATGGTGCTTGGTTGCTAGCTGGGCATAAACCATGACAATTCTATTTTTATTTCCTACTTATTTTTTCTCTAATGACTGATGAAGGCCTCGCAGGAAGGCAAAGAGGTGAATTGTGATATGTTAAATATGAGCACAGCATACTAACTGCATGGTGTTAGTTAAATGCTTACTGAGTACATAAGACTGACTGATGGCATTTAAAACATGAAACATCTAGCCAAGAAATTACACTTAAAAATATTTGAGGAAAAATGTGATTCATATAAAAATCAACCTGCACCAATCGCTGAACAAGTGATTTGGATCTCAACAGCCATTTTCTTTTCATTGTCTACATTCTTCTCAGAATTTTTCCAGTGCAAAGTAGGTGGAATCAAATATTTTTACTATTCAGGCTCACCAATGGTAAAATATATTTAGAGTATACAAGAGGTCAAAGAAGCTGGAACAGAGTCTGAATTAGTTCTCCTGTGTACTGCTGTAATGTGATATGACAGAGAAGAAAATAGACCACAGGAGAAAGAAACAGAGCTCCTTCTCCTTGTGATTACTTGTGCTGCACATGTAAGAAGAACAAACACTGTCATTTTATGGCTCAAAATCCAGCTAAATTTTAGGATAAGACTTTAAAACACTACTGGATTAAGCAAAAACATTTGCAGGCGTAATCTTAGGTTATCTTCTTTCACTCAAAACCAGTATTTATCCTATCGAAGATATTCCCGAAGATTCAACAATTATAAAATTTTGATGGATATATTAATTAATACAGAAATCCTGCTCTCTTTAACAAACTCAAAAATCACAAGGCACTTTGATCTCCAAAATCTCCAAATTACTTCCACTAACACTTCTGTTAAAATCTTGGTTATCAATTTTTTTTTCCTATGTGGTGATATAAATTATAAAAAAAAAATGTCTCAAAACTTGGGTTTTGTTGTTTTCATTTACTCCAAAGTCTGACCCACCATTGACTCAGGTTAATGGAAGTCTTATCACTGACATGATCTGGCTTGGGATCACAGGGATAAATTATTATTAATATCATAGAAAGTATGTTATGCCCAGTATTAACCAAAAACCCGAGGAATTTTTAACAGACATGAAATATAAAAAATACATTACTTTTGTTATTATAAGCCACAGGGATCCGTTAATATAAACTATTAAAATACTTCCCTGTGATGTCATCAGTTACCATCTATTTGCACTCTAAATAGATTATTGTAATTTCTGTAAACACATCATATATATTTTTAGAACTCCTTGGGGGCTTCATCCGGAGCCAACAAAAACTGATGGGCAGACAGTGACCAGCTTCAATAGGCCTTGGGTAATCAGTAGACTGAGTTTCTAAAGTTAAGGAATGAGCACTCAGAAGGCTGAGAGGTAACCACACAGACTATTCCAAAAATAGGAGAGACTTGTGTTGCCTGAAAACTACATGCCTGAAAATAAAATTTTCACACAGCAAAGCAACTACTCCTGGTAGGAACTGTAGTGCAATTGTCGTGGTTCCTGTATGCCATTCAGCCACACGTATGTGAAGAGTGATCTCCCCAACCATGTTACTTTGATTGATTCCAACTGCCTAAGTGGCATGCAGACTAAATGAGTGCACCAAAACTTTAATAAGTAACAGATTTGTATAAAACATCCTCTGCAAGCTAAGCCTGTGTGTCCCAGAATGTAGTCTTTGTGAGAAATCTTATTCCACAATGTAGTTATTTTAAAATTGGAAAATTGTCGTATGATTTTTGCCAGTCACTGTCTTGACTGAGAAGTCTGGGCTTGATCCTGCCAAACATTTCTCTTAGGTGAAGTGTTTATAATTGTAGTGGCCTCATTGACAGGAATTCTATACTCTGGCATATACCATCCCCTTCCAGTCCCCAAAATTACTTGTGGCAATATTTCAATTTAATTATTCTGTCTTTTCACAGAAAATTTGTTTTGCTGCGTCTGTTCTTCCTTATAGTTTACCCCAAGCTCAAGAAATACCAAAAGCTAGTAAAAAAGACATTTTTCCTGGCTAAAGAATAATCTTATTTTTGCAGGTGTTCCCTGCTGGAATTGACCGGTTTTGCAGAAACACTGTATCTATAAAATTGAAAGAAATGCTTTCATTGCCTTGGTTCATATTGTGTATCTAGCTGGTCTTACAATAAATCAGCAGAGCAACAGGTGATTGCTGGTGGAGTCTGCATGTTTGCTCAGGAGCAGAGGGACACAGTAAGCTGTCAATTGAAAGAAGCTCAAATAAATGGCATTTCAGAAGTGCCTACCTTACATGTCCACTTCAGGATGAGATGAATCTCACCATCAAAGTCTAAATCAGAGCCCTCTCAGTAACTCATTTCCTCAAATGAAGCCCATTTATTACATCATTATGATCTACAGACTATTCACTATGGAATACAATGGAGCTACACTTCCACTGACTCAGAAAAGCATTATCCTCTGGCCAAGATAAGCTACATATGGTTCACAAGGCAACAAACCCTCACTTTCTAAAAAAATTCTAAGATATGTATGAGAAGAAAATTAGGGAGCCTAATGCATTTAAACAATACATATGAAAGCTAGGTAGACTGGTTTGCTCATTTTTACTGCACAACCAGTGCTATTTATTTTTTCTATTATAACTGCTGAAACTTTAATCACAATTTCCATATCTATTACTGGATTTTCTTGCTCAGCAGCTCAATTGCAAGCTCCTCTTAACTATGTAGCAATAACACTGTTCATCTCTTGTACTGCAAATGAATGGGAAGATACTGTTGGTCCCACTCTACCAGGAACTGGTACACAGAGGGTCAACGGTTTTCAGAATCATGGGAAAAGCATGAAATCCTCATCACAGAATCTTTCAGATGCCTGTAAAGCTTGGATTCGGGCTGAGGAGTCTACAGGGTTAGATCTGGTAAACATGGGCCAGCCAATGCCTGACTGAAAGAACGAACAATCACTGCAATCATTCTGAGACAACTGTTCAGGTCTTGTTGAGGGAATTAGTAGGTGAAAGAAATCTCAGGTGTATTTTAGTTGAAACTGCTGAGAATGAAGTTCTGGTGATCTGGTTGTCAGGAATAGGATGCAGAAGATACATGTCACTTTTCTTTTTTTAAGTGTATGAATGGTCATGGAAACACTGTTTGGTAATGCACACATGCAGCATTAACATAGTTCAGATACAGTAAACATAGTGAGCTTTGCATCCACAACAGTGTGCCCAAACTGCAGAGGAAACAAACTGGTCAAGTGAACTGAATGAGAAAAGTGTGGTAGCTCTCACTGACATTCAGTACCATCTATTTGTTCGTGAATGCATTAATGACAATAATGTCTCTGGACATGTATGTGCACTCATATCCTTACCAATGAAAAATCATGCATGGGTATCAAAGTGAGACCACTGAGAAAATGTGAAAGCCTATTTCTCATGCAAAAGCTTTAAGAGAGAGACTTTTAAGATGAAACAGAAACATGAATTCGTATCTTTTAACTCTTACTATGTGATGCACATAGAAGCATGGATGTTGAAGAACAGGACAGCAATCATCTGATTAACAGCTGCAATCTATGCTAATAACCTCACTGAAACCCATATTAAATTGAAATATTAGAGACCTTTTTTAAACACATAAAAAAAATCCCTGTGCTCTTTTTTGGATAACTGCTTTATCTGGCAACTGGGCCTGTGTGTATGATTCAATATTTACCAGTGATCATCACTGGTGAATTTGTAGTTTGGTAACACATGGGGACGAACCTTATCTAGCTGGTGTTAGTCCAGTAACTATAGTGCCTCTGATTGTCACTGTTCTTACAGCATCTGATAAAGTTTTAAATGTGAGGATTTGCTTAAGACTGGCTTCATTTCCTTTTCCTTTGCTTATAGAATTTTTTTAAAAAGTCTGTAAAGGAAAAGCCAGGAAGAATGGGTATTACTGGAAATATTTGATCCACAGGTTTGTAGTAAAAATCCTGCAATAAAATGGAGGGCTTCTTGCTCTACAGGGCTTAGTTTTAACTCACTAATACAAAGATGCATTGCCCTTCTGCAAATACACAAGTAATGTATTTTTGACACCACTATGTATTTTCCTAAGTTGATTTGTCAGCTAACTTTTATCCCAAACTTACAAAAATACTCAAAAATCTTCAAGTTTTCTCTTTCTTCCTATAGATATCTTCATCACAATATAAATATCATAGTTTAAAGAGGGAAAGTATGTGAACTATTCCTCTGTCCTCCTTTACCTTTCCAGGAAAAAAAGAAACTGTATTTAAACGGTCAGAAAAATCTCTTCTTTCTTCTACAGAGTCTCCATCCTCTCCAGATGGTAAAATACCATGATTTTTTTTCCTATAATCAGTGAACTTTGAGGAAGCAGTAGAAGATCCTGCTGAATATCCATTTGCAGTAACATCCTCTCCCTCCTTTCTTTTCTCTCCTCGCTGTCTCATTTTATAGCCCAGAAAAACCAATACTTGCTCTCATTTCTCAGTTACTGACATGACTTTGGTGTTACAGTGGAATCTCTGGCAGGTCTGGTGGTATGGAAAGGAGGATTTGGGGGTAGCAGAGATGCATTCATGAAGCAGACTACTGTCTCAAAGAAAGATGCTGTTCGAGGAGGTGTGGCCAAATAGAACATGCTGTTGCTGAGTGTGAGCAGGAATTTAAGACTTTGTATTTATCATTTTATCAGACTTCAGAATCACATATTCTATCATTTCCTCAGGTCACATGGTATGAGGCTTTAAGTGTAGCTTACAGGTTTTAGGGCAACAATGCTTCCTTATTAGAATCAAAATGGCTTTTTTAATTATCTAAGTAAAAAGGAATGTCATTGATAACTGCAAACGAGTTAACTTTCAAGGACTGCTCTAGACTTCAGCAATTCTTGTATGACATTATATTTCATGTAGCAGCTGTTCAGCACACTCAGGATTGATACCATTTTAAAGTTACCCATCACATAAGAAAATTAAGAGCAATGCATATTTGTAGGCTCTGAACACAGGAACTTCTCTCCCTAGCCTTGCTAGTGAACTTGATACAGGGCCAGCATGTCAGAGTTGTCCATCATGATACTCCTGCCTGCTCCAGACTTGTGGTAGAACGGTTGGCAGGTCCCGAGTATTCACTGCCTCTGTGTCACACACCAATATCCCCAGAAAGCATTTTGCGTGACTGGACGACTAACCAGGGTTAGTTTGCAGGGTGAGTTTGATTTTTACTACATAACTATGAAGAAAGAATGCCATAATAGTGATACAGCCATAATAACACCACTATAAGGTATAATGTCACCACTTAGGTGAAGTATTCACAACCCCTTCATAGGGATTTGATAAAAATAACTCCCATGAAACTCTGACAGAATTTGTAAGACAAAGCTGTTTGTGAATCAAAATGCCCGTCAGTGACACTGAAGAGTCATATGTTTCCTTTTGTCTTTACAACTCGCCTATCCACCATAACTTCAATTCTTAACTACACTTCCCTCTCCCTCTGTGCACTTTACCTGTTTGTTAAGAAAACAGCCACTTTCTATAAATAAATGCTGGCGAGATTGATTTTTACTGCATGTATAACTGGTTACTTCTGAAAAGCATTTTTTGATATGCTGTATGGGTTAGTACATCCCTTAAAAAAATTTAGTAGTCACATCTGCAGTATGAATGTTTCTTTCTAAAAGACAAACCCAGGCCAAGCAAGACAAAGAATCTGCTGATACACACATGTCACTCCAAGAATTCTCCTGACAAAGTTCCCACACCCAATTTAATTACTTCCCTACTGTAAAAACACTTTCCATCTGCATTTATTGTAATAGTTTCAAATCCAAAACTAACAGACTATAAAGCTAGCTAAATAAATGAATGATATTGGCCTTAGGTCCCAAGCCAGGAGCTATTCTGTAAGGCTGTGTGTCTCTTCATTTTTATGCTGATGTTTCATTTTATGTGCAGTGTTTTCACTTAAGCCTTGTTTAGAGAAGAATTACCTTGCTCCAGGCTCTAGAGCGTGATGCGCCACACAGAGCCCTCTAGTGATGCTCCAGCCCGAGGTCTGTCAGAGATTCCCCTCCAAGACCAAACTTACATTGTGACCAAAAAATCCCACTTCAGGCTGTATATGCAGCAGAGCACATGCTCAGGCTAGGAACACTAATTTCAACTCTATCTGATATATCCTCAAACTGAGGCTGCAGAGCTCAAAATGAAAAGTGTTTCTGTTTGAAAATGCACTTTAAAACTACCAGATTTAGCCTTCTGACTGACTATTTGTAACATGGGTTCTCTTGCACATTTGGGAGAAAAAAGTATCTTATTTCTCAGACTTATTATGAAGATTTTAACTACACCTTGTAAGAAGTTTCCTGATGTGCAGAGATAGTAACAGTACGTTGCACTCTGAGTCCCCAGGTTTGTTGCAGTTTGTTTTCATCACACTTTGATGAAATTACATCAGACTGGAATTCATAGTTTTTCAGGGCTTGAGACACAATAGTCTTGTTTGGGCAATCAGGACCCTTAAAACTTCGCACTTATATATGAGCGTTATGCTAAGCTGGGATTCTCGGTGTCAAAATACTCAGAAAAAACTTGACCTTTGTAATAAATTTTAGTCCAAAACAGCAGCACAGCAGATATGTTTTGTCATTTAGAAGGTACAAGTACTGAAGGGCAAAACGTGTTTCCACTGAAGTCCTGGTCAAAACTGCTGCTTACTACACTGAAAGCATATTTGGACTTTTAACTATCTCTTCCCTTTTCAGTTCTTACCAAACTAAATGAAAAGCCATATTAATAACAGCCATGAGCTAATCAAAGAAATTCAGATGGTGCACAGTGCAGCTCAAGACACAGATACTATAATGGCCTTGGATATTTCAGGTGACCCCCAGAGGATCCTGCTGCAATAATTACGGAACATAGTTAAGACATAGTTAAGGATGGGTTTGGGAGGAAACCCTGAATTATTTAACTTTTTTGAGTTTTAGTGACAATGTTAATGAAACGTCAGGTTTTTTTTCGTCTTTCCCCTCACAATGAAAGTTTCTGAGTTTTTATGACACTGAAATAGTCTTCTATACGGAAGCAAGACAAAGACAAAAAGCACTCACTAAAAATTGAAGAAAACTATCCACCGGTTTACTAATCACCAGGAAGATGCACATGTAAAACAACTACTACTTCACTTGCTCAAAATTATCCATACACATACATACATGCAAGAAGCATGTAAGTTAAACCCATTTCCTTTTTCCCATGTATGTGAAATTAGAAATGACTAGGCCGGAAAGAAATGTATGGCTTCTTCCCAGCTTATGAACACAGCATGTTTTTCACATGTGAAAACAAAAGAAGTTTTGGCAAAGACAAATTTTCCCAAATAAAAAATCAATTTTCCACTCTGGAAATGAACCATATTTTCAATAAACTTCAGGACTGAGGTACGCAGAAAAGGAATAACTGAAGAAAGTGACATTTGATCACACAGATTTCCCTACACTATTTAATAGTTGGGTTTTTTTCTTGATTGAAGGTGACTGTTCAGTGTTAGGGCATCATCTAAACTCAACAACCCAGACGCTAGGCTGCATCTTTGACTGGGAAAAGGAAAAAACCGCTTTTAGAGTAAAAACCATTAAAACTGATCCAACCACTCGTTCTTTGCAAAAGGGGCTCTGATGCTACAAGTCCGCAGCACAGCTCAGCCTCGCGCTCCGCCACCGCAGCGCAGTCAGTTGGCGTCGGCCCTCCAGTACTGTACCTGGGATTCTGCAGCTCTGAACCATCGGACTCTGGACACGGCTTCTTCACCTGCAAAAGCAAAGCAGTGCTGGTTACTCTCACTCGAAACACAACTTCCTTGCTCTCCGTTCATGCACTTACAGCAGAACTTAAAGCGGATCCTGCTCTGCTCACCATGATCTCTATAAAATACTTCCCGCACTTTACAGCAGCAGTTTGCAGTACTAAACAGTGTGTTTCATTATTATCCCATGAACAGCTGCCAACTGCACTTCCCCAGGCTCCATTAGTATGTAAAGCGTTCTGCTAAAATAGCTTGGGGAGTAGTCTTAACTAGGAACAAAGAAACCAAAGAACCAGGTTCCCCTCTTTGAAACGAGAAAGCCATACTGTTCTCAGCTTGGCCAAGAAATGTTTTCCCAACTGATACTGCTTCTGTTTCCTGCTAAAGCTCACAATAATAAACACCAGGTTCTGGGGCAAAGCGCACTGTTAGTTAAATAATTCATATGGTATTTTTCATTTTGTGAATCTGCTAACTGTATGTTAACTATATTTTCCTATTGCATCAATGAACACACACGCTGTTTTCACTCATATTTACAATATATAAGTACATAAAAGGAATTTCAGCTTCCAGCTTGATCTCCACAACACACTGCTGTAGGCTGATTGGAGGTGATAAAATCCATCATTGCCAAATAGAAAACTGCTCTCTTGCAGAGTAGGTATCTCCTTGGGATCTTCATGATTTCCAGTAAAAATTTAATTTTACCTTCTGGTAATCTAAATTACTTGTGTTTTCAGCAGCGGAAAAAATATTTTGCTCAGTAGCTTGCTAATGCAGAATCCAGAAACCTCCTCTGTGGGCGGTTTCAAAGTTCCAGTTTTAAAGCCACCTAGAAGTATCACTCACTGGGACTCACTTGGTGTGAGAGATACAATACAAAAAACATTCCCTTTAAAACCATGCAAGTTTCAGGATACCTTGCATCAAGAAACACTTCTATACTTTTTTGCTACTATAAAAGTATTTAAGAGAAAGAAAATGTGACTGTGAGTCACTTCTACTGAAGTTACTGACAAATGACAAAACACTCACCCACTCCAACAGAAAAAAGGATTAAACGAATGCTAAATATTTTCCCTAAATCCCTCAGCTGAATGCCATGCAGCAGCAGTCATAGAGGAGCCACTGGCAGAGCATGAGACACAGTCAGCGCTCACATAAACCCAAACTTGACAGGCACTATTTCATAAACATTCAGGTGCAAACATCATTGCTATAGTTTTATGTTAACCCCACTGTTATTAAAGTAGTGAAGATCTGAAATACAATAAAATACTTCAGATACATAAACAGACGACCACCTACAATGAAAAAATGCCTTCAATGTGCGTTATACACAAACATGGGAAATATTTATTCAGGTTGCTATACTGAGTGTCTCCTGATTGTCAATATCATAGGGAACTGTTCAAAAAATATATTTAAAATCATTTAAAGTCACTGAAATTACAACAGCCTCTCCTTGACAGGAAGTGTGTACTTCCAGGATCAGATTGTCTCAACTGAATTAGAGGGTTTGACCAGAAAAATAATATTTTCATTTTGAATATAAAATATAATTTAAAATTATTGAAAACATAATGTATTTAGAACTATAACATAAAATAACCTAACATAATTAAAATTAATTAAAAAAATAAGTATATTCCTAGTAGCTATTTAAACATAAATCCTAGTAGAGCTTCTTTTTCCATATCCCTTTACCATACACTCACTTCCAGCATACTTTTGCTATCTACTTGCTCTCAAATTTACTGGCATTTACTTATTCCTTTCCCATTTCTTTGCTGTTTTGTGGTTGCCACCAGTAGCACTGTCTGTCACATTTGCACTGGGGCTCAGACCTCACTCCCCAGGTCAGGACAGTTCAACCACTGACTTTAATCGGCTGCTGAAGAGTCTGACAGTCACCCAGAAATCCCAACACCCAGGATTTGCAAAGTGATTGCATGTCGGGTGGTGGGCAACTACCACAGAAGTCCAAAGAGAGTACAAACATATATTAACATTATCTGAGCACTTTTAACATACAGAATATATTAAGACCCCTGGTTTTCCTGGGCAGGGATGAGAGATGCAGTAATTGGGTACTCACAGATGAGTTGTCCTACCACAGCTCACACTACTACTGCATTTTGCTTTGACTAACATTACAAAGCAATTGAAAGATTATGCTTTATCTGCTTGGTAAACAGTAAAAAAAAAAAGAACCTAAAAACCAACAACAAAAAACTCAACTGATAAAGTTTGGTAAAAGTGGAAAGGTCACAGCAAAAAAGCCACTGACCAAATGTATCAAAACGACTCACCTGTGTGATGCAATAAACTTGGGGAGAAAAAAAGTGGGCATTTTTTTATTTAAGAATATTGCAATGAAAGTAAAATACTTCAAAAAGTGAGAATGTCTCAGGTTTGCAGCTTGGCAAATAGATGATGCAGTTCATCTATGATCACTACCTGAAGAAATGTGCAGAACCACAGAGTACAGATTTGGCTTTTCCTCTGAGACTAAATGTAAACTTCATTGCATATCTTTAGGGTCCCTCTTTGAGAGAAAAGATTTAATAAATAAAAATGTTATTTCTTAAAGGAGGAACAGGCATGGGATTTTCTTTCAAGTGGCCATATGGAATGAACACCATTTCTCTTCAAGGCTACTCAAGTAGCAAAACAGATTCTGTTATTCATAAAATTATGCCACCCTTGAAGGTGAACAGAAAATCACTGTGAAAACTTCTGATCAAAGACTAAATATTGTTTCCTTTGTCTTCAGCTACACTGTTTTACCTCTTAATCTGCCTTGCTGACTGTTTTCAAAATAATTAACTTTCACTAACACCACATTTATTTACATTCTCATGTGTAAATGCGATAAAAAGAACCTTTTTCTTTACTCCTGCTGTTTTCCTTCCCCCCCTCTCTGTTTACACAGGTTTTCTCACCATTTTAGTTAAATGAATGTTGAGAGTCATTCACAAGAGTAAGTTTCAGTTTGAATTTTGTCAAGCTGCACTGAACTCTCCTGCTCTGGTTGCCTGCTACAAAATTTTTGAAGAGTTTAAGCTAAAAAATCCTTAAATACAAATATTTGTGAGAACAGACTGTTGTGTTCATGTTTTAAAAGTCACGTCATTATGCTGCCCATTGGCTTCAGCTCCTGAAAGTTGGAGGCAAAATCCCAAAACTGAAAGGGGAGGGGCAGAGTTTGAGGTGTACAGATACCCAGGAATTATAATTTCTGTGAGATTTTGCCCACATTTATTTTAGTTTGTAAGATTCTAAAAGCCCTATTGTCACACTGTTAGTGAAGTCCTACAGTGTGGGCCCTGAATTTCTGAAGATCCTTTCTGCATTGAATAGTCTCCATCTCAAAGATGCTGGTGCTGAACGAGCCTTGGAATTACTTCTGAGTGCCAGGAGAACCCCATGCCATGAGGAAATTTGACATTATCAAAACTGTCCCTCTTTGCTTTGTACTGTGCAGTACCCTGGGTACACGGTACCCAGGCAGTACCCTGAAAGAAAAAAATCCTGTAGACTCAAATTAAGGTAGGAAAAAATGGAAAAAAAAAGAACAGGGAGAGGGAACAGAAATCAGGGGACAAAAGAAGAATGAGCTCTTGATGGTGGCAAAACTAAAGGAGAGAAGAAGCCAAGGGAAAAAAAATGTGACAGATGTAGGGACAGGGTGTGGACAGCAGAAGAATATGGGGACTGGTTGAAGTGGGACACCACAGTTTGCTCTCCTCTCTTCTAGATTTGGGACTAACAACACAAACACAGGCCTAAGCACTTGTCAGAGACCTGCGAAACTCATTACAAAAGTCATTAGTGACCAGTCTGCCCAGAGCAATAGACTAGTTCTGCCTCTGCAGCTGTATGAAGAACTAATTAATGATCCAAGCTGGGAAAATACACTTTCAACTTAGAAGACTGTGTATAAATGTTACACTTATGCAGAAAAATGAAGGTCTCACTTGGCTTAAACTGGGGAAAAAATAATCAATGTTTTATACAATATCTACCTTCACCTCTGACTTGGTTCAACAGATTTCAAATATGAACACTGTTAAAAGTGCCTGATTCTATGAAGGGACTGTGAAAAAGAGATGCGTTTATTAGACACCAAAGAACTGCAATAAATATTTGATATGATTTTTATATGATAAATATTTATATGATGAAGGATTTTTTATTAAGTATGGGCTTTGGCTGCTTCATGTTTAACAAAGATAGACTGAGGAACATTTAAAGAAAAATCTAACTATGCATTCACTGAAAAAAAAAGACACCCCCTGGAAAGCCTAGTATGTCAGGTAATAAGATCTGCACCATAATGCATAGGAGGCTGAATTTCCACAGGCCATATTAATTCTGGCATTTCCTTGCTTCTGATGTTTTTCTTTGCAACATTAACATCTTTTAACATGATTTTATTGGACCCCATTACACTAAATGTTAAACCATGAAATGGTCCTGCTCTATGAGGTGTTCTGACACACACACACTGGAGGTATTAAACTTGTAATGCAACACAGGTGAGAAATCCCTTCTAACACCTACAGCTGAAAAATCTTGCCACATCAGCACTAAATTATTCTGGCAATGAATCTGCTGCGTTCCCTCATATACTGCATCAATCATGGCCTTGAGGATCCCTCCTAAATCAGTAGGTGTGCAACAGCGCTGAGCAGAGCCTGCAATGCTTTGGGCCTGGAGGAAGCAGCTAGGCATGGGGGAGCTGTGGAGGCTCTAACACCAAGGAGACAAGAATGAAGAAAGGAAAGTACTTTTTGCAGACCCAAGGACATCTAAAAGCACATCTTTGTGCTTACTCAGCCTGTGTGATTGCTCTGGAGTATAGGCAGAAGAAGTGCACTTCTACTGCCTGGATGAGTCCCCTCAGCAAATTACTCTGGAAAAAGTTGACCCACCTCTACTTGCTGTCCAGGTAAGGGACTATGTCTGTAGAGCAACTCCACGAGAGGATGGCACAGGCAGGGGAACAATTTGATGGAAATATATGAGAAGAATACAACTCAGGGTATTTGTAGCACTGTGATGAGAATAAATAAAGAATAGTTCTCCTCAAATGTTTCTTAGATGCTGACTTTGACAGTGTTTATATGGAGTTTTATAACCACCTTGACAACAAAAACCTTATCAGAGACTGTCTTTACAATGCCTTTGTGTACATAATTTGCCAAAGATTTCCTTTGCTGCCATGACATCACTGCTATCACAAAACTAATAATGTCATTTGCTTGACCAACCAAAGCAGGGCAAGGGCTTGCTCACAGATACAGTGCTGAGATTTAGCCACAAATTGTAGCCATGCAGAAAATATATATGCTTTTGATTTAATTAAAAAAACCCCACAATGAAAGAACAAATATTATTGAGAATGAAGCAGTTTTTTGACGACTAAATTCAAATAATACTCCAGCTACACATGTCCTGTGAAGACAAAATCTCAGTGACACTTGTGCAAAATCAAAAAAATGCTGAGTAGACCTAGAGAAACATATGAAAAGAATTCTAAATAATCCCAAATTCTGAACTGATTTTTTCACAGTAATTCACTATTCTGCCACACTTCCATAAATCTCATAAGGATTTCACTTACTTAAACCTAGTGATAATAATAAAATTATATAAAGTTTTTTATTAAAATGCAATATTAAATGAAATTAAAATGTATATGAAAAAGTAAGGCTACATACTTATGCACAATCAAATTTTAATTACATTTCTGATGGAGTTAAAAACCCATACACTGATGCTACTGTTGAGTGAAAGAGCTTGAAGCAATAGAAAATTGATTTTTTCCCCTATTTTTCACAATGCAAAGACTGTACATAGCTGTATTTTAACTGAATCACATCCCGAAGTAAATTTGTCATATTTCAGCGGGTCTGAAAACAAGAGTTCTGATTGCAGTGGAAGAATGAGGAAAAATACGCTACATTAATTAATTTAAAGTTCACTATTAAAGGAGTTTTTTGGTTGTTGGTTTGTTTTTTCTTAATGCAAGTCTGTATGAGCTAGTCCTCTAGTGGAAACATTTCTGCTCATCACCTAAACTGGGTTTAGCTAATCAATGGTCTCTTCTATTCTCATAGTCATGAGATCAGTATGCCATCAGCTAAAATTGACAACTCTAATCACAACAAGATTGAGGTTTGAATATGCAAATTCTTTTTTTATGAAAGTAAAGTGCAAATTATTTAAAAGTTTTGAGTATGAAAGCACACTGCTGATGCTGACCTTTGCATTTTATGTAGCGCAGTAGAGGAGACTTCACATTCAAAGACATCAGATATGTTTCCGTGTCTCTAGGGTGTGAGAGCCAGGGATGGGAACAAGGAAAGTCACTGCTGTTCCACCACCACTTCTCTTTTCCCATCCTAAGATGGATTTGTTCTCAATGAAATGTATCATTGCTACCCTCCTGCCTTTGCCTCCTCTTTCCAGAGCAGTACAGTAGTAACTCTGGTCTGCATGACTATGTATACAAGTTAGGCATGCATACTAAGATGTATGCCTAACTTGCAAGGAAAACTAATCCAGAAGGAATATATTTAGTATTAAATACCTACAGTTCAGGAATCTAAATAGGTCTAGGCTTGTCATGTAAGGCTACCTTTACATCCAACAGAAAGATACAGATGTATTTCAGCTGACTTAGAGTAGTTATCTATTTCAGACAGAGAGGAATGACACCAAATTAATTGTGACTAAAGGTTTCAACTCTCCACTTACCTGATGAAATGCAGGTAGTTGGGAAACACTGAGGAATTGGAATGGTGCTGCCAAAGAGAGAGACACACAACCTGTGTGTCTCATTACATCCTCCATGAAATCCTCTTTGCCAGAAACACTGATTGTAACAGTGGAGAGAGATAGCTCCCATGAAGTTTCATGTTTCAGAGCCTCAGCTCCTTTGAACCAGTCACCGATCCTAATAATTTTAAGAAGGAGCTATGCCTTACAAAGCATACAATAGTCTTAAATGCTTCCACTTTTTGGGACAATCTTCATGACTCTCACAACGTTTTGGATTTTCTGTACAAACTGCTGCCAAGAACAGTGTGGACGAACGAGACACCAGTCCACGGACAGCCCAAAAAGCTGCAAAGAAGCACTCCATTTCCTTTTGATCTTATTTCACCAGACTGGAGTGATGAGCAGTGACACACTAGAGCTCTTGCTGGAGAGCACATTACATACACATTGAAGTTAATGGGAATTTAATCAATTCAGGTAAATGCCTTTTTCATACTTCCAGTGAGACTATAATGACAGTTTCTTTTGGGCACACTGCACAGTCTTACCATTGGCATAAGCCTTTGTAAAACATAAATCATAAAGCTTTATCCAGTATGAAACTGTGTTTCTACTGAGAAGTTTTAGAGAATGAAGGTGTCATTAAGGTGACATGAATTGATAAAATCTGAGAGAACTTTAATGCCTCAATTTTCTTATTCATATTCTATCGTTGGGGACTAAACATTCCTTCCTTGGTAATTTCTTGTTAGTGGAAGGGTTTCCTATGTGTTCGTTTTTGCAACATGACTAATGGGTTCACACAGTTCAGACCTCTAAGCGTCTTTAAAATCTTTTATACCTGCAAACATTTTTAAAACACATTTTGAATTGCCTTTGGCACAAGCACACTAAAAATATCAGAGGGTGTAACAGCCAAGTCATAATTTAAGTGATTGGAACCTGTAAAGTACTAACTTCTACATTTTGGAAAGCATTTATGCATGCACTGTGGGAAAAATTGGCATCCTTTTTTTCTTTTTGTTTGTTTGTGTACAATGAAAGAAGGAAATATGCCTTCCCTTAACTGGTGGGTCAGGCAGGGCAAATGCCACACTACAATGGCACTTTTTGTTTCAGCCTGGGTTACCTAATAGCTCAGAGCTCACAGAACACTTTTTTCCTGCAGTTGGGAGGATGGGCCTGGCTCCCTTTGAAAAAAGAAAGAAGAAAAGAGAAGAGAAGAGGGAAGGCATTACCTCCCCATTTATAAGTTCCAAAGGCCAAAGGTTTGGAAACTCTACCAGCCTGGAGCTCATTTATCAACAAATTCAGATTCAGGAAAAAATACTAAAGTACTAACTCTGATTTTCTCTCATTCTCGTTTCCTTTTCTTTCTCTCACATTATTTTCCTAGCTCGCTCCCTCCTCCCCACCCCTACCACCTCTTAAAAGATGCCACACCAACCTAAACACAAACCTTCGGCCTTTTTTTGCCTTTTCAAGTCAGCAGTATATCTCAGTCAAGCTGACTCCGCAAGTATACCCTTGGTGTCTTCCTGTTGTCTTCCTGGTACCTCCAAACTGGAAATCAGCTAGAAGATACCATTCTTAATCCAGACATGGAAAAATGCTTACTGTTTTTACTCCAGTTATATCCCCATGATCTCTTCCAGTTTTGTTGCAGTCACACCATTTTTTTTTTTTGTGTTTGCTTTTTAAATATCAGCATTCCCAGATACCATTGATCTCTTTTCAGGAAAAAACATACTGAAATGCAGGAAAACAGCTATGCTGTGCAATGCTTTCTAGATTTCATCTTGTGATTCCTCAATTTCACAGAAATATTGTAAACAAACTAGGTGTATCAAAACTGCTTTGGAGATTTCATTCAATATTCAAAGGAATATCAAGTCATCTCCTGTTATATGCATAAAATTCAGAGCCTCCTCAGAAAACCTGAACTTATTTTCTTTCCTCCTGCTTTTCAAAACCAGCCAGGGCCAACAAATGCAAAGAAAAAAAGGATAAACTTTGAAGCTGAAATTTAAAGCAATGAAAGTCAGGAAGTTCAAAAGTTAATGTTCCTATGGCTGTGTTAACTTGGCCATGTTGCAAATAGAGCATGCAAATACTTCAAGCTATTTTATTAAAGGCCTGTAGTACCGTGCCATAAAGCTGTTTTCTTTTCATGTGGAAACCAACTTGTATGGGGAACAGTACAGTGTATTTCTACTGCTAATGCTGACTTCTCCACTGCAAGTCAAGTATCCCCGCCTCAAGGCACTTCTCTGTTCTGACATTGCTGGTGTCTCACTGGAATCCAACTTTCCCTAAGTTCACCCAAGAGCTTACATACTGACCACTGCAGGAACAAAGGACAACTTCTCTCCTGACTTATTTGCCTCATCAGAAAATAATCTGTCTTTCCCCTTGAGACCAAAGAACATTTGTCACAACTTTTCCATCCCTCACTTAGATGAAATTTAAACAAATGGCCTTGTCGATCATCTCCTCCTTTCTGCTCTTTGCTATCCTGGTTTTTACCAAAGAGTATATTGATACCCCAGTGCAGTAAAAAACATGATCTCACATCTATCAAATACTCATCCTCACCACAGATTATGAAATACATACATGTAAAATACCCTGATTTAGCAAAGAATTTATTTTACTCCCCTTGTACTTTTCTGCTTGTCTTCTGTGTTTTTAGTATACATATTGCCATATGCTAAGGTTAAAAGAGATCAGCCCCCAGAAAATCTGCCTTATTCTTGGTCAAAAATGTTATGTCTCTTAGCTCCACTGAGAGCTCACCCACCAATGCTGGGTCAGTGTTAAGTAAGCAATGTCTGAAAAACCATCAGTTTCATTATCCTCTCAGTCTTGAAGAAGCATACTCATCATCTGCATTCTTCATGCCAGAATTAAGGGACTTTAAAGACAAGGACTGTGGTTTTCAGCTATATTCAAAAAGCTCAGGAAAAGAAAAACAGCTCTAATGTGTTCACAGTACCCTCACTTGATGTGGGTAGTTTTTGCACAAACTCTGTACTAATTAGTTTTCAAGCACTAAAGTCTTCATAGAAGTACAACCTGTTTAACAATGAATGAATACCTGACTCGGGTCACAGTCTGACAGAATGGGATGGAAAAGTTTGGGTACACTGAAAGCATTGTATATGGATTCAGCTACATGACAACTTGATTTATTGGCAATCCAAGGAAAGTTCCTAGGCTGAGGTTTGAATTACTCCAGACAACGTGGTAAGCTCTTCCTACAGGCTCTTCCAAGTTTAGCTACTTGTTCACTGCTGCCAATTTTGCTCACATACTTTTTGGCCAACTTTTCTTCACTGTTGGTCTTACCCAAGCTGTAAGAGCCAGATGTAATGGTAGGAGACCAGTTATTACCTTCAGTGTCTGCCAAGATAATGCATTCTGTGTGACCTGTCCATCACACATATGTCATAAAGAGTAAGAGGTAACATTCTACATTTCCTTCAGAAAAGGAGAAGAACTACTTCAGCTTTTAAGTATGCTTAGTGTGCAGCTAGTAAGAAGGACTCAATTCACTTCCGTGTTTTTTGGATCCTTCTTCATCTCTCAGGAGAGACAACCATATTCAATTGACAAAGTTGTAAGTGACACAGAGTACCAGAAAGATGAGACAATATAACTGAGCATTATTCACAGAAAATTAAGAGCATCTGAGTTCTTTATTACCTAAATGTTGGTGGTTTTTATCAGAAAAAATACCCGTCATTCACTGTGCTCCTTCACAACCCTGAAAGGCAGGAGTGCGTGTACGCTGAATACATGTGTGGAGACCTGGGAATGCAAACAGGCTCTTTGTGACCAACTGCAATGACTGTGGAGTGTGATCCAGTTCCTCCAAGTTCTGCATGGGCTTCCGCAAGAGTAACAGGAACAGCTGCCTGAGCTGATACTGTATTGGCTCCTCCAGCAAAAGGCATTCTCTGAGCCGAGCGGTTGTCAAGCCTGGGACAAGCCCACAAAGATTTAAGCTTAGTCCTAAATTGGATCATGGTGGCCTGTTACTGTCAATGAAACAATTCAGAATAATGAAGGTAAGTCTCAATATGCCTTTGTAGGACAGGAGGCTCAATTAATGCCAAGAAGCAACAGGTGGACAGAGAAATAAGACAGGTTGGAGGGAGGATGAACAAGGTAATATGAGCAGGTAATATGAACACGATTTTAGCCCAGCACCTGCCTACCTATTAACAGCTGGCAGAGTTCTGTAGGCATTGTGGAAGATAGGAATTACGTTAAAACAGTGCTAAAATAAAATAAAACTAAAAAGAACCAGGCACAAAGCCCCAACAATAAAAACTGTTCTGCTCTTCTGTGGTAGCTTTTCTCCTGGTAGTAGATCAAAGGTATTCAGCTATAAATATCTGACTTTAACACAGATAGTATTTATGAATCTGATCATGAACAAACAAATTGGTCTTTGAAAACAGCCCAAGATGAAGTCATTAACTAATTGTACAACACTAGTATGTTTTGCACAAGCGCTGAGGCCATTCCAATCAAAACCACCTGCTTAAAGCATATGCAAATTATTATGCTACAAATAATTTAAAAAGTGTATTCAAAACTGGGAAAAAAGTGGAAGGAGAAGGTAATAAACAAGTGCACATCATACTCTACTTAGAAAATTACCGAGTAAATCGCCTGTATATTTACAGTGAACAGCTGTGCTTTTTCCTAGCTTCATACATTTCTGTTTTCCCACATTACTGAAGCTAATTTGTTTAGGATTTTAGCAACAATTTCTAGCAGCTGTTGTAACATTAATAAACTACTTCAGATAACTAAGAACTTCAGCAACCTATTTCTCTCATAGTAAGGATGCAAAAAGTTATTTGTAGTTCAAACTACTTGATGGTGAAAATGAAATGATCAGTGTTTTGTGGCCCAGATGTTATCCAACTGGTGAAAAAATAATTTGTTAGAGGTAAGATAAAAGGACACACAATGCTGCAGTGTAAAATCTCACAAACACTGGGTATAAAGTAAAGACCTATTCACATGCATTTGGATCATCAGGGAGCCAAATTTACTTTGTTTCGGGTTACTTTAATTTTCAGTACCTTTGGAATGTATCAGTAAAAGTCAAGAAAATGCTGCTAAGAAATGAGTCTTTTTTTTCTGGGTTTTTTTGGTGGTTTTTTTGTTTGTTCTTTTGGTATTTTTTTAAGGGTATAAGAAAAAGAATAACAATTTAGCAAAGGCAAATGGATAAAATACTTTCTAATAAATACATAGGAAAATACACTACACATAATGTGTGCTATAGTTACTATATGCTAGTAAGCACCACAGAAGCAATATCCTGTGTGGTGAGACTACTTTTCATAGATTTAGATTTGATTATTCGAATATTAATGAACATTTACAACACAACATTCGTTAAAAACCCTATTAATATGGTAGGGTTAAAACATCATTCAGGGAAATTAATCATAAAAGAATAAATGATTAATTGTATCTGTACACAGGAATACAGCATACATTTGGTTGTATACTAGTAACAACAGCCACAATTAGAAAGTACGTAATTTTGGTTTTGTCACTTGTGTTATGCTGTAGTTCTTAGCACTACTCAGAATAGCTATATTTATAGCATAAAGTGTGTAAATAAATCCCAAACTATCAGCTAATAATATACTTTTCGTTATTAGCCAAGGGGGACAACATCAGAGGCAATATAGCTCTTAAAACACTGCCGCAAGAAGGAACCACTTGACAGATCATATTTCAGCTCACATGTAGGCCAATTTTGTCTCTTTTTTCAGGTTTGAAAATTTGACTGGCAATATCTCACTATGGATCTTTAGTATATCCAAAGAGATTTTCATTTTGTAGTATTAATACTGCTATATTAAAATGCATAATTTTAAAATATTTGAAAGTATGTTTTAATTTTAAAGTTGTTTTATAAACAAAATAGTTGAACTAGCTTTCCAGAAGCAATTAATTAACTTTGTCAGGGTTTTTTTTCCAAATTCATACCATTTTGTTTATATTTGCTGTCTTCCAGTAAATTCTTTAACCAGCAGACAGTTACTTGGAATAAGGAATTCTTCCAATTTATTTTGGATGGTTTTATATACCCATCTCAAGTAATAAAGAAAAAAAACCTCTTTAGTTTAGGGAAATATAATAACCAAGATTCCCTAAACTCTCAAAGCATTCAAAACAAAAATAAAGAGACTTCTTAATAGTGACGGATGAATTTCATGTACCCAGGGCAGTGTCCAGGAGTTGCAATAAAGTGTATTTGCAACGCATCTGCAGCCATTTCTCCCACAAGAGTCTGCACATTCTCCCCTAGTCCAGACAAGTGAGCAAGTGTCCTTCGTCTCCAGCTCAACATGCCAAATCTCCTGCATCTTTCGACCCTCCTCCCTTCTCTTCTGTCTCCCCAGCCCGACCCTGGAATGTTTTGGCCACGAGGTTAAGAAAGATTCCCCCATTTATCACAACCTGCCAAGCACAACAGGGTCACAGTCCCAGCCCCGGCGCTATCACTTAGCTAATCCAGCCTCGGCACAGGCATGAAACTTCAAAGATATTTTGCCACGGGCAAAAATTAGTCCTTATTTGCTTTAAAATCCAAGTATCAATCAAGTTAAACTGCGCTTCAGTGGAGCTAACATTTTGAATGTTCAGAGCAACATGGACATTTGGTTCTTAGCTGTGACTCTAATTGAATGCAGAGCTCACCTTGAATAGGATTACAAATACTTCAAGTACATCAAAATTCTCATCATGAGACAATTCATTTTATCCATGAGAAAGCCCTTGATAAAAAGAACTGTTCAATAGTTGATGTAAACACACAAAAGCACCTTTTGGTGCATGTGTGCAAATAAATACAGACAATACACACAGAATCTCTGTTTATGTTAAATCACTTCAGATTATTTTAGGCTCCAAAGGTTTTACTATGAGTTATAGAAGATGAGCAGCCGAACTTACATGATTGTAGAGGTCTGTTAATGACTTTTAAATATCCCTGAAATTAATGTGAAGAACAATTACAGATTCACTATAAGAATGAGCAAAGGACTTTTCTTCAATATCTAGGAAGCAAATCATAAATTGTACCTAGGTAAAATCATATGGAAATTTTACTGTCCTGGGTGTCTGCCTACCACTTTTTGTTCAACCCAATGAAAGCAATACGATAATTATGTTTTTTAAATCAATCCAGGTTCTTCTTCAATGTCTATTTTTAACTTCATCCTTATGGGCTAAAATGGGATCCATATTAAAATCATATTTTTAAAAAAAACTTCACCTTTTCTTCAGGTATTTATTTATAATTGAATACTGTTTAATTATGTATTAATTCAGAGTAATGACTGAATATTGCAAAGAGAAATAAACCACATAGATAATATCTTTCCTGTAAAGCTATTGCTGAAATAGATATCATTTATTTTTTTCCAGCAATATGATTGAAAATATTTTTAAGAAAATAAAATATAAAAAGGAAATAAGTAGCATATTAGCTACAGCATTAAATTCTGCAAACTGCTCACGTGCCTTTTGTACATAAATTTAATACAGCCATGCTCTCCTTTCATTTAAAAATACTGAAACATGTTAAATTTTAATCCCTTGTGAATAACATTTACTAAATAAGTTTTACAATTCAAAGCTTAAAACTGAATAAAGTGCTTAAAGTGCTAATTATTTCCTCTATTCTCCCAAAGTAAATGTAAATTCAATAAAATTTATGTATAGCTATTTGCAAAGAAAACAACAGAAAACAAAATATAAAAATGATAGGTAAGCATGTGAACGAGACAGTATGTAGAGTGTTTTTTCATCTGCTTCTTCTATTTAACAGTAAGTTCAGACATTTTCTCCGACCATTTTAGAAAATAGCCTTGACTTCTAATTCCTGTGGCAGATGAATTAGCTTCCCTGTATGGCTACTCTAACATGCATATGTATGTGCAAGCATGAGCACACAAATGTACAAACATACAGATATTTTCTAAAGCCAAATTCAAGTTACTTTGCTTGATATTATCCACATTCACACAAGATTGCTGCTATTTGATTTGCTGTACCATTTAATAAGGTATACTAAGTACTTTTATAAATCTCAAATTATTTTGGAAAAATGCTTCGGTAAGAACTATTTTTTAATTTAGGAATTTAAAATATTAATTGGTTTACATACCCTTTTCAAATTTACATTTGATTTACTTAAGAAGAAATTGTAACAGCACAAAAGGTACTAAGACAGTCAAAACCTGTTTAGCTGAAATGTATTTCAGAAAATAGTGAACAGACCAAGAAAAGAAACATGTAACTGGATCCTGCTGCTTGCTGCTTACCAGATCACAGGCACAAAATCAAAGAACTTACTGGCTGCAAGAATTTATCATACCTTTCTTCCAAAGAGGTTCCCTACCTATTACAGATCCCTATGGCTGTAAATGCTTGCTTACAGCTGGACCAAATCCCCTTGCTCTTTCTTTCCTGGGACTTTGCTTGCTGCTCTAGGTTAATAAAACAGCACTCCCAGAGTGAACCCCTCCTGAGTTTCCCTGAATGAAACAGACTTTTAAGGAGCAGTAATCCCCATGCCAGCTCCCACCGCAGCCTTTGCACTGCTGCTCTTGCTGCTGCGCGGACCCCACGGCAGGGAACAGCATTTGACTACAACAGCAGTACATGCACATGAGTTCCCTGAAAAAAGCTTTAATCACAATTTATTCTCAAAAAAATGGTCTGTTCAATTGCAAAGTGCATGAAAAAAAATAGATAATGTTACAGAGACAGAGCGGACTTTGGAGAAGGTAGGACCGATGCTTTAGCGTATTTACACTTCAGCATTATTTGTTCCAAATGTATGTCTAATCAACTTAGAAATTAACTAAATGGATTTGAATGAAGTATTAGGAAAAATATTATTCTATTGTATCCACAGTTTTTGCAGTTTAGGGCTAATTAATTTGAACTCAACTTATGTCTAGACACCTGTCTCAGCATACTGGCCCTTAAGTGTCTCTTATAAATATGTTATTGAATAACACACCAAGAAACTGCTCACAGATTTGACAAAATGTGACATTTGCAGCATGTTATAGAACCACACACTTTATTTCTTATAGTACTTAACAAGTAAGCTCCTGTGTTAAAAAAATGCTGCTCCTGAAAGAACCTGATGAATCCAGTCCTGTCTAAACTCCTGTACTCTAGAGCCACCATGAACAAATACCTTGTTCCAAAACCAGTTTGAAACTGCTACTACAGAAACTAAAATCAAATCTCCTTTTCAGAACAGAATCTGAATGGGAATTAATACCCATTTATATTTTCCATTTTACCACTAAAAATCACTTGCATCAATATCACAAATTAAAATCCATCATAACCTTACCTCAGTAGTCTCTGAAGAACAGAAACCAATTCCCCAGATATGCAAAGTCAGTTTCCAGGACAAAAAAAAAAGAAGAGAATATCTGTTACGTTTCACACTAATTAACTTCCCCTGTAGAGCAGCTAAGGTGTTCAGGCAGACTTTCAGGACCAAAAAGCTTTTGCATCAGTCAGCTAGGACTTTTTAAACTCAGGAATACTGAAGACACTTTGTTCTTCCTTGAACTGTCATGCCGAGCCGAGCACAGTCCGGTTACTTAAGTTAACTAGGAGGAGATCTGGATAGTAAACAAGCTTGGCTCTGTCCAATGGCTTTCCACACCCTCCTGTTTATAGTAAGATGACTTGCATTCAGAGGTCACCCCATCAACAGCTCCTGTCTTTCAGTGGGTATCTAATGTGCTGCATTTATCCCAAGGCTCTTTTAATGAAACCACCTTCCTGGTCCCTGCTCGCCTGCTGTCGCTATGACACATCTGCTCCTTTTTGTGCAAAGCCCTATTAAGTGTTAAAATATACAGAAAATATACCTGGGCATATATTCTGCAAGTAATTCAGGTATTTATACGTGCTTACCTTGACTGAATATTAGCAACAGAAAGTCTTTTTAAAGATCAAAGAATTTTGCCAGCAACATTCATCTTGTGAATAAAAGAAATTCAAGAGGAAGGAAGATGGATGTCATTGTTTGATCTGGATTTAAAACTTCTACAAATACTCCCCAGAAGGATAATGCATGTGCCTGTGCCAGATAATATTTACTTGAATATGTTAACATGCTGGAAACAAGAGATGAGGAGTGTCCTCAAGCTCTGCTGTAAAATGATACAGAGCCAAGAAAAACAAGGGTCAAGTGCCAGGACCCCAGTGAAAACACTAAGTCCGTTCTGGGCTGAAAGAATACATGGAATTTATGGTTCTTACAAAACACAGTACATCTGCAGCAGTGTAGAGCCTCCTAGCTCTCATTTTTTAGGCATACAAGTGCTACTGGTTACAAGAGGTTTGTGATCCAACTGGCAATTGTTGTTTTCTACATACAGCACTGCAAACCAAAAGAATAAAGCTCCAGAAAGTTGCTTATCACAACAGATAGATCTAAATTAATTGTATCTTAAAATGAGAACAAGAAAATTGCGTTTAGTATTTTCCTTCAGAAGTCTTATAAAAATAGGAATTCTAAATTTCTACCAGTACTTTTCCTCACTTCTTAGCCATCGGGCAGTACTAGGAAGTTCAGCCTTGTTTCAGTGGGGATGTGAAACTGAAGATGGCACTCTCTCCCCATGCAAACACGAGCCTGACTACTGCTGAGAAATGCTCTTTGAGTGAAAGTTACACCTGTAGCACATTTTCGGCACTATTTTTTGTCACCACTACAGCATCAAAATGACAGATAGCAGCTTGACTCTGCTGAAGCTAATAAAACATGATTGATGAACTGGGCTAGAAAGCCATGGCTATTCAGATTAGGATATTTGTGCCATCATTTGACAGGTTCCACGCCTTGTTATTAGAATGGACTGTCAGGACTCTAAGGGCCACTAATAAATACATCCATCCAGATTCCCTGATGATGTTTTTTGTACTTAAACCTACTAATGAAGTTTAAATATGAAACTTTTTTTCATGTGAAATCTTGCTCAATTTTTCTAAAATACTTGTGCTTGGAAATACAATATACTTCCTTAAACAGGTGCCTGTCAGCTGCTATAATCTCATGCACTGAAATCCAAGTAATCCTCATTTTACTGCATTATGTGGCATAATGAAGACCCACCTCTCTGACAATGAAAACCCACTGAAGCATATATAAAGTACTGGGGAGAACATAATCAGCTTTCAGATGTTGTTTTTGACATTAGCTTTGGGCATAACCTCATTCTTAACTACTGAAACAACACATCAGATGTGGAAGGTGGCTAGTCAAGATTAGTTGGGGTTTCCACCACCAAAAGAAGGGAAACAAAGGAAAAAGCTGTTGCAGTAAATGCTGCCAAAGAAGACTGAAAGCAGCAGGATGTACATGAACAGGGGGCTCCAAGGCTCGAATCCTACTCAATTAATTACAGAGAGTCTTCACAGTAGTGGAGAGTCCTCACAGTAGCAGATAAGGAACAAAATTTTTCTCTTCTTCTACCAGGCATCGGGCAGAGGAAAATCTGCCTGGGCTGGGACTCCATTAACAGTTAAGGAGCACACCAACACTTCCTCTGAATACCTCTGTGTGCAGGAGGTCCTCACTTGGCAGCTTCAAAGCCAAGCAGATTGTTTGCCACTCCCTGCCACCACCTCACCTCTGTATTCCCATCTTCTGTCACTAACAAGAATGAAAGGACCAAAGAAACAACCATCAGCCTTCCTCCTTTTCCCAGTTAAACAAGACAATTTTATTGTTTCTCAAGTCTGGATGCCTGGAGGCAAAGTACAGTCCCACACACTTGTAAAAGTAGTTTATCGCATAGTGGTGATAAAAAATTTCTATGCCATAGTCTGGTGCACACTGGTACCGTCAAAAGATGACCAGAGAAAAATATTGCATCTACAGCATGTGCTCCTTTCTCAGACTGACGGACAGGGAAACCTGTCCCAACATCCCTGCGATGGATTAACTTCTCTGCAAACTGAGATTACTAAAGGGAAGATGTATTTTATTGACACATAAATCAGAAGCATCTTCATGCCCTTTATTTACAACATCATTCTAAGGACACAAATGTAACAAAAAGGAAAACAGCAGATATTAGCAAAGAAACATTGCAGTCATTCCAGAAAATATGAAAGCATGAAATGTTAAGTATTTTGAATTTCTCAATTAGTGCTGCAACCAAAAGTGCTTGGTTTAGAGTCACAGTAGTGAAAATTACTTCCGATACTATTTTTTCCTGTTCTAAACTTTGTGTTAGATGCTGTTGTTCACTGTTTGTCTGCAATACAGAGAACACCAAACCAAAAAGAAAAGCCAGCCTTTGCATTTTAAGAAATGTCACAAACTGACATTGCCAAGTTGCAAGTGACTTCTTTTTTTACTATTCCTTCAGATTTCATCATAGGACGTGAAGTGCTTCTCAAGGCACACTGCAGGGAAAAACACAGCAACAGCAGCACATTTTGTTGCTGTTGAGCAACCTTCTCTAATATATCCTGGGAACCACCACAACCACTTCACATTTTGAGTCAGGGTATTTTTCAAACAATAGAATGATAAAAATCACAAAAAGGAGAATGCAACTAGAGGTACTTTTGGAGAAAGGGATGCCTGTGAGATTGTGGGTTGGTCAACAGTTTTGTAACTGAAGATCAAATTCACTGACAAGTAAGTATGTTCCTGAATTCTTTGTTGGATCTTGCATTCAGTGGGGTTTGAAGAGGCTTTGATCAAGTGGGCTGCACCACTCTCTGATTCTTCCCTCTTTGGGGTCTGTCGACCTTTCCCTGCTGGCTGGCTCTGGAAAATCACCACAGGCCCTGGGGGATGGCAAATTTTAGCCATAGAATGGATGACGGTATAACAGTGCCTCCAACATGCCTAGCTTTTTTTAAAAAAAATAACTGAACTGCTTTTACCTTTTCTTCTTTGTTTGTTTGCTTAGTTCAAAGATAAATGATATAATTCCCAGTTCCAAACTACCGTGCTTTTTAAAGAAATTTAAATTAGGTTTAAATGTACAACCCCCTCCAAGATGGCTTTGTTGACTTGTAAGTTCTCTTTTGTTTGTTTTCTCTGAGCTGTATTTGTGGCAATTCATCAGACTTTACGGAAAGAAAAACTACCATTTGAATTTCATTTCATGAGTGCCTCCTGCCTGCTCCAGGACTTGTCTGTAAAATCAAGGGATCAAAACAAAGTCATTCCTATTCTACTACTTCTGTTTATACATGACACTATTTATTAGACTCTCCAGCCACCACTAAAGCTGTGTTACATTCTGCCTGGGCACTGACCAGCCTGAGGCTTCTTAGAGCAAAGTCTGTGGTTCCATCACAGTCCACTCCACTTTCCCTCTCCTCGTTCTCCTCAGCCTTGCAGAGAGACTCTGCTTGGATACAGAGAACAATAATAAAACAGTGGATACTAGATGGATTTAAGAACATGCACTTTTTTCACAATTGAAACTGCTACCAAAAACTAAAAACTGCATAAATATCAGGAAAGAGATTGAAAACATGGAAAGGCAGATCTGTGATTCTGTGATTCTAAATCTCAATAAAATAATTGAAAAACTGATGGAAGCCAGCTAAATTCTAAGCTCAAAGAAAAAACAGACCTCTGAGCATATCAGATTTTCAGTGGTAACTGAAAAAGTTTGTAAACATAAATAAGAATTACACAGAGTAAACAAAAATTTAGAAGAGCAACAAATGGCATATATTTACAAATAACATTCCTGAAAGAGCTTTAAAACACCACTTTTTAAATAAAAGTTTAGAGGTCTTTCTATTTTGTTTTCTGTTTTCTCAGCACCCGAAATTTCCAATTTATTTCTGTAGTCTTACAGTTCAGCCTTTAAACTGAAATATCAAGCCTTTAACTCAAAGCGTTAATGACCAACACAATAAAGTGGTGGAAACTGGCCACAAAGTACTTTGTCTCCATCTCAATTACTTCCACTGGTTTCACTGAATCTTTTTGTAAAAATTACTCATTTACCTCTCACTTATGCCTGCCATTTTAAGTATCTGTGATATTAATTCTGACTTGAAATAAACAAATAAATCAAATCTGAGCTTTACAAAATGTATGTCAAGTTCAAGGTGCAAACTTTGTGAAAAGATTTTTCATATAATTTCTCCTAAGGGAAAGTTCATATATGACAGCCTATCTCTCAAAGGCATCCAAGGGAAAAAAAAAATGGTAAGAGTATTCATTCAAACCCCTGCTAATTATTATGCGTTTTTATCACCATATTTTCTGGAGTTACATTCAAGATGGGTAATGTCTTTAGTGATCAGTGCTGGGCACAAATACGATCTCAGCCCTGAAATCTTAAAGTTAGTTTTATTAATGGCTCTAGTATAACCTTCCAAGTTTTTTTTATGACCAAATAAAAAGTTTATTTAAGTAAGTACAGGAGAGACTGTACGTAAAAGCTCAGAAGGAGTTGCAATTTTTGAAGTGAATCTCAAAAGCTGCAAGAAAAGGAAGAGGTTGAACCATTTAGAGTTTTTGACTTGAGCTCCTTATCATCAGGCCCCATTTTCTATCCCTGTAACAGTTATGTGTTCCAAGACACTCAGTAAGAATGTCTGCGTATCTGACTGCTCTTAGTCAAGCCTCCCATTCTAGGTAACATCCAGTTTGAGTACACAAAATGCAATCCATTTTTATCTCTAATTTTTTTGGATGTGTACAATGCTCTTCACTGCCTGTATTCAGCACTTCTTTCAGCTTCTGTTCTGCTTCTGTGACAGGACCAGCTCTCCTCCCTCATTCCTCCTCCCTCCGTGCACACATGACTACTACAGTGTACACAGCCAGAAGTGATGGTCTGAAGAATGGCATGATAGAATTTTCATATAAAACAGGGGTTGTATCCTTGCTTTAGCTTACTGTTTATTTTGATGGCTGATTGGCACCTCCATAATTACCATGGACCTTCTCAACAGAAAGTTGGAGCAATATCAGTTTGGAGACAACCAAAGCAGGGATTCCTACACTGCGGTATGCAAACCACTTCAAGGCAGCGCTTTTGTGCTGGGGCAGGGAAAAGTGGGAGCAGCAGCAATAGATCCTGACCTTTCTGGGCACAGTGCTAGGACTCATACTGTTTATTTGTGCCTGGAGCAAAATCTAGTGTGGTAGGGGAAGTGCTTTGTGCATGATGGAAAAGATGGTGTTTAGGTTCTGACCTGGGAGGCATGGGAATTAAGGAATGGCTGACTTACTCTGAAAAAGATCTGCTATATGACTCTTTCCTAGCAAATAAACTCTTTTAGGCCTTCTTCGGTTTAAAGGATTAATAAAGTCAGCAGTTTTTACTGAGGACACTTCCCTTGATACATAAGTATGTAAGAAAAATTCCATTTTCCTTTTTTAAAAAATATAAACTTTCAAAGAAACATGATAAAATTTATGCATGCACTAAAACTAAACCCATAAAAATAATTAATTAAAAAAAAGAAGAAAAGAAAGAAAAAAAGAAAATTTTGCCTGTAGAGTAACTCCCTTAAACACAACCAGACAAAAGCTCTGGTTGTGAGTCAATGAAGCTTATCTTTCATAAATTTAGGGAAGCTAGTCAGCTTATATAAAGAAATTATTTTCCCTGTATAAAAACTTGGAAGGGAGCCGTAAGTAAAAAGTAACACAAACATGAGTTACATGGTGAAAATTCTTGGTTTTCTCCATCGCTATGTAAGGACATTCCAGGGAGATATCTAGCTTGCTGGTCAGTTAACTCATCTTTACTGGAAACAGCTTTTCTCAGGCACTTAGGAAACACTGTCCTACCAATGTCTTTTAGCATTTTGAACAAAAGATATATCAAAAATAAGTAAAATAAATTTAATAAATTAAATAAATTTTTTTTTGGTACAATGTTTTTATAGATTTTATTCAAAATGTTACAAATGTTTTAATAAAGAATCCATACTCTGAAAGTCCTGCTGAGCCATGCTAACTATTGAGGTCTCTGCCTTTTCATATAAAGAGACTAACAGCTAGTTAAAAGAAAAAGTCCTCTTGTGTGACAAAGCCATGTTTCTCCCAAAGTTACAGATGACACTGTAACTGTTAGACAAGTCAGTACTCTACATTTTTAGGCATACCTCTGATACTATATTAATTTCTTAAAAACATAATTCTAACAATCTTTCACCATAATTAATTGATAAATTATCTATATTCTTTCTTGATTTGGGTAAGATGGTGCTGACAAATTTGTTCCCTTGAATGTTTATGTCTTTTTACTCATCAAAGGAGGACTTGGACAGAAGTTTCCATTTTTGCCTTTGTTTGTGTTGGCAGCTTTACCAATGGGAATTACAAAGAATTTCACAGCCTGGCAAAGGGAGGAAGTGACATCTCTATATCCCCAAATTATCCAAGCTTTCAGCAGCTTGCTCCTTCTTCTGCTGTGCTAAACTATAGCCTTTTATTCCTTTCTTCTCCAGTGGCAGCATACTGCAAAATACAATCCTCCCTCTCTGCAATTTTATTAAATTCACCCTTTGCTTTAAGCTATTCCATGCTGAAGCCTCAGTTAATTTTTTTATTCCTAGGAAACACAAAAACACAGGGGCATATTCTGTTCTTTAGAGGCATTGATAATTTCTTTGGTGGAATGCGCCCCAGTAATCAGGAGCAGAATGTGGATAGTTTTGCCAAAATATCATTGCATTGAACTGATCACTACAGTGTAGTGAGTAACTAACTTAGTGTTACTAAACACTAAAAGTGTTTTAAGTTTGTAGAACACCTAAAAACTCTACACTCCCTCAGTATTTTTCAAACATATAGATTTACAATTGGAAATACAATGGTATTAATGTCCTCTTCTGACAACACTCTCCTTGAGTAAAATATCTATCTAAATCTATCCATTATACAGTAGCAAAATTTGGCCTTTGTTGTGGTTTTCTTTACCTAGTATTTCTATGTATAAATAATTAAATTTCTATGTATGAAGTTTTATTTCACTGCATCCGGTTTCCTTCTCATCACACTTGCAATTCTGCTACAGTCAATGGGGTTGCACTGTTTTGAGAACAAAATCTGGATCAGGATACAGATTTCAACACCACCCTACTCAAAAATATAATGTTTCAGAATTTTTACCGCAACTTCAAAGGTGGATCATCTTACAAGTGACTAGTGCTGGAGAGCAAACCTCCTCCATCATCATAACAGATCTCTCAGCAAAGCACAAGCATTTGGAAGTAGTACTTGTTTTACATCGTCATCTCTATTTCTGGACACAAGTGCAGAAATGCAGATAAGTTGTTTTTATCTACTAGTTAGAATCTGTATATATAAATAAAGAATAAAATATCACAAATCATAGTATTTTGCAACATGATTCAGCAGCTTTAAGAAAATCAGGTTTCTGTCACTGCTACTTACATGGTGCTTCTGTAACTGCCACTGTCACTGCTACTTACATGGTGCTTCAAATTAAAAAAAAATTAAAATCCCACAATGAGGGGTTTTTATTGCATGCTTTAAAATTTATATTTTACTAAAATGGATTTCTAAAAATTTTCATTAAGGTCTAAATGGGTACTTTGAATTCTGCTTCTCCAACTGGACTTTTCGTCATTCCCATCAATCAAACAACACCTTTTAAAGACTGAGAATGAAATATAGAGACTTTAATTTTTTTATTCTGCAGAGAAAGAAGTGAACTGAAATGAAGGAATGAACACACAATATGAAACAATAAATCCTAGTAAATTTTGCATGTAAACAAATCTTCTGTCCAAACTGGGAGACAAGCACTAAACCCAAATGGAATACAGGTAAAATCTATTAATGGTATTTCCTCATAGTACGTGAAAGCAATTTCTCTTTAACTTTGAATGTAATGCGGTGATTCTTGTCATGGGCCCCATAAAGAGAGTACAGATAAACCTTTTTCTTCTCTCTGACAGCTATAACTGTATTTTGACAATTTTTAAGATACAAGAAAGTGGTTTGGAGATACACATTTAAGCAAATGACTTCTTTCAAAATATTGGTTTCTATGCCAATACAAGTATTCAGCATAACCTATTAAAAAGCATATGCATGTGATTATTTCGTCACATGTGAGTTGTCTCACTGGCTTTAGTAAGTGTTTAATTCACAGTGTGCAGCTAGGCATATGTGTAAATCACCACAAGAATGGAATCTGAATTGAAAAAGTGTTAAGTTTCTACCAGGGATTTAAGTCTATTCTCCTTTCCAGATTTGTAACACTTGTTTTCAACAAAAAAGACATGACACTGTAGTATGTGCAATTAGAAATGAGACTTAACTGCTCACACTCATTTCTAGAGATGTACAAACACCTTGAGATATTATTAAAAAAAGTATATAGTGCATGAAAATATTACTTCAGAGATTTGAAACATTTTAAGCACACATATTAATTCAAAATGAATCAGTTATAAATATCTTCAGTTTTAGCAAGAGTTCAAGGGAATATTAGAAAATACCAAGGAGTATTTTAAATCACTTAAGGTGCACAGCAGAGAGAGAAAATATGCAACTTGGCAATGAAAATATGTAGCTAAAATGAAGCAGAACTCTTTCACTACAAGAAAAATGGCATCACCTATTCAGAGTGGCTGACTGGGAAAAACATGTATGCAAGGTTTATGGTGATTTGGCCCAAAATTGTTGCATCTGGACAGAGCAGGGCACAACCCTAACCCGTTCCCTGTTACTGGGTGTAACTGCAGTTCTGCTTTCTGCCCCTGCTGTGAATGAACAAATGCTGTATTAAAAGAACTGAGGGATAAAAGGAAATTTGAAACAACCTCCCAAGTGCATTTAAAAAAATTAAATAAATGCCTGGATATGCCTGCACAGAAGGGCAGGGTAGGAAAAAACAGTCCCAAGTGAAGTCCTTCTGCTGAGAATTCCTGTGTGAGAGCAGAGCAGGAACCCATGCCAACAGAAAAGGAATAGACTTATTTTTTTCTTCAGTGAGTGCTGCACTCCAGAGCTGGCTGAGATCTCAGTTTAGAAGATATCAACTGTGATATCTCTGCCTTCAGTCTCTACCACGAATTAGATTACCAGATTAGATCTTTGGGTAATACAGGATACAGTGACGTATTTATGAAAGTGGACATTACTGACGATTTTTAAAGTAGATCCAAGGGTCAGCCCCTGGTCTGGTGAAGTTATGGAACAATCTGCCAGGACAAGGAGTTCAAACTTACCTCTATACTATATGGATTTGTTGTTGTGAAACACAAATATTTCTATCTGACCAAGAAAATACTATTTAATATGTGAATGTTTTATTTTTCATGAAATAATTTCAGTCATAGAGACATTCATGTTCTCTAGTGGCAGTGAATCCTAAATCTTTATTATGAGTTGGTAGAAAAATATCCCTTTTTATTAGGTTGAAATATATTTCAGTTTCCCGTAATACTCCCTATATTGCATCACTTGCCCTAGTGCCTCTATTGTATTCATTATTGCACACACATTACTGCACTCGTCTGTCAACTATATCTGTCACAGTCCATAAAGGAGGGTTGGGGGGTTGAATATCTTTATTAATTTCCATTTCCCATATCTGAATTCTTTAATTCTTCCAAATCCTTAGCAAGCTGAGCAAATAGAATTGAACATGAGGCAGGGATTTCTCTCCCTCCCTCTGTCTCTCTGCACTTTCCTGTGTCAGCACAGAAAGACTGCGAGAGACTCAGAACTCCCCCCTGGGTAACCCTTCTTATGTTTTGTGTGAGGTCACCTCTGCTGTCACCTTGGGTACCAACACTCCTACCTATCTCAGCAGTATCAGGGAAGGAGGGTGGCAGGGCGCAGGGGTCTACTCACGTTTTAGGGAGCTACAACACAACTCTATTCCACTGCTTTTTCTGAATAGCACACTTCTCAGTCCTGTACTGAGACTCCCTGGGACTCTGTCTCCATGACACTCAGGAAAACAAAATCCAATGCACCACTGTGGCAGAAGCCACATCTCTTCCTCAGCTGACTTCTAACCTGGGTTCCTCAATGAGAAGTTACAACTAGGTTGCATTAACCTTAATTTTTATTTGCTAAATATCTACACAAAGTCAGACGGCTGAAGCAGTTATATGAACTCTTCTTTTATTAGATTTTAAAAGCTGAGCATTTTTGTACTGTTACCAAATTTTTTCTTTACTGAAAAAGAAACCCTGTGAACCTTGAGGCTGATACTTTAGTTTTCAGTTAAACAAAACCTAAATTTCTGGTTTCTATAATAAGGTTTACCATATAGACAGAAAGGGAGTGAAAACCACAGATTATTATGTTAGCTTTTCAAGCTCAGAAGGACACATTATCTCAGAGCTGGTTTTTGAGAAAGGAATACAAACAGGACCTGGAGGTGCACCAAGTTTAAGAATAACCTGAGCAGCCGCTCAAAGAGGAATTCTGGAGGCGGAAGAGTAGCTTGAAACAGCTACCACCTCGACAAAATGTAGGGAATCAAACAGAAATAAGAGCTGAAGGACTGTTTCAAAGAACATATGTGTGAATGAACAATCAACCTTGAGCATTTCGAAAACACTAACTCCTGCCTTCCATTTGACACTATGTGAAAGGATCATACAGCTTCTTACTGCATGATAAAACTGTGTCTTGCTTTCTCTAGATCTTTATCATATGTACCTCCTCAGCACAGATAAAGATGAAATCAGGGGTCCTTAGAAGTTGAAGATGGAAAACTGAGATTTTCATTACATCTCTGTTTTTCTAATAAAATATTACAGATTTTTAATTTCAGAATTTAATAAATAAATCAGCTGAGGAGTTCTTTATCAAAATTAAGCTAAACAGAAGCCATTTTCTGAAGGCCAGAGAGAAAATTCAGATGGCTAAATCAACTCAAATGAAATAAAAAGAGAATGAATATAAACAGGACCTGTGCTAACAGTAAAAAAGAGAGAAAATGGTTACTACAAAAATGTTACAGTCTGCAAGATTGTTAAAATTTAGGTAGGAATTTTGGGCACGAAATCACAGTTTTTTTTAAATTTCAGTCAGTAAACCAGAGTTTTCATAGTAACTTCTTGACTAAATGAAAGGACATACAAATAATTTAATCTACACAAAAGAAATAGAGAGGAAGAGTGACTTAAAAACCCCAAAGATGTCATATTTTGATAAAATACAACTAAAATTCACTAACTTTGAGCATAAATCAGGATAACCATTATCAAAGAATGGCAGGGACCCTAACAACCCCCCAGCCCCTACCCCACTGCCATTGGTGATTGGTATATTATGATACACAACACGTTACAGAGAGGCACCTTCCAGATTTTGTCTTGATGTTTAAATTTTACAAGGTTGGAAGGTTACTAGGTTATGAAAAGCTGATTCATGAGCTGATTCACGTGCCCCTCCAACTTTAAGTTTTAGTTTAAAACTATCCAAAGGTGTGGTGACTATGGCTATCTTTCTACAAGTCTGTCTTGCTAAAGTGATGGCCAGTATCTTCAAAGGGCTATTAAAGTACCTGGAAAGGTAGAGGAAATAATGAAAGGTATCAAAACATTCTAAAAGACTTGTATCTACCATATACAAAACTGTCAGAGAAGCCACACTTTGAAGCACAGGTATTTTCTACCATTTAAATATTTTGTATTTGCTTTCAAGTATTTTAAATTATATTTGTAATTACACAGTTCTGTACCAACACGAAAACTTGCTACAATTACTGAGTGAATAGGATTTAAAAAAAAAAATAGTGTTAATGAGACATTATTAAATATATAAACAAGAACTTCCGTTTTTAATCTCAGACACAAATAGGAAGAAAAATGTCTCAGTATACCCCAAGACTAAGAAGGAAACTACAAATCTAACTATACCCAATAGGTAATTGTTTTACAATTCATAATGGATGAAGCCTTGCAATTATATGTTTTTCAGAAAAATATTTTGTCACCTCCACAGAAATGAGTTTTCCTAGACACTTTTAATTTCAATTAAGACAACTGGCAGGAAAGCAAAGGAAATCAAATTCTTCTACCTCTAATGTAAAGGAATTGAATTAAGATATTCAAAACCAGGAATTTTTTTTCCTTTTCTAATCCATATAATGAACAAAAAATTAGAAGCTGAGTTGAGCTTTACTACTCAAACTAATTTTTTAAAGGTTTCTGGTACATAGAACTTCAAAGGCATCTAAGTAGGAAAAAAATTAATTGTCAATTCAAACTCATTCTTTCAGGTCAGCAATTAATTTAATTTGTAACATATGAAAATCCTTCTGTATATCTTTCAACATGTTTATGTATCCAGATGGGCTTTGAAAATCTGTCTAAATATGATGATTAGTTCACTTAGTATCTGCCATTAATAATTCCCTTGTCTAATAAATCCTTTAGTCTTGCATGAAAATATTTTTTTCTTATATATTCAAATTATTTAAGACTTCCATATTTTAACAAAAGAAATTTAATATTGTTTTCCTGCATTTGTCTGGAACTCTGATTTGCATCCTAACTGCAGGTTGATCTAAATAATTAGTTCAAATTTAGATTTCTACCAAATAACAAATGTAGTATCCCTTAACAATATTTAAACTGAAAATCAGAGGTTTAATAAGACCAGAAAATTACTTCTTTTTCAGGAGTCATGTGAGACAGGTACACATTTCATGAATATGTTGTCAAGGAGAAGTTTTCTAGGAAAAATCCAATTTTAAAATACTCATAAAAAGCAAGAGAAACTCTTGGGCTTTTTTTTCTGATGGGTAGTTCAAACTGAAGTTAGAATTCTGGTTTAAAACACTTTGACGGAAACCAGGCAACCCTGGGAACCTGAATGACTCAATTCTACAAAGTCTTTTACAAGGACAAAAAGACTAAAATTTTTAACATCTGGTCTTCCACCACCAAAATCAAGAGCAGATCGACCATGGATGTCATAGGCCAGATCCTGTCTTGACTCTTGGGATGGCAGAACAGGCCTTAAGATGTGTATAAGTGACTCTAGAAGCATCACATAGGCAAAGTTATATCCATACTCATTCACGGATTGTAGATTACATCTTTATACATATCATTTCTGAATTCAAGTTACTAAATATGTTTCAGCTTATCAAAGTGTTTCTGACACAGTGTAGGGTGAGGAGAAAGGATAAGCAGGTAATGCAACTAAAAGGAGCATACATTAATAAGTTAGTTATCCATTCCTATAGTAACTTACACCTCCTTCTGGCTCTTTGGTATGTAAATTAAAGTGACTGAAACCAATTTACATATACATGTATACAGCAGAAACTGGGTGGAAATCTAGATTGGCTGAACTAACAAATTCCAATTTCTTGGCAAGTTAGATATCTCACCTAAAATCTCCTTATCCATTTATACATTAGGAAATGTGGACAAACCAATTATGGAACAGACACAGACCCCATGAGATCAAAAGCAGATCAGTATGCAAGGGTGATAAGCCTAATGAAAGCATGGTTTCAAATGGCATATTTTATACTCAGTAGGAGCCAACTGGGACTTCAGAACATGGAAAAAAAGGTAAAGAGGGACAAGTCCAAATGCAGAGGGTTTACATCTGCGTACAAACTGTGGAAAGCAGGCACTTCTCAGCAGCTAAGGGAAGGCTAAGTTAACAGCATGGGGATTGTTTTGACTTTGAGCCAAGGCAATTAGGGGATTGCACAGCATTACGGCTGTCCTGCCCAAGAAGAGCACCAGAATGTTCTACAGAGCTGCACTCTTCCAAGTAGAAGATGTCCCACTGGCCAAGGTTTAATTTTGCAACTTAACAATGATATTAAACATTTGTCCAGATCTCAGTATGTGCCTGATGAAAGAATGGGATAGAGTGTTAAATATATAAAGACTAGCCAGTATTACCCTCAAATCTGTCATCTATTGAATGCATCTGGGAGAAGCTGGACAGAAAACTACAACCTTTAAAATAAATCCACAGATCACTGAAATCTTGCAATAGTAGCTCTCCCTGGACGCTGCAAATGAATTGGATCAGCAGATAACTTTGCAAACACAGACACACTGGGTGTGGGTGCATACCCACCCTCCAAACCAGATATTGCCAAGCCACCATGCCAGAAGTGAGTTTTCTCTCTTCTGACTGGATAGTATTATTTTTATGTGCAGTTTGTTGAACAAAATAGTCTCCATAGCCTTTGGATAGTGAATCCTTCAAACAAATCTAAGTTTGTGTGTGTGTGTGCATGTGCGAAATGGTGAGTTTTCTTTGAATGTTCCCAGCCTATATTATAATATTCGACTTGTTCCAAACCCTACAGCAGTTACTTAGAAGACTCCTCTAAGCATCAGTGAGCTTTGGATCAGCTCCTGGAAAACAAAGCCAACTTAAAGTTTGACTGCAATGCACACATGTATGCAGGAATCCACCAAATGCGGAATAATAAACCTGTCTGCTGACACACAGTGGTACATCCTGCATTTGAACAGAACACAGTGACACAAGGGCCAACTGGCCACTGAGCTCAGTGGCTCAGAACCAAGCAAAATGGGCCCCTCTAATGAGGCACAAGGTATTCTTTTTGAAGGCACATGCAGATCCCAAATGGATACACACTGTTCTAGCAGAGTGAGTCACATTGCATTCCTAGAATGTGTGATCTCCCTGCAGTCTGCTTGGGAGACCATGCTATTGCATTTTGCTCCATGAGCTTCTCAAACATGATCCAAATTAACATAAATTTTTCTGCAGTCAACTCTCTGTTTAAGAACCTAAGGAGATCTGTTCAAATACCAAAAAAATATGCAGTGAGCTGAACATCCTGCCTTCAGCAGACGCTGAAAATGTGTAACAAGGAAATCACATGATGATGTTTGTCTAAAATATTCTCTAACCCTCTCATCTTCAAGTTAATTATTTAAACTGACACTTAAAAAGAGTAATTCTTTCCATTATGTCACCCAATCTCTTTTGATCATTTCACTTGTTTCTTAATCTTCAAATTAAAACTTTATCCATTTGAGAACCTACTCTCTCCTCCCAAGCCTGTCAAATATCCTCAAAAAATAGTTCCATGCAGAACACTTCTGCATGCCTTTTGAAATTGCATGAAAAACTGATCAGCCAGATCTCCTTCTCCTGAGAGAATTCTAAGACAACAGTGAGGCATGCAAACCCTTGAACTCTCTTCCATACAATTCCATAAAAGAGGAATTGGAGGATGAGGAGAGACCTAAAATTCTTACTGGATGAAAAGTTCATTTTGAATTATGCATATGAAGTATATGCTATATGTCACATATACTGAGAAATTTGTAAGATTTTTAGTACAAAAAAAAAATCAATCTTCCGCTTTTAGTAAAAAAATAAATAAAAATTGTGTCAAGAGTTTGACATGCTTCAAGTTTTGATGGTTTTTCCTCAGAATTTTTAGGATTTACCTTTAAATGAGACGAAGAACTCCTCTAGGCTGAGATATGTTTCTTTCTTTAATGCACATCTTACAAAATTTTACTGAATCATATCGCATACTGTACTTATTTAAAGCATAATATAATTATCCTGTATAATATTTTTAATTACTTCAATCATATTGCATAGACTCTACAGAACAAACAATCCAGACATAACTGTATTAGGTAAACAATTATGTCCCCTAAGAATCTGTGGAGAGTTGACAAAAAAGTGAAAACTAGCCTTTCCAAAATCCTTGGCACTTGAGAATTATATGGGACACAGACAAGAAGATCTCTGGAATGCAAAGAATTCCTGTTACTAATAATTTTCAACAGTCCTACAATGAGTGGAAGTAATTTCAGTCTATTATTTCTAGCTATTTCTGCCCTTTCCACTGTTTGATGCAAGTGATAAGTCATCATAAGGTCCAGCTGCTGTAATGGTATGTTTATGTGTGTTCGGGAGGGATGAAGAAACAAAGCCACTTTCTGTCACATACCTAGCAGTGTAAAGAACTTGATTACAAATCCCTTTACCCTTTCTAAAAAGCCATATAGTTAACATGTGACTGTGCAGTTTTCTAGGAAGGAAAGGTTACATAAAGGTGATACTAGAATTCGCTACCTTCTCCAGTCACCACTGCTGACAAAGCTGTGAAATTCTTTGGGGACAAGTGCTGTGTGCCACTGAAGAATATGATAGTTACCTCAGCCTAGGACTTGATGATCCTTGCAGGTCTCTTCCAGCTGAGAACATTCTGGGATTATGTATTTGCTCCTTCTCTCATCCAATGAGGCCCAAACGTGGGTTGTGCTATCAGGCTGATGGTAGCATACAAAAATTGCATTCAGGAGCTGCTCTGTGGCAGGTTGTTACTGACACTCCTCAGCATCAACAGCCCTTGTTCTAACTTTAGTCTTTTGATTATTTCTGAAGCAAAATGATTTTTCAACAAGAGACAATGAAGGGAAACCAAATATTCATGAAATGCTGGAACTAAAACAAATGGCACTTCCTTCAAAACAAATGCAGATGGCAGGTGAGCCCAGCCCAGGACAGCAAAGAAAAAAACCCTCTGTGAGCAGCAAATAATCAGCTCTGGATTTGTGGAACCAGTTTGCATTTGGCAAGTGAGTGCACAGTGTTGTTCTGCTTGTTAATGGAGATAAAGGCAAAAAGATTCACTCCTCATGTAAGACTTGTAGAGCATTTGTGGCTGGTACCCTTAAGGATCATTTCTCATGCCATCCATGCTTCCTTGATAAACTTCTGTTATGGCCAGGCACAAGAGTCCTTATAAACAGCATTCATAATGCAAACACTAACGTAATCCACAGGAGGATGGACGTTACAGCAGAAGGTGGGAGAAGCTGCACAGGTGTGAGCATATGAATGTATATAAACATAGGTGTGACAGCACAGACTAGCCCAAAATCTCACACATTTTGGGCAGAGCCTCAATAAACCATACCTACATTGCTTACCTCTAAAATATACTTCTGATAATTAACTACAGAAATAAGAATTTATTTCTGGAAGAATGAAGGTGACTGGTTATATGTGGTTTGAATCAAATGAAATATTAAAAGAACAGTTACTCAACAGAAAGAGGACTAATATTCTGCCTTAAAATTTGAAACAGAAATTAAAGTCAACAAAATAAACATCATGATAGCACAAAAAAACCCCTAACAGAGCTTCATGAAAAGCACTGCTCTTCTAAAGTAGGTCTTTTCTTAGAAACAGACCAGACACAGCTCCCATTTATTATTTATGGTGCCTTGTGTCCATGTCAGCTCCTGATTAATAATTAAAATTAATCTCATTAAGGCAGATTTCATTACAGGATAATTTAATTAAATGATGAATTGGCTCCCAGATGTCACCATTTGCGCCTTCTTTTAAAAGATGCTGCTGATGACACAGATTTATAAGGGTTTAGTCCTAACCTGAAAAACTACATTATTTAACAGATTTATAGCAATTTTCATAAGCAAAGCACACAACATGAAATATAATTCAGATAAGGTGAGACAGGCACTTCCAAGTATAAACAAAAGTATATGGCTGACTCTGTATGGCATGAGGAAGTACAAGAAGGTTGGCTTCAAGTTTGTTAAAAAGAACTCTAACCTCAGTACTTGTGAAGATCGTACATACCAATATTGTAAGTAACTTCATTGCCGCACAAAGCAGCTGAGACAGCTGCAAAAAAAATTATTTCAGATAGTTTAACAGAAAATTTCTCTAAATTTCCAAATTCAGTGTCTCAAGAACCAAAGCAGATGAGTGAAAATGAGAATTGTCACTGGTAGCAGAGGACGATGAATCTGGCTGTACCATACTTCCTACTACCCTTTTCATAATGCTATGCAGGTTTCTCTTGATAATTAACTCAAAAAAGAAAAAATAATCTGGTGGAGTAGCAGCCACTAGTGAATCAGCACTATCAGAACAGGCCTGATAATGAGGGTGTTTCATAAGCTAAAGAGAAAACAAAACAAAGAGCAGAGACAAGGCCAAGTGGTGACATAAAATGCTGCGACATGAAGGTTCAAAACAGTGGAAAGGTGTTTTCTTTAGTATTTCTCCAGTTTCCTATATTTCAAAGTGACAGTTTACATTTCAGAAAACCTCACAGAACTTTTTAAAAACTCTAATTGTAAGGAAAAATGAGAAAATATGAAGCTGAATTATTAGAGTGCACCACTCCAATGTGTGTGTTTGCGGGCTAGCAGTGCTTTTAGGCAACTACATTTGCCTAAGGCATGACCAGCAGCCAGCTCTCAATCTGCTACATATTACTACTCTACCAAAACACAGTTTAGAATATGAAAAGCACCACATATGTTTAAGTTCATGATCCAAAGAATCTTTGAATACATCAGACACAGAGAATAAGGCACAGAGAAGGCACAGTCAAAGTCTCCGCTTCAAGCAGTATTCTGTTCACATCAGAGTGCTCCAAATAAAGGTGCCAGTTATCCTTCAGAATTGAAGCATTTTGGTACTGATACAAAACCACCCAAAATACTTTAAATGTGGAAGCTGTACTTCCCTTGGGTGTCCCTGACACATTCAAACCATCTGAACTCTGCCACAGGACTGCTGTTAAAACCCTCAGTGGACAGAACATCACTGCTCCTGTTTCTTTCTGGGAGTAAGTAAGGCAGCACTCACTCAGAGGTGATAGATCTGGTAGCTGTTTTGATCACCAGACAATCTTACTGAACTGCCTGCTGGTTATTGCCAAAACTGTAACCAAGAGCTAAATCTAGACTATCAGTTTTAGATATTTAGAATTAAGTAGAGCCCTAATTTACTTTTTGGACTCCGTCTACTATCCACAGATATAGAAAGAAAATGACAAGGCGGTCAACATGCTGCAATCATCTACCTGGTGGGAAATACTGATCAGGTGAAATGGGCTTGATTGTTAACCTGCTAATTACCAATTAAATCAGTGATCCACTGTTTTGTGGCTTGGCTTCTCAGCTATAAGCCAGCTGGCCCACTTAGGTGCCTAGGGAAGACTGGCCTTCTCATTTTTTTTTTTATGAATAGGATAGTGTACTCCAATAAAATAGTGGTGCTTTGCAATAGGTATAAACATATTTAAGTTCTAAGTCTGACTGATATGCGGCAAGATATTTGTCATAAAGGGTGTTCAATTTTCATATCCCAGAGGAACGAAAAAAATCTCACAGATGGACACACATACAGATATATCCCCCAAGGGCCTTAACGTCTTATGCCCCATGAAGCCATAGAATCATAGAATATCCTGAGTTGAAAGAGACCACCAAGGATCATCGAGTCCAACTCCTGGCCTTGCACAGAACCACATCAAGAGTCACACCATGTGCTTGAGAGCGTTGTCCAAATGCTTCTTGAACTCTGTCAGGCTGCTGCTGTGACCACTTCCCTGGGGAGCCTGGTCCAGTGCCCAACCAACCTCCAGGAATAAAACCTTTTCCTGATACCCAACCTAAACCTCCCCTGACACAACCCCAGCCATTCCCTCGGGTCCTGTCACTGGGAACACAGAGAGAAGAGATCAGTGTCCGCCCCTCCCGTTCCCCTCACAAGGAAGTTGTGACTGCAATGAGGTCTCCCCTCAGTTTCCTCTTCTCCAGACTGAACAGACCAAGTGACCTCAGCAGCTCCTCATATAGTTTCCCCTCAAGGCCCTTCACTGTCTTTGTTGCCCTCCTTTTTAGCCTTCTGATGGCTTTTATGCAAAAGTGAGACAGGTAGTGAGCAGAGTAGTACCTGCCAACATCTAAAATTGTGCTGCTCAAAACCCCTGCTTAATAGGTGTTATTTTGCTTGATGTTGTATCTCTTATTCTGCACAAAGCCAGAAATGTCTTAAATTGAAAAACAGTTAAAACTCTCATGGTTCATCTCCATGGAGCATCACAGAATGGTGCATCTTTAGCACTCTTACAAATATCACAGATTTTGCTTTGTTCCTTATCAAAACTGTAGAGAACATTTTACTGCTGTGCTTCTCCTTATTAAAAAAAAAAGTAAAAGGGAAATGACAGTACTACTGTGCAGCTTTGGAAACTGCTTATATGTATAGATGTATATGTATATATAATATCTTCTAAATAATTTAATATCCATATGAATTTTTAAAGCAGTCATACAAAATGTTTATTCAAAGATTACAGAAACAAATTCCTATGTTCTCCAAATCTGTTCTATCACTCTCTTACCATTTGCAAAATCAATATGTCAGTCCTTCAAAACCTTTTGACTGGGTTCTCACAACAAACTACTACCTAAAATGGGAAAGACAGAAAGTTGCTGTTTATTTTTGTCAGTCCCATGGCTCCGCTGCATGTTGTACCATTTTCTTTTCCTAGACCTACATTCTAGTTATTCTGAAGCACTGGTTTCACTTACATTTTCATTTAATAGCTCATCAAAAATTATCATCCCCATCAAATTTTGAGCATTATAATATGAATCTCTTTTTCAAAATTACAATTTTTCTGCTGAAAATACTGCCCGCAAAAAAAAAAAAAAATAGGGGAGACGGGAGGCAGATATGTCTTTATTTTCTGAAATTCCATGGCTCTACTCATCTGAAAAATGAGAGGGGGAAAAAAAATCCCACTTAATTTTTCTTCTGGTTTCTATATGTTTATTGAGAATTTTATTAGTAGCTATTACAAGTTTTATAGAAAAAACATAACATAGCATTTCTGGGATTTCACCACAATTAAAGTCATTAAAGCAGTTAAAGCTGCTTCTTCATGTCTCCAGTTTCACACTCTCTCTACCTTTCCACACATTCTACCAGGAAGGGCTCAGCACACTGCTTCCAGTCTTTTAACTACCACAGACACCACCATGTACTCCTGCTTTGTACCACTGCGTGGTGCAGGCATGCCCAGCTCTTTCAGGAGATAACTCTTTGGAAAAAGTGTCATTACAAAGGAGAAAAATAAAGGCAAAAAAAACCTGACATCAAACCCAGTCGAAAAATCTATTACAGAGCATTTGCAAATAAAGGTAATGCACAGGGAGAAGTGGTTTTCTACATCTTATTGTGCTTTTAAGATAAGGTAGTAGTGAGCAGATAAAATTATATTCTCTCTTCTCTTTCTTAAAGAAGCCTTTGGCAAAGTGCTTTTGTACTCGCCAGACTACACACCTTCTGGCTGTCCTCTGGCACAGCAGGAAAAAGAAATGAAAATGTGATGTATAGTTGCGTGCTCAGAGCTACGCCGTCCTATTTTCTAGAAGAATTATAGAGTGCTCCCTGTGGTAACCTTACACTAAACTAAGAAAACATTTTGAGGCATTATCATGGAGTTTTAAAGACAATGATACTTAAACACCAACTTAACTGCTATACAGTTAGGGGAAAGTGCATTAATCCCATTTATTTGAGTCTGCATGAATCAGTGGTTGCCCACCATCTCCAGAAGTCTGTACTGGTGGTTTAAGAGAGCAGCAACTATTAATTCAGTCAATTCCATATTAGCATAGATCAAAATGGGTGGATATCATTAATATAATGGTGTATCAGAAATTACACTCTGTAAGGTAGAGTAGAGCTGAATTTGTTTTCTCCCTTACATACCTTGTTCACTCTTGATTCTATCTATACTTGTGTTTTTCTGATGGAAAAGCCTTTACACCAGCAAGGAATGAACGCAACCGAACATAAGCAGAAAGCATGCAAGGACACAGGGAGAAGAACTACAGACCCCACACCCTGACTTCAAATAGGTAATTGCAGCTACTGCTGTCTCTTGCACAGAAACCATTCTATACTATTAATAGGAAAATTCAAAGGAAGAGAGATGCCACATTTTAGACAACACACCTGAGTGAATTCTTGGACCAGTCAGACAAGGACAACAGCAGCTGATGCTTGGTTGCTTCACTTGAAAATTTGGGGTTTGTTAGGCATTTCCTGTCTTTATTCCCTTTAGAATCATAGAATTACAGAATGGTTTGGGTTGGAAGGGACCTTAAAGAACATCTAGTTCTAATCTCCCTGCCACAGGACCTCCCACTAGCCCTTTGAGGCAAGAGAGCAATGCTCACCAGTAACAGGAAACAGTGCTCTCACAGAAATGAGATATATAATTATTTTCCACCAATATACTGCCAGAGTCATGAATTAGAAAGAACAGAGGTGGAAGAGGAAGAGCAAAAAACCTGGAAAAGGAAGGGGATGAATTTGCTTCTGTAATTCCGCTCATTCTCTCAAAGCTCTGTTTTAAAAAAAAGGAAAGCTTATTTCACCTCTTGGGAGCTTTCCATGCCCTATGAATATTGATTATGATTCCTTTTGATTTTGTGTCCCTGGGAATAATTTTATTTTATACTGTATATAGTTATGTGACCACAGCTAAAAATAGACTGCCTTCTTACCGGTTTTTCTTTGACTTTCCTGAAGTCTAGCAACTCAGCAAATAAGTTAAGTTATTTTAGCACAAATTATATCTTCATAGAATTGTTCAAATTACCTCAATTCATCAGCAGGCCAAGAAATTAGTAGATATTTGTTTTGACATTCAGTGTTACAGACAGAACACAGCTCTGTGTCCACTGGATACAAAGTGAAACAATAATTCATTTACATTTTGATAAAAATATTTTCCCCTCAGAGTATTTTTTCTTGCATCCATTGAATAGTAAAACCAGCATTTTCATTAACAGTCTTTCTATTACTTACTTAACAATGTTCTGTGAAGATTCAAAAAATTTAATTATTAATGAAGAGCTGAAAGTATATTAGGGTGACACTGATGACCCAAATCTTGAAAAAGTAAGGACTGATATTTTTATTTTAGGATTTTCTAGTAAAATATACGCTGCCAAAAATATGTCCTGCTTTCTAAGGATGAGCTCACAGAGGAGTGAACATGAAAATTTAATTCAAGAAACACTGTTCTGATTTTTTTTTTCCTAAAACTGTGGTTTTGAGTCAGGTTCTTTCCATTAATCCCTTGCCAGTTTTACAGGAGTTAGGTGAATAAGTAAGGCTTTTCCCCATTTTCTGCTCAGCTGGGAGCTTAGGCAATGCTTCTCCATTACCACAGCCTCATTCTGAAGCTACGTTAATTCTTAATGCCTTAATCACTTGTGCTTATTAAATTATTTAAAATGTGCTCTGAACAACAAAGGAAAGAAGGACCTTCCTTTGCAGCTACTGAAGCAAAGGAAAGTTCTGGTTTCGCAAAACCTGTAGGGTTGAATAGGCAGCTGAGGAAAGATGCCCTTGAAAGGTTATTTTTTGCCTTTTACCTTATTTTTTCTATTTCCAGAAGAGGGAAATAAGAAAAATGGGTGAAACAGAAGCCACAGAGGTCTCATCTTCCTGAGAGGACGTCATTATTTTTCCTGGTTATGTTGACTTATAATGTCTCATGATCATCTTCATATTTAGTAACTCTTGTACCTCAAGGGTTACAAAAATGAGGCTACTGCTCCAGTGTTACCACAGCATCACATGCTCTAAAGGTTGTATAAAGAAACTGTATCTTCTCTACAAATACCTCCTCCTAAAAAGCTGTAAAACAGGTAGCAGGTAGAAATACCGCGGAAATGGAGGAATCCAAAGCTCTTTCTTTGCTACCAGGTACATGAGCTACAAACAGGAGTCTGTAGAAGGGGACAGGTTTAAATATGCAAAAAAAGGCCAGTGACCACATAGGGGTGGCACATGGGCATGGCAGGAGGACCAGTGACTGTGTCAAGCATTCGAACAACCTGTTTTCCACAGGGCTGCAAAGCAGTGTCCAAACCCGTACATTAACAACTGCTTACTAGGGGAAGCACATAACCCATTTTATCTGCCAAAAACTTTCTTTAATGAGACTAAACACAGAGGTGGTAACATTCAACCAGCAAGGACTACCAGCCTTCATGGAGAAAGTCCCACATTACCACAGGGGACACTGGGACCTGGGAGGGGTGGTTTGGTCACTTGCCCTTTTGTAGTCTTCCCCTCTGCTCCCAGGCTAAGTTTCCCTCCTAAGACAATCCCTTTAGCAAAGTTTATAAAGTGTTAAGCATTCTCCCAGGAAAAAGGAAAAACAAGCTTACAATATTAAGATGTGTCTGTCTGAGCAATGCAATAGGTTGTTAATTATGCAACAGAAAGGCAATTTGGAAGAAATGGTACAACTATGAAATGAACATAACCTCACCAAGACCACAGAATAGCTCTACCAAAAAAAAAAAAAAAAAGAAAAAAAAAGTTAAATTACTTACCAAAATAAAAAGCCAACTCTTTTCCCCACTCTAAGGGAAGATAAGGATTCTAAAGATCCTTTTTGATATATGTACTTTGTAATATTCTACTACATTGCCAAGTATAAAGAATATTTTGTGTTTCATGAATATAGAGACAAATCTTCTTGATTATTTTGCATTTTTTCTATTAAGTGCTCAACAGAGACCTCAAAGGAAACAGTGGAACCTACTAGAACTCTCAGAAGTAACAAGTAACATGCAAACTGCAGAGTTTATGTTATTTGAATAACCTCCCAAAACTAGATACCAAACAAATCTTGAAGCATATTTGAATTTCATGTATATACAACTATTTAAGTGTGGTAAATATAATAACATTTGCAATTTTGTGATTTGTGAACTTTTTTTCCTTAGTAGAAAGGCAACAACACTAAATCAGCAATACATTATTACTACACATTTTAGAAATTATCAAGGGCGAAATCAAATTTATTGCAGCTGTAACACTTCCAAAACAGAACAAGAATCTGGATCTCTGCCAAAGAACACACTTTGGGCAGTCGATCACATGATCTTCAAAATAACTAAATTAATTTTGTTGTAAAAAACCCTAAACCGTACTAAATACCAAAACCAAGCCTATGAAAGTGATTTCCAGATTGAAAAGAAAGCTTTCTTTAATTTCTTTTAAGAGTATCCATGGCATCTAGCTTTCTAACATGAAAGGCAAATATACTTTCTATCAATTACAACCCCTATTTATTCAAAACAAAAGGATTTAAATGATGAATATGATAAATATAAAGCCTGGTTCAGCTTACAGATGAATGCACTTTATCAAAAACTGAAGTCATCTAGAGCAGGAGACTTCCAGAAAGCAGGAAAAGCAGAAAAAAACTGGTTTGTCTTCTAATATCCACCCCCAGAATGTCCCAGGTGGGAGATTACAGCCCACATGCCAGTTACTCATGGGCTCCAATTCAGAAAAGCATACCTATTCAGGAAAGCACTTAATTAAGCACATGCTTATATACTTTTCTGAATCAGGTCCACAGTACCATAGGAAATGGGTATAACAGACATAAAATGCATGAGTAAAAGTAACTGAGAACTTAGCTCCACAGCATAAGCTTTCATTTATGTACCTTTATGTTTTTAAGATATGATGCACTGCTTAAAACATAGAACAGCTGAGCATACTATTCTGTAAAATGCAGCGTGGCCAAAAGGAGACCTGAGTATAATCAGATCCCAGGACCCATTTGGTATCTCACATGCCTAATCCACTGCAGAAAGTGCTGAAAAAGATGCAGAGCACCTTTTGCTCACATTACTTAATTTTCCATCAGATGGACATCTTTTGGCATATTGCTATAATGGGGATAAATGGCTGGTAGCCAAAGAGCTGTTTGTCACATATTTTGGATCTACTGATGCACACCCAGTTAGAGCCAGCACAAACAGGGAGGCAAGAAAGGAAAGAGCTCTGAATGTGTTGATCAAGCAATAGGAAAGATAACTTCAAGAAGGTAATTTGTTTTTCACTAGCAGCAGTACAGAGCAAAAATTTTGCATTTTCCCCTCCTTTCAACGGTGCTTTCTGAGAAATCCAAAGCTGGAAAAGAAGGTGGCCACCAGCAAGTGAAGTTGCTGAGCAGCTGCTTTGGGCAAAGCACGAAGCGGACAGAGGACACACAAGGGATGGATTAAGAGCCACTGGCAAGGTCTGAAAAATGCCAAGTTTAGATATGCTATCATATCTGCATGTGATTATAAGCCAGCAGGAACACCCTGCGGTCTGCCCTGGGAAACCCAAGTCTTAGAATGGTAATTATGCCAATGTATGGGAATACCAGACCCCCCATTTAGTTTCAAACAACTGTCTTCATAAAAAGGGATACCTTTTTCACCTAGCTCATACTGACTTTCTATCACTAAAAAATAATTTTAAGCTGAGTAAAAGTATGTAACAGCAGAACCATTCAAAACTTGACACCGAGAGCCGCAAAATTTAAAAATATGCTGCTGCCCAGAAAAGCTTTGATCAAAGAGATAAAGGATAGATTTGGAATCTCTTTCAATGCAAGAGAAATATGGTTTTAATCTATGTTGCAGTTTCATTTCTTGGCAATTTTTATTAACACTGAAAAACAGCAGAAATTTTATTAAGTACTGGATACTCTAAACTTTGTAATTAACAAACCAGAAGCTACACAAACTCTCACAACATTACTAATATATTTTTTGCAATCAGTCCATCTATTAAAATGCAGAGGGTTTTGTGCAATTCAATTGCAGTGTTATTAAGCATACTTCAAATTAATCTTGAAAGATTGAAAGCACCATAATGAGATATTATTTTCTAGTTACACTTATCAAATCACGACATCATGCAACTAAACCAACAGAACAGTCTTTGAACAGGCAGCCTTCATGAACAGAGATCCTGACAGCCAATCCAACTCTACGTAGTGGAAAGATGTATACAACCTGAGCATAATTCCAGGGCTGCAGATGTACTTCAGGGAGAGAAGCAAGGTTCTTTTCAAGTCACAGCAACATGACAAGTAGGTAGGACAAAAATAGCAGAGGGCTGCAAGTTCTGCGTACCAATTAATGCATTGCTACCATAGTCTGACTTAAGAGTTTCCGAAGGCTTTACTTATCATGCAACAATCACTGAAGGATCTCTAAAGGATCACGTATCAAGTCACAAACCCATGCAATCATGCAGCAGTTTCTTTACTGTGTGCTTTTAGAATGGCAAATAAGAATGCAGAAGTCCCTCTTTATTTCCACTGTCGATATTACCATGTCTGGCAGCCGTAGGGAGGAGGAGAGAAGATCCAGCAGGCAGGAATTGTGCAGCAAGATTGATTAATTTAATTATTTTACAAACTCTTTTATAGACTTTTTCTTCATAGTATAATTGGACAAAGGATTTTGTCCTTGGGGGTGATTGGCTAAAATCCTAAAACCTCCATTGTCAAAATATTTTTCTACTGTACCGTAAACATAGTTCTACAAGGTCGCAGGTGTTCTTAGTTTACAGAACTTCTGCTATTATCTTCCATAAGAGAGAAAAGTATCCCATGGTTTAGAAGAAGCAGGAAAATTCCTTGTTAACAACATTTTTGAATCCACACCTCTTCTCTGAGTATGAAGACTACAGTTACTCTATTAGAGATTGTTTCCTTCTGCAGTCTTCAAAGCCCATCACATCCTACAGCCATACTAATTATAAATATTCTGGCCTGGAGTTTTGTTTTTCCTCATGATTCTCTCCAACTCATTCTTTGCACCAATTTCTCTTACTAGCCGAAATACAGACACAGCAAGAATTTACAGATACATGCTGGGCACACACATTATTGCAATTCAATTATGCTTGATTAAATCTCCAAAAATTTGCCAGATTTTCTCTCATCCTTGGGTTGAATTTGCTCAAATGACAAATATTTCCAGTATGAACTACAAAACATTGGCACATAAATTGCACACACTTGTTAATTCCACTGCATAATACAGCGAAGGATCTGTAGGGTTTGTTTTGGTTACCATGTATTTTGTTTCTGTGTTTACTGTTATTTTGGTAGGCAAGAATTTTCTACCAAATTGGTAGATGTTTAGTGGCTTATCAAAATTCAATATTTAAAATATTAACATACTTCAGTATTTAAACGGTGACTTTTTTTGTTGGAGATATAACAGATGTTAAAACCAATTCATAAAAAACAATCTTCAAACCATTTCCACTAAATTTTATACATTAAAATATTTACACTGACAGCAAGTGTGAAAAGTGTGGGTTTTTATATGTTACAGAGCTAGATGTGGATACAAAGATGGTTGGGTGGAGTAGACACATATTTTTCACGTTTTCTTCTTATAGCGCCTAAACCAGAGCCCTTTAATGCTAATTGTGTCACAATGATTTCTACTTCTGGGCACCAAAAAGGCACATCTTTTTTGCTACACCTTCCATGTGTGGGTACTGAGTGGAGAAAGCACAGTGGTAATCTCTTGTGTTCTAGTGCATACTGTCATTAGAATAATGTGTATCAATAGCTTTCTTCAAGCAACTAAGAGAAGTACCAAAAGCAGAAAAAAGTTGAGGATGGTTGGAAGCCCACATGACATCTACCCAGTTATGAAACCTCAGTGCCAAATGCTACACACTGCACGATACCATTATTGCACTTTTTTATTCACTTTTTATTAATGCAAAATAGTCCTGTCTGTTCTGGGAATGCAAAAATTATTTATGCCGTCATTTGCTTTCCATGTGGAAGGCTGCTACAGCTTCTGGTAATTTTTAAGATGGATTTTTTCTCCGTTTCCCCCTTTAATCTGACATCATTAAGTCTCTGCCTTACAGGGCATTATAACTTCCCAGTATGTACCACATGATGTTAAATGGGAAGCTCTGGGAATAAAGCTAAGTAGCAGTGGAGTTCCTGTATTCAAACTCACAAGCATACCTTAGTCTGGACTTGGGTAAATCACTCATTGGGCTTTTCTAATTTGAATGGCGGCATTTTCTTCTGGAAAAGCAGAAAAATCTCATGTGCAAACTTACCAGGTGACATTACTAACATTTATAGATAAGAAGACAGTGCAGTCTTTTTCCCCAGCTGGAGAGAGGTTACTGTAGACCAAGAAGTAGAAGACAATGGCAGGAACTTTTTTGGTCTTCACATGACAGTAATCTCTCTATGTAGCCAAATGCAAAGGCCTCATCTCTGTAGCAGTATTTGTAACAGAGAAAAGATTACTGCAGAGATCATACCACCATAAAACCCCCTTACTTACACAAATTTACACACAAACCTTTGCTGCCTGCTCTGCACTGTGGCATCTGCTAAAGACTGTTTTCTAACCCCAAATATTTATGCTCCCCTGAGAGAGACACAAGGAAAGATATGAAAAAAAACCCCAACCAAAAATAAAGATGAAACAGTTGGAAATTTCCTCTGCATATGCTAACACATCTGTGCATCTAATGAGCTTCAAGACTTTTATAATGGTCTGAATGTCTGAGATACATTTTTTTTGTTAAGATTAAGCTCAAAAGCCCCCACCGAGCAGCAGCAGAATAGCAGGGACTGATTCTCCTATTTTATACCAGCAGTTAGTAGGAAAGGATAAGTGAATACTAGGAACCGACAAAGTTAGCTCCAAATATCAGATGATGCTCCATGAGCCTCCCCTGGATGACATTAATTTCATTTTTCAAGTATTACTCAGTCATGGCACTTTGATATCTTGCTGCATCAGAAGCACTGAAAAGTATAAAAAATGAAAAGCAAACACAGTGGCTTAGTGAAACCAACAGCAAGGAGCTCTGTCTCTATTATTCACCCCAGCAGGCAGCTTTGCTGCATTTCATTTTTCTACATTATCATATATACTTGGTCAAAGTATCCTCACAGTCATCATTTACACAGTTGGTTACTTTTTTCCCCATGGATGTTATTTTACATCTTTTGCTCTCTTTCAGCACTAAAATTTTGCAAGAAAATCACCCATAACCCACACCTTCCTATGTATACACTGCTAGTTTCTCCTGTGAAAATGTAAATTTTCCAAAAGAATGGAGGTAGGTATTACAGAGGTTGATACTTTTTCTTAACTTTTTCTGAAACCATGCTATCAGCAAGTATAATTTCTGACACCTGTGAAGCACTCAGCTGAAGATTTCAGATGTTTTGAGATGCTGCACTGTTCCTGGTTAGGCACTGCATCATGTATTCACTCAAGGCCTCAAGAATGTCTCTTGAGACTGCTGGAAATCAGAGGACAGCTAGCTGGTCAGCTCTTGCTCTTGGCATATGCCAGATGGATTTCTGCAACTGGTGATTTTAAAGAACCCTTTCACAACCATCTGGCATCCTTCCTCTTCAGTGCACATCATGTTAGGTGAAACCAGACAGCAAGGAATATAGCACTGCCCCTGGGATAAGTACAGTTATTTCTCAGCTCCATACTCTTACTTGTTGAATTTTGCTTGTTGAATTTTGCAGCATTATTTGCAGATCCACAATTGGGTCATATCTGCAGTACTGACTGAATATTATTGCAATACCAGTTACAAATGGAACTCAATGTACACCTAAAATTTTACAGAGATCTTTTTGACCTGCACAGTAGGCATGAGAAATTCATTCTTCTATTAAGGAGAATGTAGTACAAGCTTGCTGACCATTACAGTCCTTTTTTATCATTCTATATTTTAGCATGTTGACCACATCTGGATTTCCTTGTCTGAAAAAATACACAATTTCCCATACACCACAGAACATGAAAGTAGCAATTAGCACAATCTAAACATTCTTCTTTTTTTTTCCTCCTACTCTTTTTAAGTGCTGACATAAGCTTTTTGGACAGTAGCTCTGTTTGATACCCTACTGATAGACTTTCAACAATAGGTGAATTTTACAGCTGCATAACTATGTTGGAATCAGGGTCTAGATATGTATTCAATTCTTGTAGTCGTAAGTGGTTAACTACAGTTCCATTGCTACAAAATTTTTCAAATGCTAATATTCTAATTCTACGTCTTCTTTCATCAATACACAGGTATTTAGATAAAAATACAAAGCAGATCAGTAGACCATCAACTGGAAACAAGTCACTTCTTCAAACCCTATTATGTTTGATAGGATGTCTTGTTACGCATTTATTCAGTCTTATTTACCACAGCTCAACACCAGAACTCTTTATATGGTTAATGCCCAAAACAGAACATATCCAGCACCATCAGAAAAGCAGATGAAGTGTATCATTATTATTGCAACACATCTGCTTCCATAGACATATTATAAAATACAGTTTAAATTACATGAACTGAGAGATTTTCAGTAAATAGTTCAGTATAAGGTTCTCAAAATGCTAGCTAATTCTACCCTAATTCTACCTACCTAATAATTAGGTATTATTTCAGCCTGGGAAGTTCAGGTCAATTTTAATTCTTTATGTGTTTGCTTTTATCAAAACTGAGTACTACTGAACCCTAGTACTAAGAAGAAAGAACTGAAGAGTTTATGAACAATCACCCAATGAGGCATCACATAACTGCCCTTGATCCTACAGAGACTATTTCCTCTAATTCTACTTTCAATTTGCAGTTATCTTCAGACTAAATCTATTATCTTGCAAGGAAAATGTATAGTTTTCCTTCACTTAATTAAACTCTGGATTCCTTGACTTAAAAGCAAGTTATGCATGAAATGAAATATGGTATCAGCTTCTTGAAAGCCTATGATTTTCACTTGTGATGTCCCAAGGAGTATGGTTTAAATTATCATTTACTACAGTTATTAATAAACGTTCCATTTGAAATGACAAACTCACTCTTGCACCTTCAAAGCTATGGGATGAGCATAAAATTAGTTTCATTTTTATGAAACTTCTAGATGCAGGTGCCACATTACAGAGGCTACAGGTTAACCATTAGTTTTACATTGATGGGATAAAAAACCCATGAAAACTCACTATCAAAGCTGTTTGACCTGGGCAATGTATTTGAGAACATGACAGACAGCAGACAGATCACAGGATAAGCAGCAGGATATCTGCATGTCTGTAGCCCACCAAAGCTCCAGTACCACCACAACCACTATTACTACATGGAAGAAAAAGTACATACAGAAAGACATAAACAAATACAGCTCTAAAGATTATTTAGCATAAGCTGAACTTGAGCTTAGCCTGAGTAACTAATCTCTTGAAAAGTAGATAATAAATACGTAATGGAAGCTGATAACCAGTAGCTCAGTGTGTGTATTAGAAAATGATTAACTGTATATAAAGGGAAATTGTAGTTGGATTCAGGCTCCTGAACACTTATAACCCTGTATGCAGCATCTGACAGACTGTGCACAGCATTCAGTCTTCGTGTGTGCTGGACTTCCCTGAAAACAGAGGCTCCTGTGTCCAGTGCAGGGAAGGCTGAGTGAATCCAGTTCATGAAATTAAAAGCATCCTGGAACAGTCCATGGCAACCAGGGTAAGCAAGAATAAGCATGTGAACCTCGGATGCCCCAAATGCATCAGGGCCTCTCAGGGCCAGGCTGTTTATATAAATGCATTTAATAGTGGTTGAAGTAGGATACCAATATAACTAACCATTAACTATAGAACACATTACTCCCTCTGATGGTAAAACCCACTGAATGATAGAAATACTCCCCACATTTCATTATGGAATTATTTTAATTTCACTGTTTCAAAAATTGTCATACTATCAAGCTTATTTCACAACTGAAAGAAAACAAACTAAAAAGGAGGAAAGGAAATGACAGCCCATTCCACCCAAGCAAAGGCCTGAATTGCTGGGAAAGCAATGTGCTGCATTCAATGTGCTGCTGGAAGAATTTTAACAGAGTATGAATCTTTGAATCGGTGGAAAAAAGAGCAAGAAAAGGTTTTCCTAACTGCTCGAGAGCTACTATGAGGATCACTATTTAGTGATCAAGTTCTTTCTCACACTTGATCCTATCTGGGCTGGTAAATGCACAAATCCTATTTGCTCAGAGTCAGTAAAAAGAATCCCTGAAAAACAGTTAAAGCACTGATTACTGGTTTTTAAACTACAAGCATAATTTGACTTTTTAATGGATGGAATTTAGTATCTACACTGCCATGTCCAGCAACACAAGCTCCCAGGCTGTGGGCTTTTACTATGTAAATCCCCAAAGCGCTCAGGTGGCAGCCCAACACACTTTACTACAAGCCGTGAGCACTCCCACAGGGAAGGTGACTGCATGACAAACAAAAACTTGAAAACCTGTATAATTTTTTAACAGCATTGGTAACTGAAGAAAGAAAAACATTCTTTTTCATTTCAGAAATGTGACGTTTGCTTTAGTTCCTCCTCTTGTATACTTTGACTGGATCATACAAAAAAATTTCATGTGGCTCAGGACCGAAGACTAAAAATTTAAAGCCAAGTATGGTTTCACAAAAGCAGGAACCACTAAAGACCTGTGCTATAAAAGATGTGCTTTTTCATTACAGAAATCCCTTTAGTCACTGCTCCTAGTACCAAAACCAAACCAAAAAGTCAAAAAAATCATGGTCAGTTAACTTGCATTCCTCTGCTGTTACCATAACACAGAAAAAGAAAGGGAGAGATAAGATAAACTATATTTGCTGCCACATTTAAGAGAGGGTTTGTTCAGTCTTCACTTAAACACACTTAATTTCTTGGTTTCTCAGATAGAGCTTGCCTTTACAAGAGTAACACTCCAACACAAAACTCTGGATCTCTTAGATGCAAGCTGCTTCATATTTGGGTTGGTGACCTCTTTGACTAAAGCATGATCACTGAAGTCCAAGTGCTGACATGAAGCAAAGCATTCTACTGTGACAATATTCCCATAGAGCACTAGGTGTTGCTTTCAAGAGCATGGATGAAAACAATCTTAAAACTAATTATTTAACTAATTAATAAATAAAGAAATAAACAATATGAGTTTCACATTGTTATCCCAAGGGGATCCTCCGGGACAAATTCTGCCTTAAGTTATATTACGGCAAAACTCTCTCCATTTACTGCAGCCAAAATATTTCCATGTTTTTAACTTCTTCTTCACATTGCTAAAGATTTAACCTAATATAAAAGAGGACAAGGATGAGAGTGTGGTTTAATGGGTCTGCATATGCCCAATCTGTTTAAGACATGCTTTATAAAATATGAAATTAGATTCTTTGCCTAGTGTTATTTTATTATTTAAAAATTATTTAACATTCCTCCCTGCCATTCTTCTCTTTTAATACCAGTTTACTTGCAAGTCAACCAGTTGGATGCAGAGGCAGAGCTCAGATAAAAATTACTATAAGGAGAAGAAAGAAACCATGACTGTTACATGATGCTGAATAAATATTAGCCATAGCCACAAATCATTCAGATGTATTTGCCAGTGAAATATTTCTGAAATTATTGCTTTTATTTTGTACTGTATTTCCAAGCCTTTTGCAGAAAAGTACTTAAGCACTTGCCTAACTTAAAGCACATGAAAAATCCCATTGATTCAAGTGGGCTTAATCACATCCCCGAAGTCCCACACATTCTTCAGCACGCTGCTGCATCTGGACTTTTTACAATAATTAAATGAGTATAAACCAAATGTATGTTCGGTGTAATTCATGCTTTTCATGTGAAAATGTAGACTTAGTTATTTAATAGGCATGAAGGCACAGGGCTTTTACCCTTGCAAAATGAAAAAGCTAGAGAAGATTGATTTACTGTCATGTTGTTGAATATTTTGTGTGCATTACAAAACCCTGACCCCTTTTTACTGAAGAAGAAAGTATTTCTGAACACATTAGCTTCACCTGGACACTGTCAAAATCAGAAGCTTAAGCTGATGTACAATCCTTCTGCTAAGGAAACTTGTATTTTCATTTTGCATTCACAAATTGGACAGACATGAATGCTTTTGGAAATCTTGTGAGTAATTCAAAGTTAAAATTCAATACTGAAATCAATTAAAAGCATAGCATTTATAAATTTGGTATTTTAAATGCTTGAACAAGTGTCATATCATACAAGCAAAATTCATCTGCAGGGCTTGGAATGTGTCTGTCCGATTCTGATGATTTATTCTAAAAAAGCATAATTTATAGAGAGAGCTAATAGTTTTATTAGACTGACTCATATGTTCCAAATCTTATGATGCATGCATAGATACAAAGCTTTTCTTAGGTGAACAGGTCCTTGTGGAAGATTCAAAAAGGTCTAAGCTGGCCCAGTTTTTGGGCCTTGAAGACAATTTCTTCCACCTGCAAGTTTCTGCCACTATTTTTTCTAGTGGTGTTATCTGTTATAATACAATAGAAGTCACCTCTGATATTCATATAGCATCAGGGCTATAACATCACTAGTAATAGAAAATTTCATGCTCCAGGAACCTTGGAGACCCCTGTGCAGAAGATGAGGAAAGTTCATGTAGTTTATGGCAGTGGCAATTTTCCCGAGTAGTTCTACCCCTAAAATTCTGGTCTGGGGCCTCTCTGGAGCCAGAAATACCAGCCATAACAAACTATATAGTAGCTATGTGTCAGTCCTTGTCAACCGTCCAAGGACAGTATGTGACAGCAAAACATTTTCTTTTATTGGTTTTCCTTGTTATTAAATAAAGCCCATACAGTGCCTTTCCATTTAAACCTGTGATACTGACGTGGTAACATCTTCCAGGAGACAGGCAGAGAGCTGAACCAGAGGAGACGTGCCAGTGACAATGACAGAAGCATTTCTGTTTCTGTGCCGTCTTCTCATCCCATCTTGCAAGTTTACAAGCCATGGATATTATGCTGTTGCATTCTCCTGGATACATTTTTAAGATAGTGCCTACTTAGCTTTTAAAGAAAAGTGCTTTCAAATCATAATTTTAATTAACTCAGAAAAAAATGCAAATTTCTATTGCATGCATGCCAACAGTGAACATTTGTGTTTTTGATGCCAAACTGTTTCTCCAGTGATATGCAATTCATACGACACACAAGTCAACTCAATTTATTCTGCATGTCAAAATGCGTTAATTGCTTCTGAGTGTTGTCTCATTTGGTCTGTCCCATTTGCTAAATGAGAGAAATAAAATATATATAAAACTACTAATGTAGTTTGAAAAGAGTGCCTTCAAATTTAACACTGGTGGATTATTGTACAGAAATGACAGAATGCTGAAGTGGTAGAGGGCAAAAGAAAGAGAAAAAAAAGAGTATGTGTTCATAGAAGTTGTCATGTCACATGAAAAAGTCTTGCAGCTGAGAGATAAAAACAGCGATGTTTCTACCTCAAATTCCTATTAGATGACAGAGAAGAAATTATGGTATTACACTTTATTCTTGATCTACTGTAACTCAAAATGGGTGATAACTTTAGATCCTCTACAGCAAGCCACCTCTCTGTGCCAGTCGCTGTGTCTGTGAAAAGGAGGCACTAAAATATCTAAGCAACTCTCAAAAATACTCTGAAATAAACCTTCCAAAAGACAGGCTGGTTTTTCATTACTTTCTATTACAGCTGACTTGAAGTTATGGCATTTTTCTTCAATGACTGATTTTAATTAAAAGCATGTAATCACTCATTAAGGAAACTTTTTTTTCTTACTAAATCCATAATTTCTTCACTTACTGATTTAACTGTTCTTTGCTTTCATAACTGAAGTACTTGTGCATGCTGCCAGCATTTCATGACCAGAAGCTAGACCAGGTAACTTCCAGACACCTCTTTCAAGCAACACCCCTAACCTGAGAGGATGAATTGCCTGTAATATTCCAAGTCCTACAAATCCTGATATAACAGAGGTAAGAACCACAGCATGCTATGCTGCAATGCAGAGCAGTGAAATAGAACATTTTAAAACTCAGTTAAAAGTTCAAACTAATTTTCATTTCTTTGCAATAAGCTCCAGCCAAAGTTCCTAGGGTGCTAGCAGGCTGCCCACCCCAGAGGTGGGGAACATTAAAGGCTGCAGGTACAGGGCTCGTGCAACAAAGAAGTAGCTGCAGCTGAAAACTGATCTGCAAAGGGATCACATCTGACAGCTTCACACATTAAAACAAAACAAAACCAGGCAAAAAAACACTGTCCAAAAAAGGTTGCCAAGGATTGTCCAGCTGCAAGTGGGCCATAAATGCAAGTAACAGATAAAACAGTCTGTACAATCTGATAAAAAACAAATAACTTACCCAGGGTTCAAGGGGGGTGATTGTCCAAATGTCACAAAAATAAAAACCTGTTCGTTCAGGTTTAGCTTCGCATCTGCTAGTGTCCTGTCCTACAGCACTGCAATCTATTGTCTAATTCTAGGTTAAAATGAAGTAATCTAAATATGCACACTGTTATATAAAAGGGCCAGGGGATGAAATTACACCAGTTTACAATAAGGCCCTTTGAAACCCTAAACTAGCAAGTTAGCAGCCAAATTGTTCTTCTACTAATACAGACTGAGCAGAAAGTGATGACTAAAAGAGAGAAAATAAAGAGTGTAAACCTGTAGTTCTCAAAATCCGAAGTGTGTTTGCTGTATCAAGGCACACCAGAGGACACTTCAGGTGCTAAAAAATTACTGTTTTTTAAACCATCTCCGAGTTCAGTCTTAAAAAACTTTTGTTTTCCTATTGCTAGATTCTTCATAAATACAAGATCTGTAAAGTTTCCTCTTCTTCCATTTCAAAACAAATAGAAATGTTAACACGCATCTTTTGGAAAAAAAAAAACAACAAAAAATTCTAGTTAGTATTCAGTAAAAAAGTAAAAATCGGCTTCTTTTTTTTGAAGGAGAGCAGTAATTGTAAAATAAAAATCTAATGTGCTTTATTATACCTTCTAATTTTTTTTTACTTGGCCTACATGAAGTCTATGGCAAACATAGTTATTAAAACTAGGGTTTTACCTAGCTTCATCTGTCCATGTAAGACTAATTCATGTGGTTTTAAGTATTCTTTTGCTTGGTAAGTAGCAGCCTGCTCATGGTAACAGACCTCACACCAGAACATGAAAAGGACCATTTGGTTATTTTCTTCTGTCTGTGAAATACAAGTCTTATTATTTTCCTCTTTTTCACTCAAAATACTATTAAATGGAGCCTTCCTATAAATGAAAAGAAAATTTCCTTCCTGTGCATGGATGTACAAATATATTCTGCATCTGAACTGGAAATAAAAAGAGGGTCATGAGCTTTTTTGGACACACCCACCCTAGAAGTACAGTGTTATGATAGGCCTCATCCCTGCTCCATGCCAGCTGCAGGGATCCACTGGATCTCAGCTGCACCTGATGGATCCCAGCTCACCTCTGCATCAGCTAGTAACTTGCATCATTTTCCTGCTGCTCTTCAAAATAGAGCTATTTACCTATTCAGTTGTGAGTAAAGACAGGAAAGCCAAAGTGTAATAAACCCTCTTGTGATTCTTACTCTTTTTCTCGCTCAATGACCTTGATTAAGACTTGATTCCCCCACCTCTGACACACAGGAGAAGGCAAAAGAAAGGGGTCACAACATGTTTCTCAGTACAGAGGCTCTGCAGTACAACAATTAGGCAAGTAGACTGACTCCTGGTCAAAAATAGGAAAAACAAATAAATTACTGACATAATGCAATAAATAGTATATATATTACATATAATCAAGCTGGCATCTCAGAAAACAGCAGCTGCTCAATTCAGTCAAACAGCTCTTTAGAGGCTCTGAGAACAGGGGAGCACTTAGATTTCTGAAGCAGTGTGTGGTCATTGCTCTGAGACAAATGGGGAAGAATTTATTTCTCATATGGCAACACGGACGTTGTGGAATTGCTCATATAAGTTTCACCTAACTGATGTACTTTCAGGATAGGAATCACAAAATCAATAATTTCTTGTTAGTGTATTTTTTTGAGTTAAAATAATAATAGTGATCTCAAACTTATGGAGAAGATTCAGAATAAAACCTACACCACGGTATATCATGCTTCAGGAGGATGATCTACTGGCAAAAATTAGAATGATTTCCTTTCTTTAAATAAAAACTTGAAAATTAATCTTGTTCACTGTACCAAGGAACGGTGCCTGGCTTCTTTTCCCAAGGATGAAAGATTCTTTAACAGAATGCCCAGGGAAATTAATCCAATAAAGGAATCTTTCTCTTCAGAAAACTCAACTGTCCATCAAACATTCTACCCAACAGCAAACACCTTCTAATGCATCTCAGCTGCAGAGAAAGGCAGTCTTCAAAGTAACCAAGGACTAAACTATTCAAAGCCAAGGTGCCAGCACAAGTTTGAGCACAGGTCTTGCACTCATGCTTAGTCACACAATCTAATATACTTGCAACAGAGGATATTATTCTCCATGAATTTTCATGATGTTATGCCTTTAGTTCCCAAAGAGAAATCTTGAGGCTGGAATGAAGTACTTATGCATCCCGAACTTGTCAAGAACGAGAAATCCTGCCTGATGAGCAGAAACTGCCCAGAACTAACCAGTATAAAACACATTAACCAGTACAAAATACCACAACTATACTAAAAGCAGATACATCTGATACCTTCTTAGAGTTTAAACCACCGAAGCCTCCTGCTTCCTGGGATGTCTAGCCCACAGACATGCCCTGTGGCTTTTAAGGAACCAAGCCATAGATGCTGTATTTTTTTTTTTTTTTTTTTATTGGCTGAGAGAGGAGTTTAACCAAGATATAACAGTGAAATGGCTTTTCAAGTTGGGAGATGAAGGCTTAGTGCCTGCTCTAGGCAGACAGGCCTCACACAATTCCTTTTCCCAGGACAGTGCCCAATATCTTGGTGAGATTTTAGTCTCAGTGCCCACCTGGATGAAGGGAGTGATGAAATGGCTCTCCCACCCGTTACCTTCAAGTTCTGACACTGTTACTGAAGAGTAAGAAGAATAAACTTGTTTTGAATCACGATTTTCTGTGACATTTCTTAAGGACATCAAATCCTATCTCTGTATGCAACACAGCACAGATTTCACCTCAATTTGCAATCTGCAGACTGTTTTCACATATCAACATAAAGCTATGTAGCACTTATGAGAAGTACCACAGAGATTATAGTATGATAGGGTAGTAAAATACCTTCTGAAATAGGCATTTATCAGGCATCCAGTGCTGCAAAAACATTTTAACTACTATGAAAAGGTGCTTTTGCACTAAGCTAAACTGGCTCATCTACTTCCTATTAATAACCACACCATGAATAGTCAACAGAAAAATTGTTTCTCAGACTGCAAGAGATGAACTTCTGCCTAATCTTTTATAACCTTTATAAAACTTTATTAAATTACGAAGCCATGTAGCTTTTACAGGCTCTAAAGTTTTGGTTGGGAACACTTTAAATACATAAATACGTGCAGCTGTCCCAAGTAGTACCACCATGGGGACTTAAGACACTGTTAAGACTTTCCAGTCCTGTACCATTTAAAATCAGTAATAAAACTCTAGTCCAAGATAAAGTCTCAGATAGGAGCTACCCAGCCAGGAGAAAAGTACTCCTTATTAAAGAAAATTACTGACATTTTAGAAATACATGCAACTTTTCCCACTTCCTTTCACCTGTGTTACCCATAAAAGTCTCTAAAAATATATGTATTCAAACTAGTTTATAGCATGGATAACCTCTTTCAGCAAGTCAGAAAGACAAAATCCCTTTGTTCATCTTTAGTACACTGTGCCCAAACTGAGAATCGTAGGGATCACGGTACTGGCAAAATGTGTCCCTATTGTGACCAGTAAGAAACAGTAGAAAATTAAAATGCTAAAAACAAGGCCAATACACTGGCTGGCAAGCCCAGATAGCTTTGAATTTGCTTGGAGCTGTCTCCTCAGAAGTCTGGTGCAGTCTGATGCTAAGGAGGTCTGGAGATGACATCCTTAAAGGAAAGGAAAAATAAGAAAGGAAAAAGGAGAAGAAATATCCACCCCATTTTTCCCAGAAATTCCATCAGCAACAAGAAGAATCTCCCTCTGACATGGGACAGGGAGATAGATTGCCATTCTCACAAACCCCTTGAAAGCCAAGAGAAAGCTGAAAAACTTTATGTATGTCATCTGCCACAGTCCGACCATCTGAAATATTTTGTTCATGTTTTGAAAATTAAACAAAGCATGTTTTGTCATGCTTTGCCAAAACTGACAGACCACCACGGATATACATTTTAATGCAATTATTTGAAAAAGGCATACCACTGTGCACATTTCTAAAATTTTATTCTTCCAATGTAGCTTAATTGTATCCCTCCAGCAATTGTAGTTCTGCAAAAACTTATATAACAAAGATCTTCTTCATTTCAACAAGGAAAAAATACTAAAACCACTCATTTAACATACAAACTAAAAGGCTTAAAACTAGGAGCTCAGAAGATTTCCCCAGATCTTACTACAATTTTCAAATCCACAGTAAAATCCTTTCACACAACTTGGTTGAAAGAGTTCAATTTATTCAATTCAATTTAGCAACATTTGTACTTACTGATTGTTCACTTAGATCCTGAGAGTCTTCCATTGAGGTTTTTCACCTTTATTTTCCTCCACAAGCAGAAATTATCTTCCTTTCAATTTACAGCTCAGTAGTCTAAATTAAAAAAGAAGATAAAAAATGACATGTTAGTCTATGGTCCTCACTTCAAAACCAAATCTTCAATAAACAAATAGCCTAACTGAGGTTGTGGTTTGCTAAAACCTGAAGCCAAGTTCCCATGCGAAGACTAATTTCATTTAAAGTGCTTCAACACCTTCGGTATTATTTTAGGAACTATCTAAAATACATCACCAGAAACAGGAACTTGTCTTTGACTCCTGCCAGAAAAAAAAAAGCTATGAAAACAAACCAATAAAGAAGCTAAAATGTTGAATACAGGCAGCTGTTTAAGTAGTCAACAAACGAAAACCCTTGAGAGGACATATTATAAAGACAGTTATAGAAGAGAACTGCTTAATACACATTTAATGATAACCTCTTAGCCATTAAGTGTCTGGCAGAAAAATAGGTTATTATGCAATTATCAGCATGGAGTCCCCTCTCTCAGGTTCATTAAATTCCTGTAGGATTAAATTAAATTCACAAAGTGGTTTATAAAATGCAGGTCCCTACAAAGTGCTAAATGACAGACATTATCCTAATTATCTACGATGTCTACCCCTTCTCTAATAGAGTGAATCATTCTTATCAAATATTGAGATCTTCAACAGGAAAACTCTATTCTCTAAGAGTTCTACCTGTGAATGATCATGGTAACCTTAACTATAAAGCCACATGATTATATTACAATCTCCTTTCTCAGAAAAGATCAGTTTTGGAGTTATGCAAATTTGCATAATTTAGAACAAAAAAAAAAAGACGGGAATATTTCATATATGCAATAACCATATAATTAATCAAAGCTCATGTTACATTAAAAAAAAATCAATATGTAAACACATACATTAAGGAACCTAAACATCCTGGACTTGCTTAACAACATTACCTAGATTTGTTTATCAAGAAGGCACAACAAGGAACTACCTGGGACTATGCCCAGTATCTTAAACATATTATGGATCTCTGTTTTAAATTCTGACCAGCAAGCACTAATAAATGCAAACAATGTACAGCTGTATTGGCATTTGCAGAATATTTGAAAGGAGCCAGAGCCATGGAACCTACATGGAACAAACCACGGCTCCTACATATTCTCACCCACTGCCCTGCATTGCCTTGTGAACACTGCCTCTCTTAATCTCAAGTGCAACTTACTTGCCATACCTCCACTTACTCCCCAAAACGTAACTTCCAAAAATTTTGTTTTGCATTAGATATTTTCTGGAACACACACACAAATGCACAGCCCCAGTCTACCTTGCTTTCAGTTTCACCCCGGTTTTTCCTGCCACCTCCTGTCTTTCTTCCCTGTTGCTGAAGTTTCAAAATTATTCACATTTCATTAATTTTTGCCATGATGTTAGACAAGGAAAAGACAAATTGCAAGAAAATCATGTTACATGTATTTCACCACAGCTGAAAAGAATTCCTTTTTCAAAATGGTTTTAGTGTCCTCTCAATTTCAGAGGGATCCAAGACATCAATGTCTTCCCCCACAACACCTTCACCAAAACTGTAATCATTTCCCGTGATTTTTTGGCCAATGTGGAGCCCACACTCTTGTGTTTGTAAATATCTCCTCCAGTCTTTGTTCAATGAAGCTAAAAGGAGAATTGAAAGGCTTCTTTGAAACACCCATTATAGGCAAATTTCAGAAAGAAGACTGCCATGATCAATAGGTATTTTAAGAGAAAGCAGCTCTACATGGCATTGCCTGCAGCAGTCCCAATCAAAGGAAGCAATTGCAAACACAGAGTTGAATTTTTACAACCAATACTAAAATATTCCATTAGTAACTTGAAATAAAATCTGCTTTGATTTAATTAAAAGTTTGTAGTGTGTTCACTTTATTGCATTGGTAAGATTGTCTGTGGAAATAAATGGTCAAAATACAAAATATGTAACAAATTATTTGACTAGTTTCTAAGTATAGTGACTGAAAAGTCAGTACCTGGCTTGCATTCAAACAGTAAATGCTGTAATTCTGTCAGTAGGTCACCAAGGTGACAGATACCCCACTTTCTGTATAAAACTCAACTATAACTCAACTACAGAGCAATACCATAACAGATAGACCCATGTTTCTTTCCTTATTGATGGGTGCTTAATCAAAGCACTCTGAGATCAACAGATGGATGTCACATTTTTCCTAAAACAACAGTGTATCAATATTTTAAATACATCCTGGTGACACAAATCCAACAGGAGTTTTATTAGTAAGACCTGCCAATGATTTACTCGCAGCAGGTGTTGTGTCCCAAAATTCAGATGGGTGCATTCACTGGATTGCATCATTAAATATCCCACATGTATTAGTCACTTCCTAAAAAAGACTAAGTTTTCCTGAATTTTCGAAGTTACTTTACTGAATTGCAAGACAAAGACAAGCTTTTTTTAATCTTTGCAGAGATACACAATATGTTAAATATATTGTTTGCATGAACGTGCTAAATTATAAGTTTCCATGAAGTTCATCTTCATACTCTCTCAAAATTCAGAATTCTCACTGGAAATGGCACTTTTTAAAATGAAATTCAGAAATAATATTTTATCAGTTTTATTCTACCTATCAACAGCTGAAACTTGCTGCATTCTGAGCCCAGTTAAAGCAGTTGATTATAACCAACTGCTAACACAAAGATTTTTATAATGGCACTTATGCCAATTGCACTTAGACCGAATCCTTTAGGGTTTAGTTTTATACATTTGTAAAAGAGGAGAAAAACCATTAGAGAAGTCAGTGATTTAAATAAGACCAACATTACTCCCTAGTAAAGATATAAAATTAAAGGATAATAGTAACCTCGTGCTGTTTTATGAGGCAATAATCCAGTTACCAATTCAACCTTGTAGTTTATTCCATCAAGAGAACCAGATTAAAAACAGAGGGAGGGAGGGCACTCTTATCCCTATTATATTGCAAGTGTTTCTAACTGGGTTTAAATATTTTTAAAACTGTTGTTAAAAGTCTTAAACTCACAGACAAGCCAGAATGAAGAAAAATGCCTGTTTCTCCTCTTTATCCACTCCTTGCAGATGTGTCTTTAAAACTGATGAAGTGTTTTATGCTCCCAGATAAAAATTTTACCTTTCTAAGAAATGTCTTAATTAGGAGGATTCCTGACTTTCCTCATCAGCAAATGCATTTAAATCTAATTTTTTATTTATTTATTTTTATCTGAGGGAATAAAACACTTCATCAAATTTAAACTGCAACTTCCAGGACTTGACCATGAGGAGAAACATGTGTTTCCTTCCAGAGATACACACATAAGTTAAAGAAAATAAACTACTTGAGGATCTGCTGCACACTGCTTTATAAATGACTGAAAATGTAATACAATTTCATTTTCTATGGGATGTCTACTATGATCCTGTGTTGCAACTTCCACCAGCTCAAGATAGAATGTGAAGTTTGGGGACCCACAGGTGAAAACCAGTCTTAAAAATCTACATGTTTCCCAAGAGTATTTCAGAGACTGCTTCAGGCCCTCCTGTCGGCCAGACAGGGATATGGATCTCCAAGAAGAATCCATCATCCAGAAGAGGGTTAAATATGGCTGTCTTTGGACCAGTTTGATTGCAGACCACTTTTAACTTGCTGAGGATGAGAATTTTAGTCTCAGAGAAGTCTTAGAGCATTCTGGAATCCTTTGTAGCACATCCAGGACCCACTTCTATATTAGTGACATCCGAAAATCTGAGCTCCGTCCTCATCAGAGCCCTTGGCATGCAGTGGAGAGGACAGCAATACCGTCATGTACCACCAATTTTAGCTTCAGGCATTTCCAGCAAGCCCTGATGGAAGGAAATCATCTTCCCTGGGTTTTGTGTTCTGCTGAGCACCTGCCTACATCGATTTTCATTTGCAGATGCATTGCTTAAATAGAGAAGATAGATTATTCCTTATTCTGAATAATCTTAATTATGCTGGGATTTCACAGAAAAACTCATGCAACTTTACACAGATGAATACCCTGCCTGTTTTAACCACACACACTGTTGCAAACAGGGAAGGAATACGGGAGGAATTTCCATGATGTCCCGAAAAGTGAGCAGAACCACCCATCTGCTTTCTCTACAAACAGCCCTCATTTTCACAGTAAATACTTGGGTGACAGCATACTGGCTACTTGGAGGGGGCTGCACAGGACACCTTTTAAGACCCATACAGTGTTCTCATTCCAGCATGTATCCAGCGTGGATGTGCATAAGAACATGCATATGTCGAAACTGGGCATATGGTATATATTCTAATGTATATAGAAAATGTGCCTCTGAAGTTCATAAGCTTCAAGGTGCAATGTCAGACATTATTAGATTTAGAGTCTTACTACGATTCCTGCTGGAGATGAAGGAGTGTTTGTTTCTGCTGACACAAGATATTTTCAGTCATTTTCAGATCTTAGGTTAAGATGCATGTCAAGAGCAGGTATGGGATCTTCAACACCCACCACACATTTACAGTTCTGAGCTCATCTAGCTTCCCTCTACCTTCTCCCTCTCCTGAAAAATTACACATCTGTAACTGCGATATAAGTTGTTATTTCCATCTGCCTTTCTGAGCACATGAATTCATGCCAGACACTAAACACAGTAATCAAAACAGACACAATTCATGCCATCAAGCCGCAACACACTGAAAACTCCTCAAAGTTCAGATCAAATTATTGACTTTCATGCAAGTCACTATACACTTGTTAGACACAGTCTTGCAATTTCTGCATGGTCTTCAATGAATATTTGTATAATTGTCAGTTCTGCGTAATTTTCTTCCTTGAACTGAGTTTGCTGGAGGGTGGCATTGCTTGTGTAGCATTTGTGGACATTTTATTCAAGAAAAATTAAGATGGTATTCCCACTCTGCATCAGGTACTTCCAACTTAGAAACAAGTCACACCACCACAAAACCATTTGGTACCAATCAAAAACAGGCACCAAGACAAACAAAGCAGAGCAACACAGACCATGATGTCCCTGCATCAGTTAGGTACATAAACCAGGTAGGAAACTAAAAGTGTCCATGACAATAGATCTGCCTGCTGTCCCATTACCATTATGCAACACAAAAAAAATGGGGAAAACAGAAAGGCTTCCTGGCAAATGGCAAACACCTGTAAGCACTGGATCTCATTTACTTTAGGTAGAAGAACAGGGTGCAGCATTTATCTCTTGCAACTCTGGCTACCAACTTTATAGATACTCAAATGTGAACTAAAACTGATTCCCCTACTCTTCCTACCCCTCCCATCCCATACCTGTGCAATGAATAAGAAGGATTAAATTTAAGAATATAGAATTATAAACTCAGCAATACCTCCCTTATCCTAGCACTGTGAAATTGTCAAGATTGAGACCAGAGCTACAAATCCACTGACGCTTAGGGGCTTCCCAACTGTACAAGACCTCATCACTCATGCTTAGAGAAGGCATGCAGCTACACAGACTTCATCTATCTCATTCCAAATTAATCAGTTACAGAATTTTCCAGATAGAAATGAATAAAACAAATTCTGAGACTTCTGTCCTTGATTTATAAACAAGTCTGATCTAGAATCCCACTGTGTTCCCCTAAAAATAAAGAGAAAATAAAGGTGGTTTACAGGGAAAAGAAACAAAACCCAAACAAGTAACGCAAAGATGACACAGATAGAAGCATACTCTGCTAAGATTTTTTATTAAAATTTTGTTTTCCTACTAGCTGGCCATTTCAATGTTTTAAACAATTAGATTTTTTTTTAGGGGGAACAATTTTGGGTTTTACTACATGTGATTTGGTATTTTGGTTGACTTCTGAGACAATTATTCTCTCTTTTTTTGTAGAAATAGCTGTAAATAAAACAAATAAAACATTTCAATTCTTTATAAACATGCCACTGAAAACAGAAAGAAAAAGGCTATACTTTGTTAGCCAGAGTATTTAAAAACACACTGTCAACTTGAAAATATTATTTATTTTTCCCTCTCCCCAAAAAAGCATGTCAAATTTACCTTTTATACACAAAAAGCCCCCTCAAAAACCTTGTGACACAAAACTAGTATAAAATAACAAAAAAAAAGCTATTTCTAAAACAGAAACATTCTAGAATTTAGGAGAACCTAAAAATGAGCATATCCACAAGGTAAAAGAAAGCAGCAGTTTTACAAGGCTGAAAAACTTGATGCAAAGAACCCAGCCACATGGATTCATGAAAGCTGTGACAGCACAGTACCTTTGATCCTATTTGCTTTAAAAACCATGCCACAGTTTGAAGAGTGTATTCAACAGTATGAGGATGCCATGAGAGTTACTGTAGAAGTTCAGATACTCCCTAGGATTACTAGAAACATCCTGGTGAAGGAGGAAGTTCGCAGCATGCCCATCCTTTTTACGTGTGAGAGTCATTGTCCAGTAGCTGTTATTCCTGTTACTGCCAAATGTCTCACATGAAATTCTTGAATGGAACATTTTGAAATGTCAGAAAGAAACACAAAGTTAACCAACCCAAAAGAAGCCTGGGCACTTTGGTTCTGGTTTGGTAGAAGAAATGAAATGTTATTAACTAAATTTGACAGTAACCCCTAAATATTGCATTTGAGAAAGTGTTATTTTTTCATTCCATGAACAATGGGAAACAAAAAGTGTGAATGCAGAACTGTCCCAGAATATGGAACTCCTTCTGGTGCCAGCATGCAGCTTGGGTGGCTTCTGACAGAACAGAATGACAATTATTACTCACCAAACCTAACACTGCTGCACCCCAGCCATCAAGTCAAACTGAAACCATCAGAACACAATGACTGAAAAGTAGAAAATTTTCCATGTACCATCTTTGTCCAGCACAAATGCAAAACGCCATACCAGATGTCCTGTGTAATCTACATTTTTTATGCTGATCCTCACATGAGCTGTCTGCACTCATTTCAGCTCCTGGCCCACCAGCAGTCCTCATAGGTAACTGAAATGTTGTGACATCTGTGGAACAGCTCGCAATCCTACAGGCAAATCTCTTTTACTCTGAGCCCGCAGTAAGTGTGCCACACAAAGTAATTGTGAAAAACAGCTATTCTCAGATTTTAACTAAAACTACTGTTTTGACAGTGCATCCTTTACCACATTTCCCCATTTAGATATTTATTAGCTGTGCTCAAACTATGTTAGATTCTCCTTTGATCAACTAAAATTTGTTAATCCCCTGGAAGAAACATTTTCCAATTGTTTAATTACTCCTCTGGTCTTAAATATGAAACCTCCAATTTTTCAAACTACTTTTCTAAAGCTAAGAAAGGGTACAGCTTTACAGTAGTAGCTGCACCTGTACTACCTACACAGATAATGTAACCCCTCCTACTCTGCTGAGTACTTAGTTTAAGTTAGTACTCCTTTTTTTGGCTACAATACCATCATTATTATTCGCTATGGCCTCCATTTGTTTGGGGTTTTTTTAAATAAACTGCTGGCTTGTAGGGAAGTACATACTGTTTGCTTGCTTTCAGTTTGCTCAACGAGCCAGACTACTCTCATCAATCTGCACTCCTCATTATTTACCCACCCCTCAGTCTTTGTAGTAGCAGTACTTCAGGCATTACAGCCTAACAACAGAAGTATAAGGAAGTTTGTAAGAAGAAAAATATCTTTTATTGGGTCAGCAATTGTTCTAATCAAGGGTATTACTTCTTGTCGAACTTACTAATCTTGTGTCACCAGTAAAATAATAAATAGGTTTTGATTTGATGATTGCCCCATGAAAAATTCTTTGTAATAGCATGCTTTTTAAAGACTTGTTAACAAGTAACTATTTGTGAAATCTATGCTTTATTTTGCTGCTTAATCCATTTCATTTGTGCCAAGTTGATTTTGTATCCTTCAACTTTATTAATCAAAAAGTCATGTCAACTCAAGATAGACTTACAGAACTTTATTACATCACTACGCTTATCTTTGGAAATCAAACTTGTACTCACATCAAAAATAATATTGCTGGTTTGGCTTGCCTGAGTGTTCATAAACCCGTGATGCGGAATAGTGTGCATATTCCAGTGTTATATGGGAACAACATAAAAAAAGTCATTTGGAATGTGATAGCCTGTAAGTTAATACTTTGTGACAGTGGAGACTAATAAAAAATAGTTGCCATAAATTAAGCACTTGTCTACAGTGACAGCTATGTAATGGCCACTTCTGAGAAATTATTGCACTTCTTTCCCCGGGAATAGTGATAAAAGAATGCAGCCTGTCACGAGTGCTGCAGCCCTTGGCAGTGACGTCCTATTTCTACTGGGGTTATGCTCCTCCTGTTCCCTGCAAGCCCACATTTTGGACAGCAGTGCAAAGATCTGGAAAAGTTCTGTCATCTGGTATCATGTCTGAACTCCTGCCTTCCTTCAAGAAAATCACAGCTGTCCCCTCCAAAGGCCCCAGCACTTTCCCTATTGTTTTAACTTGCACATGTATCTGCAAATTATTTGCAGCTACTTCAGTTTTAGTCAAAAATCCCTGCATCAACACAACCTTTTGATTAAGATCAAGGGATCATTTTTGTAGGCAATGTTTTCATTCTGAAAAATTCCACCTATCCCGCAGACTTGAACCCTGCACTTCAGTTAATAGAGGTGGCAGATTAGGTAACGGAGACTGTGGTTCTGCAGCTATTTCTGCAGCACCGCTGCCAGGCTCAGCAGCACGGGTGCTGCCACTCATTCCGACCTTTGCCTCGTTGCCAGCACAGCTGTTTGTGAACCACAGCAGGAACAGATCCAACTTAAACGAGTGGCCGGCAGAGGCGGGTTAAGGGGCTGCTTTAGAAGCGCTGCCACCAAATGTGAAACCATGGCTTCACACTTTTCTGTCCTCTACCACAGGAAACAGACGGAGGTAGGACTGCAGATAGGGTTAGTCACACATGAGGTTACTTCTTGATGCTTATATGAACCAATATTGCTAGATAATGACGCAAAAAACAGCAAAATGATGGATCTCTTCCTACAGACCTATTATCAAAGTATTCCAGACTAAGTCCTGATTTGACAGCATCTCTCAAACTGCTGTTCCAATCCTGGACTTCCTTCAATGCAGATCTAAGCAAGATCTCAAAAAGCTGGGCGATTTCACAACTATCAGGGAGCAAACTCTTCTATTTCATTTGTTTTATGCCAAAAAAATTGACTGCTCATCTAGCCCTTGCAGAAATCAGACTATCATTTAATCAGAAAATTGGAAAACAAACTGAATCATAGATAACTAGCTACCAGAAGTGACTAGGAAACACATTATCTAGCCATTTCAGCTGAAAACCTCCTGTTGCAGGTGACTCCCAGACATATTGCTGCACAGTGAGCTCAGGATTCAGATGGTACTTTGAGTACAAAAATATTGCTTCTCTGAAGGAGCAATTAACTGAAAAAAGTTAATTTGAACATTATATTAGATCCTTCTACCATACCAGATTAGAATAAACATAAAAAATAGGTGTCTGAGTGGAAAAGTACTTTCATCTTCCCATTTGGAAAATCTGCCACAGTCCCAAATCTTGCCTTGGGGTAACAGGAAATGTTATTTTCAAGACCCTTTCCCAGAATATAATCTCTGCATTTGTGAAAACCTCTATACCATTCAGCCCTATTAGTTGTCAACTTCCCAGTTCTCTGTGTTAAGAAGACCAGAACAGAAATGCTAGGTTGAGTTTGGGTTGTGTTGCTAGAACTTGGTAGAGGAAATGTGCATAATCTCCTTGAGCTGTGCCTGGCTTTGTGAAACCATGTCTATGCTGGGACACTCGGGAGAGCTGGAAGAAGGACCTCACATACAGCGTGATGTCAGGATGCATAAACTGAAGTGTACAGAGGCTGGTGTAGCTGCTCTCTCTTCAGAGTAAGATAAACTTCATTTTCTGTGGAGTTCTGGGAATATACTACAGTAAATAAAAAGAAACATCCAGATGGGTTTTAATACGGTAAACGGACTTCATGCCTTTCTTTGAATAGATTTGGCATTCATGAAATGTCCCTGAATAAGCACAACCTGATTACTCATTTCTTTGAGCAACAAAGTTGCCTTAACAGAATTAAAACAATACAGACAATTAGCAATATTTCTAACTGCATCATTTTCAAGAATACAGTTACTGTAAAAGGCATTTTTGTGGTCATTTATAAAATGCTACAAAAAAAAAAGTTCTAACATATAAATGCCTTGTATGGAGTATAAAAATGCCTTGAAATGGAAGAAAAAAATATATAGTTTGGATGTTTATACTTAACTCCCATTTTTTTCCCTAAGTATTGCAGGATTACTTCTCTCTGCATGTGATCTCACACATATAATACATATTGCAATACCCCACCAAAAAAGCAGACTGAACTAAGAATAGAGGACTAGATACTCATCTGGCATAATGTGAGACCACTCCAGTAATTTCAGCATTCCTACTCCAATTTGCAACAGCTAAGGATCTGGCACAAAACATCAAGTTAAGTTTCCAATTACCTCATGCACCAGCATTGATTTCAACAGTTATATACACACAGTCATAGAGGAGAATTATTTGAAAAATTGCAAACTCAGCTCTGTATTTCTTTTACTTTTATGGTCTAAATCAGACTCTACATGGTATTTTAATTTAAGTTTTTGTGGTTTAATTATATATATTTCAAGAGCAGACTAGTTACTCGCTGATCTACCCAATTTAAAAAAAAAAGGCAGCAATAATTTTTTACGCTTCTGAGAATGTGAACTTGTACTGGGTCATATCACAATAGTAGTTAATTTTAATGCTGCCAAAAAATCTAGTGCATAGTAACTTAAATGCATAAATAAAAAGTTAACAACTATGCAAAAATCAGTCTTCTGTATGTGAATATTTTTCAGGTTGCCTTGGGAGGTCTTTTTTCTAATTTTCTGCTCCAAATTGGTCAAATTTTATAGTCCAGCACAACCCTAGTGCAAAGAGAGTATTCAGTCAGCCCAGACAGACAGAGGTCTTCAGAGACCGCATTTAAATTACATCCAACTGAACTGCCCTCCACTGTAGATCTACGAACATCTACTGAATGAAAAATCATCGTAACAGTGCTTATTTATTTAGGTCTAGGAAAAAGACATAGAGCTCCAAAGGAATTCATGCACAGAAATCCTCCAAACTTCTTTTCAAATCCATGATAATTGCAGCCTAGCTAAAATTCTAGTGTGTAGTACCCAAGCCTAACAGCCTAAGACCAAAAGAGTCTCACTGGTGTAAGGAGTGAGAAGTTCTGAAGATAATCACTAGTCATTATAATATTCCCTTAGAGAAATAAGGAAATTTTAAACATATTGAAAATAAAATGCTTAAACTTTAGTATTCCTCTGACAGCCATTAGCATCTGACATTTTGCTCAAAAGCCTGATAACTAGCCTATATGATCCTGTGACTGAGACTGCCCAGTGATACATTTCAATATAGGATAGTCAATCATCAAAGTAATTTTCACTGTTTAACATTAAAGCAAAAAGGCAGCCAGCTATTCGACACATTTCTCAGGCTTAGAGACAAAAATAAGAAACTGCTGTAAAAGAGTTTTTGCCTTTAAGGTCCCGTATTACAGGCATCCCAAAAGCAATCCTTCTGGCAGCATTGCAAACTACAATGTGGACTAAAAACGTGAGTTTTATTGCCTTTTCAAAAGGATTTTACTATTTATTTGACATATAAGCACTATTCTTATCTGAGCTTTTGCGCTGCAAAATGCATCCAAGTTCCTTTAACCACTTCTGATTTAATGACAGATTTAATAACATTGCAACACAGAAGTGTGGAATTGGCCAAAAAGTTATTTCACAAAAATCTGATTTCTGTACAGCAACATCTAAAATGTCACCTAATACATAGAAGTAAAGCAGAAAGTTTTTAATGTATATTGTAAATCCTGAGGCTTTGATAGGTAAGACATCTACTAGCTTTAAAAGACCATAATTTATTTTTAATAACCATTTTTATTTAATTTTTCAAAGAGTAGCAGTTTATGCCTTCAGTAGAACCATGCCCTGAAATCTCAGGGGTGATAAAAGGGCCATGCCAAAGCTGAAAGGTTTCGAATATCAAACTATACTATTATGTCAGGGTCAGCAAGATCAATTAGCACTTTTCAATGACAGAAAAAGGTTAAGTGGGACATACATTTGCACAATATTCAAATCCAAAAAAGAAAAATAGCACATATTAGGCGTACTTATAAACCTCTGGGTCAGTGACTGAATTTCAACACTCTTCTTCCAGTTGCATACCATAAATGCTGGGTTTTTTTAACACAAAATGTCAAGAAGATGACAGATATATTAGATAGCAGAAATACTATTGGATTCCCAAGTACAAAGGAAAAAACAAAGACATCTGAGTGTTGCTGCTACCAGACTTGGTTTAGCAGTGAACTTTCAAAAAGCTTTAAAAATACTTGACAAGCTCGACATATGTCTGTTAATTTGATGCCCCTGTGTTTGTATTTTTCCTGCAAACCCTGAGAGTACCAAAATGAAACCTAGTGAGCAAATAAACCTATTCCTATGCTTCAACTGAAAAACAAACCTAACCCCACCCCTCAATTTGAAAATAATAATCTGTAAATTAACTCATCCTAAATCTGGGAAAAAAGCAAGTGTACACCTTCTGCAACTAACAATTATCCAGAAACATGCACACAGGAAGTGAAGAAACTTATGTTTCAATTCTTAATGTCACAAGAATACTCACTAGAAGCACAGGTATGTTAGAAGTTAAGTCGACACCTGTTAATTCAAGCGTTGCAGTCATAAACATAGCCTGAACAAAGTAGCTGGTTATGATATCAAATAAAGCCAGCATAAAATCACAATAAAAATCCGAGAGATTAAGAAAACCTAAGGAAAAAGCACCCTGTGCTGAAATCAGTGATTTAGATTAGTATTGCACCGAGTAAGAGCAACGCAAGATTACTTTTCCTCAACGATATATTTCAAAATGTCTCTTTTTTAAGCCTGTTTTTCAAGGAGTGATTTGAAATATTTACTACCAGACAGTACCTAATTTTAGGTTTTAAGTGCTTTAACAGCTCTATGAAATATGATCAGCAGCTGCAATATAGAAGTATGCTGAATAAACGCTCCTTATAAAAAGGGAGACCTGCTCTACCCTGAGTTCATAAAATCCCTACTTTCAAGAAGGAAAAAGATAACACAGAAAAAAAATAATGGCTGTGTCCTAGAGTGTTTAACAGAAATTCCAGGATTTTCTTTTTTTCTTTCTGTGGTAACTTTTGTATTTAAGAGGGTAAAATGCTGTTTAAATTTTAGCACTAGTGGATTGCACACAACATCGTCCAATACTACCACTTCAACAAGGAAACAGACAGGTACCTTCCCTCACCAAATGCCAGTGATTAACATTAATTCTAGGACTTGCATAAGGTTTAAAAGAGTTGCATAAAGTTTAAAGAGTTAAACTTTAACACTTGCATCAGATGCTAAAAATATGCCACATGATACTATCTATAGCTGTATTTCTACAGTTGCCTTGTTTGAAATATTTTAACTGGAAACTTCAATTAACTGAGAACCCACTAGTGCCCTACCCAATACATTGCTTGTTTAGAATTTATTTATTCCATTGACATAATCCATACAGAACAAATTTATGCTGCAAAATGTTGTGAGGCCATTAATAAAGACAAATCCGGCAAGAGTAACCTTCAACTAAATTTATTATCAATACCATCATATACATGTAACAATTAATAACTGCATACAAATTATCTGAACAAAGGTACATAAAAGATGAATCAACCTACTCCACTTTCATTTCTATTAAATTTGGTTGAAGAACATTTGGTAACATAAATACCACAATTTTCAAAAAAAAAGCAAACAGAGCTGTTTCAGATACAGACCAGCTAATGTTAGACGTCAAACAGAGAAAGAATCACCGTGAAGAGAAATGTCAGTCTGTATTTCCACTTTACTCACAGTATGATATATATTGCAAGTATGCAGGCATTTGTTATTTGGCACCATTTTCAGAAATGTTAGGAGAAAAAGTCAGACCCGCAGCAATTTTGCGAAATTTTCCTTTCGAGTGTTAAGGAAATGAAACAAAAAGATATGGCCTGAGCTTTAATGCAAAGTACATGCTTCAAACATCCAACTCTGAGGTCAGACCAGAAAATCTATTTGCCAAACAGAAAAGATGCCGTCTTTGTATAATTCCCTCTAGATCTAAACTGCTGATTAGTTTATCTTAGATACGCTTTCTAGTCTCCGCAAATGCAACACGTAAAACAAAACTTAGAAAACTGTAAATACTGGTTCCTTACTGTTCTAGCATGACTTCATACTTAAACTGGAACCGGCCAAGGCGCTCCCTTGTCTGGTACAGCGTGCCTCCGGGATTTTTGTAAAATACCAGCTATTTCACACCGCCACGCGCGAGCCCAGCGTGTCCCTCCGTGTGCTCGGCTGCAAGCCCTGCCCGCGGGTACGGAGCCGGCAGCACCGCGCCTGCTTGGCTCGGAGCGGCAGTTTCATAAATGTAAATGAAACTTTAGATGCCAACTACCGATTGGCAGCGGCGATGCCGTGGGATCCCTCTCTCCCTTCCCGGCGGAAGGCGCCGCGGGGCTGCACCCCGGGCAGCCCTGTGTCCGGCCGGGTACGGCGCGGACACCCCGCGGCTCGGGGAGAACCGCCGTGTGAAACCCAGATGGCGTTTCTCCGCGGGTATCTGACTTTGGAAGTGTCTGTAATGACAGCAGGAGAAGGAAATTAATGGCTAAGAGCCCACTGGGTTTGAACACGGAGAATCCTGTTACCTCCTCGGGGATCAAGTACGCGCACACACCCGCACGCACGCACACACACAAGGCTTACCCACGTGGAAAAACTTTCTAACCAAAACACAAGTCCCCGCATTGCCGGTGGAAAAGGCGGCGGGACCCCCGCGCCGGGGCTTCCCCGTGCCCCGTCCGCCGGCGCAGCGGGGACCGCGGCGGGGGCGGGGGCGCCGTGGGACGACCCGAAAACGCAACGTTTTGTCTTTAAACCACAAGAAAAACAAGCCGGGGCGGGGGAAGGGAAAGGCAAGAGACATCCCTCAGGGAGAGGAAACGGAGAGGAACAAAAACAACGGGCAGCTCTGTCCCCGCTCCCTTCGGACGCTGGAAAAAGTGACCCCCGGAGCCCCCGCGGCGGCTGCCGGCCAGGAGGCAGTGGGAGGCAGCTTGCCCCGTCCGCCGGCACCCCGACCGCGGCACGGTGGCAGCGCTCCGCCCCGAGGCAGGCGGGCAGCGGAGACTCCCGAGCGCTGCCGGCGCTGGGGCAGCGCGGGGCCGAGGGCGGGCGGCGGAACTGACCGGCTCCTCCGCCGCTGCCGCCCGTGCCTGCGCGTCCCGGCCGGGCTGCCTCGCCCCCGCGCTGACCGGACCCTCGCTGGAGCAACGGGAGTTTCGGAAAGGGACTACCATCCCTGCGTGTTTTCATGCCGCTCTGTCCGGAGGGGACCCCCGCCGCCAGAAATGTTGTTTCCTCCCAGCCCCCGGTCAAGCCGCCGCTGGCCCCGCCGCCGGCCCTCGCAGGGGCAGGCTGTCGGCAGAGCGACCCGGCGGCTAGCAGAGCCCTCTCGCCCACCCCAGGCGGGCCGACAGCCCCCGGCTGCTCGCGGGGCACAGCCCGGGCCCCCCGTTTCCGCCGCACCGGGAGTGGGCGGGAGGCGCAAGCGGGGAACAATGAGACGGCAGCCGTCGCGGCTTGCTCCTGTCTTGGGGCTTACCCCAGCAGCCCCGGTAACACCCAGCCGAAGAGCAGTGAGGGCAAAACGGCAGGGAATGTCACCTGGAGAGAGGCAGAAAGTCTGGCTGGGCGTGGAAAAATCACCCCGTCCGCACGGGAGATCAGTTTGGTTTTTTGCAATTAAACTCGCGTGGAGCTGGCAGTGAAAGCTCATCTCTACCCCGCGATGGACGGCTCCAATGCTCCCTCCCATCATATTTGTTTTACAGCAACTTTGTTGTTGTTGTTGTTGTCATCGAACCGACGCGAAAACAGTCCTAAATAAACGCTAAATACAAGCACACGCACACACCCCCTCCACGAACACATGCACATGAAGCAGGGAACCCGTTTCCTCCACCTCCGAGCAGAAGGGGTGGGAGGGAGACGCAGGGACGGGGAAGTCAGAGACACTCACCTTCTCGCTGCCGGAATCTGCCGCTACCTTTATTTTAGGGCCGCTCCTTATTTATTTATTCTCGTACCTTCTCCGAGCCGAGGCTCCCCTTTTGCACTGTTCCTCTGGCAAAAACAGAACATCCCCTCTAAAAGTCGTCCCCCCCACCCCCCCCTTTTCTCCACACACAAATAAAGAGCAACTCGGAGCAAAACGGGAGGAGAAATTCGGGGCGGGGGGGGGTGGGGGGGAGGTAGATGGAGGAGGAGGCTGGTACGGGAGAAGCCAAACACTCCTCGCACTAGAGTGCAACTAGTTGCTTCTCACTCACAGGAACGTAAAAAGTTTCCCTGGCAAGGGACGGGACTTCCCTAAGAAAAGGTAACCCCCTCCCGCCCTCCCGCCCAAAAAGGCCGTCCCGGGAGCGCGGAGGTAAGGGGCGCGGAGCCGGGAGCCAGCGCAGCCCCGGGCGCCGCTCCGCACTTGTGCCTGGAGCTGCCGCCGGGGCTGCTCCCTGTGCCGGCCCCTCTCGGCACGGCAGCCCCGCTGCCCACCCGCCGCTGCCCCGCTCAGCTCACCGGCACAGCCGCTGCCCCGGGCTCGGAACACCGCGGCGGGCACGGACCGCCGGCTGACCCGGCCACCAGACAACTCCGAAGTGTCCCTCCCGCGGTCCCCGGCCACGCAGCCCGGGGCCTGAACCTTTTGCTCTCGGTACTCCCTGGCATCTGCAGTTAGTAGTGATGGGAGCAAAGGAGGGAGCCCTGAACGGCAGGGGTTGATTAGTGCCAGTCCACTGAGGTACAGGTAGTGAAGTCCACACTTCACTTTTTCCCCTTGCTTTTTTCTAGAAGAAACCAACACTATTATAAAGTAATCCTGAGTTTTAATGATCAAGTTCATACTTGATCAAGTGCTACACAGCAGGACTGGTTGGCGTACCCTCTTATAGGATATATTTGTCTCCTTTCTCTCAAACTGGTCATTGTGGATGAAGTCCTCTCCTGCTCTGAAACTGAACGCTCTTCTCTGCAAAGAAATTCAGCAGCTGCATTTGGTCCTCTTTGCTCCTTTGTGTGGGGAAGCGGAAGAAAATCCCTAATTGCTTAGTCACATTTCATACTCTTACCCTTCACCTTGTATTATCTTCTGACTATAGTTTCACTGAGTGGATTGAGTGGCTCTTGTTCAACCAGCTGCATCACCCTCTTTCTGTCAAGTTAACTTCACTCTCCAAAGGATCTATGTAAAAAAATTAAAAGAGGAGGCAAAAGTTAGGCCCTATATTTGGAGAGAGATGTGAGAGAAAAGTCCTGGCTTTCAGAAGTCATGAATGTTAGAAGTTTTTGAGGTCAGCAAATCACATGAAATGAGTGGGAAAAAAGTACTGATTTGTGAAGATTCTTTCCTAGTGAAGATTCTTTCCTACCTGCCTTCTCTTTTCTCATTTTGCATGTGGTAATACTATTTAAAACTATTTAACTTTACTCAAGCCTTTGCATTTCATAATTTGCATTGAATGAATTGTACTAACATGGTCATCTTTCTCCTAAATAATTTCAGGCTTCAGATGATTTAATCTTCATGAAAACAAGTCTACAAAAACCCTGTATTTGCTGTCTTGGAAGAGTTATCACTCAGAAAGAGGACAGACTTGGAAAATTCCTTTGACCTACAGAAATACAGCTAGAATAACTTTTATACTAAAAAAACCTCCCAAAGCCAGCCTTCAAATTGACATAGTGTAGGACAAGCCAGAAATAGGAAATTAATTTTCAAAATGAGAGTTTAGAGAGTAATTGGAAGGGGAGAAAACTCAGATTTGCAGAAGTAATCATGATTGACAACCCTGCCACAGACTAAGTTGTGACTAATGCCAGCACCCATCGTGCTAACAGACTCCTTCTGCGAGGAAACAACTCCTTCCTTTCGAGGGGACTTTTGTGCGTGGCAGCACGGTGGTCTAGCGTGAGGTACTTGAACATGGTAATGAAGGTTTTCTGGAGTCTGGTTTCCTTCCACTTCAATGAAGTGAATTCGTGTTGCAGGGAACAGTCCTGTAGTAACATTGTTTGCTTTAATAGACATATCACTTTAAAGCAAGCTCTTAACCATCTGTTGCACTCTCTCTTAAAATGTACAGCTGACTTGAAAAGATTATCTATATCTTTGTTCAGTGTAACTTGCTTCAAATTGAGGAGGTATGGGAGGCCTGCACTGCTGGTACATGGTATGGTCCAAAGGCAAATCTCCCCACAAGGGGCCTGATCTTGATGGTGCTGAACCATGCTGCTGTGTTGCTGTTGATTTTGGTGAGGGCAGGCAGGGTCATGCCAAAACTGATGAGTGTCGCATGTACTGAAGGGAGTCTGGCAGAAGCTGATCTGATAATCAGACAGTTTTTTGCAGAGATTTATTGTAATATGACTTTCACAGGCAGTAATTAAATGATGATTTTGGTTGAATCAATGTCTTTGGGCTGAAGTAAATTCCAATGAGCTCAGTGGAAGTGATTTCAGAAGGCAGCAAATCCAAAATGTAGTACAATGCACTGGTTCACATGAATAACTCTGTGTGACCATGGAGAAGGTCATGCTAGAAATAGTCCTAATAGAGCCCAAGGAAGGGCTGCAGGATCCACTTTTATACCAGAATAGAAGAATAATACCTTATCCATTTAAAGCAACATGGGAATGTAAGTAGGCAGGTTGTAATTATCTAGACTGGTATTTGGGCGGTCACTCCTACACTGGTAAAAATTACTATAGGGTGTTTAATGCCCACAAGTTCTCAGTATCCTTGGTTTTGCCTCTTAATTAGAGACAGCACCTGTGATCATATTCTTTCTGCTGGTTCAATACTGTGTCAGCAGAAGAATGTCACCCTGTGCAAATATAATTTCATAGAGTAACCTGGAATTTCCTTGCAAGTCTTCCAAGCAAATACTACAGACCCAACCCTACTTACCTTGTGAAATCTAGTGAGATTACAGCCATAAGCAGTACGGCTCCAGAGAATAATGTTTGCATATGTTGCTAAAAACAATATGGGATTTGGAATATTAATAAACAATTTTAAAATTAAGCCAATATTCTTTTTCATTGCATCTCAGTGAAAACAAGGGTTTGTTGTTGTTTAGACAAAGGGATTATGCTTAAATTATTCTGAGAAAAGCTAATGACAGAGAGTCATGATTTTGTCAATGTATCATTGTTATGATTTATTGACGTGCCTACCATATCCTGCTTCCAGCTTAGGTACCTGTTGCAAATTTTGTTTTGCAAAAGCAGGGCTTTGAAATATGGTTTCTTATTTTCAGGTTCAAGTATGAAATCCAAAAGCATGTTAATTAGGCAAAGACTGTTGATCCATATACTTGAGGTCGTTATTGGTGCTTCATGGATTTATAGTCATAAAAAAAAGAATGAATGGGGGTTCTTTTGACGTGGTTATCAGATTTCAGGTTTAAAAAGAAAGTGGCCCACCCTTTTCAGTAATTTGACATGCAGGGTTCAGCCGTGGGTACAAAAACAGGTTACAACTGGATAGTCATTGTGATCTTGAAATGCCAACTGTGCCTTTAAGTATGTTATATAACCTATTTTTTGGTTTCAATTTTCAAGTATGCCATCATTTCAGTGTTACTTAGATTTCCATATATTTTTTAATCCAAACAAATCTGACCTCAATCATAAGGTTCCATGGTTCCAAATAGCTGAGCTTTTCTAATATTTTATTTTGAGTGCCTACGTTCAACACTTCATCACAGAGATATGTGCTGCAGACAGTGCCAAATACGGTGCCAGGGATGTCCTCAATTATCTTCGGCGCTTACCAGGAGAGGGCTCTGTTCTGCATGCCGTACACATACAAAGGTCCCACTGAAATTAGTGCAAGTTTTGTCTCTAAGGCTTGCTTAAAATGAAGCTGGCTACGTCCTTTTTTTTCCAGCTGCCTGTGCAGACAGAATGAGGTGTGCTTGATAATCTTCATTTGTATCCTGCCTTTGCACCAGGACCTTTTTTCCTTCCTGGGAGAGACCCACTCTGCTTCCTGCAAGATACCTTTCCATCATGTTTCATGGAAGTTTCATTTAAGCAATCTACAGAGCTGACCCGGGGAAGATCTTGGGCCATACATTCTTGTTTGATGATCCATGTGTTCCCTGATCACCGTGGGATAAAAAAATCTATGTCTGCACTGATCAGAGCTAGCACACAGGTCTGCTAGCTTACTTCTTGTCATAATTTTGTTCTCACCACCTAGCATTCTCCTAAAAAATGCCCTGGTCCAGTTCAGATTGTATGGGTATGATTGTATGGTATGGGTCATCCCTGGTGCTTTGTCTAGTCCAGGCATCTATCCTATGCTGGAGAATGAGAGAGCTGATAATGAGAATTTTGGCCCTACAGAAACACTTCTCTGACAGATGGCCCTAGGTCAGAAGAGCACTCTTCAGAAAATTTCCGTGTGCAGATGTAGCCTGAAAGTCACTCTCAGACCTGTTCCAGAGACAACATTGGGTCAGGTTATTGGGGAGGCAGGAGAAACGTCAGGGCTGGCATTACCTCACCTCCAGAGCCTCTGGCACTGGGGGAGGACTGAGGGTGTGCCCCACATCCATCCATGTTTATTCTGGCTGCAGAACCTCGTTTCAGATTTCATTTCACTACAAATAAAATAAAGAGCAATCCTTGGATTATTTATAAAAATGTGAACATTTTAAGCTTTACCATTAAATGTTTGTGCTGCTGCTTAGTGTAATTCCCTTAAATTTGCTTTTTTAATCCGTTTTATGTTAGATGTACTTTCCTCACTTCTGATTACTTCTAGGAATTTTCACCATCTTTTAAAACTTCTCTCTGGTTATTTTTATCCATTTACAAGATTCTTCAGTGGAATAACTCTGAGATGGCCACCATAATTTTCCTAAAAATCTATTGAAAGCAGCTTCAAAATCTGTGAGACATAAAACTCAGCATTTTGAAAATGGTTTTTGGTTACATATACAGGTAGCATAAACCAGAGACTTAATTTTACTGTCATTGATCAGAAATGGTCTGCGTACGTCAGTATTTGTGCGTGTTAGTCAACTTTCAGGCATGTTGAGGTTTCCAGTGAAACCAATAGTAAAGCATTAATCAGTGTTGTTGTCAGCAGGATAGAACTTGTTATGCAAAAACTCAAATAAAGATTCATACCAAGAACTTTTTACTACACTGTAACATCATATTGTTGCTGTATTGCATTATAATGTAATAACATATAGTCACCAAGGAATGATTTGCCATAAGTTTTTTAACATGTTTTATAGGAGTAAAAATGTCATTGCCAAATGACGCTACAAATGACATTATATATTACCATTATCCTAAAAATAGCTCTGTTACTTCCAGAAGCATGATTGAATTCAGTTCTCTTAGTAGCATAAGATTAAATGAAGCTCAGGCAATTTCACTCATTTATTTGCAGGTGGTGTGCAACAGAGAAAGGAAACAGAGAAAAACTATAAAATGAAAAGCAGAGATTCAAAAAAATTATGTCAAAGAGTATTTTCAGAAAACCTGTTTTATTTCAAAGTACAAGTTCCTTTCTCCTGTTAAAATGTTCTGTTCAAAGTCTTTAGACATTTCTGAATGTGTAAGTTACAGCTTCAGTATGATCTATAAGTATTTATGGATTCAAACTGCTAGTTTATTTGCAGCACTGTCAGAATGGTAGTAGGCAGAAAGCCAGGCATAGCATTTAGGGGCAATTACCCTTCCTTTACAGCAAGTATTGCAATGTTGTCTTGCATTGGAATACTCCTGACCAGACTCTTTAGGTGTTGGTTTCTGTGAGGACCTCATCCTGAATCGCAGAGATATCAATTAGAAATAAAGTGGTTAGGTTGTTTTTAGGGCATTTAAACAACAGTTGTATAAATCTGTTTTGTATATATCTGTTAGTTAATCCTGAGGTTACACTTCTTATTAAATCATTCTTTATGATTTAATAATTTATGAAATCTTAAGATATCCAGCAAGAGGAAAGTTTGTTTCATCCTGGCTGTGAAGTAATAAATATACTCTGAATGAATCAGCAATGTTCATGGTTTCTGCATTCTTCCAGTGGGTCTAGTCTGTTTATGCAATATATTAGTAGTTATTAATGTAGTTATTACACTTACATTTGGTTACTTATTAACATTTACTCATAATTTTTACATTCTGTGGGGAGGTCCTTACTGCACTTGGTAAATGCAGAGGTAGACACAGTCCCTGCCCCAGGGATCTTACCAGCTAGTGCCATGCAAAGCACACGAAAGTTAATAAAATAATTTCCTCTGGCATGGTCATCCACTGATTGAGGCTGATGTGAAGCAGCACTTCAGTTCTAGTATTAACTGGAACATGCCTTGATGTATACATGTAGATTTTGTGAGGGCATTTTTACTGCAACTACACTGGACTGCACAGATGACAGAAGAGTCTTTCAGCAGAGAAGTAGCTAATTGTTGGATGTACTTTCTGAAACCAACAGCTCCGAGTTATAAGTAAGGTAAGAAGATACTTATGTGAAACTACTTGAGGCCATATAACTTTGTTTTGGCTAACATAACAATGTTGATACATCAAGAGCTATGAGAGTTACCTGAGCAGCACTCTGCTGATTTTCCCAAATCAGACAAGTAGAGATTATGTACCTTCTCAGTTTCGTTTTCAGGGTAGAAGAACTTGTCAGGCTGTGTGTGATTGAGTATTGATGCAACGGTATGTGCACGTCTTTCTCGCCATTAGTTTGCTTTTGGGCAACAGCTGTTCTGGGATGGGAAAAGGATGTTTTTGACAACAGTCTCCAAAGCAGTCCTGAGTAGTTTAAAACAGGAGGCAGACGTTCATCAAGGTAAATGTCTCTCTTGAGCCTTTATCCTCCCTCACCCTTCCCTTTATATTCTTCTTTTCCTAGTAACAAATACTTTGCTTTTTTTTTAGCAATTAAAACCAAATGGTGTAGGTTTTGCCACAGCTCCTAAGTTGTCTGAGACCCACAAGTGGCTACTTCAGCCCTGGTTTCAGAACATCTTTGCTACTACAGTGAAAAAGAGAGAGTGGGGGAAATGGGCACGAAGGAAGTCGACCTCAGATGAGAACAAAGCAGTTAGTGTAAATCTCCACTCCTTGCCCTATAGCACACCACTTCATTAAAAGGCATACAAAGTTCTCTTCCTCACCTTTTCCATTAGTTGACTACACTTGGGACTGACTGTGAATGTGAGTGCCTTATTAGCATTTGAATGGCCTGTACTGCTGTGTAAAGGCGACTAAAGATTGAACTTAATGGTAAAATAAAAAAAAAATCACATATCCTAAAAGGCCTGTCTTTCATTTTCACTGCCCCATATCCTGTTCTGGGAAAACTTTTCTCCACTTCTGACTTTGTAAAAGCATATATGCATCCTGAGATTTTTTTTAAATACACATTTACATTATTCACACTTCTGAAGCTCTGAGAGGGACCAGCATAAAGGACCTAAATTCTGGGGAAAGTTTTGTTCTGGAAACAATTATTTTTGTTGAGAATTATTGATGAGTTGATTACCTAAGAATTCAGTAGGAAATTGAAGAGGAGGCAATTTCTGTGTTTTGAAAGATCATCAATAACAAGTAAAACCAAGTCAGGTTTCTCCATGGATTGTTTGCACAAGAGTAGTTGTTGATAAATGAAATTCAGATTGATATTAGAGGTACATAATGTGCAAAGTGTAACAGCAGTTTTACTGCTCAGAGCTTGTGAAGACTGAATAATTTACAGGCAATTTACTCAACCTTAGTAGACAAATAGTAAAATTCTTATAGCAGTTCTCCTCATCATGTATCCTATTAATAATATTTTTCTTTTTTTTTAAGTATATATCAATTTTCCTTAAGTTTTGTTATTGAAAACAGGCAACAACTTTTAAAATAATTGCACTGTATTATGAATGGAATTTAATATTACCTACTTGGGGGTGGGAATTATTAAATAAATGCTTTCATATCTTAGGTAATATAAACCACAGTTATGATGTTCAGATGTATGGTATCATGGCTTTGCTCTTAGAGTGTAGGAGTTAAGACATGGCATTACCATAGCTGGCAGCAAGAGGAGATGCTGTTTCAGTCGTGTAAAACATACAGTTTTTTATGCAAAGTCAGAGATGAATTGACTTTGATGAATTGGTATGGAGGAGGGTGACTGGTGCTGGAGTTCTTTCTTCATCCACCAGGTTCCAGATAATGGGACAGAGATGTTTTCCCACATTCCTTCCTGGAACTTTCACTTCTGAAGATGAATGGCAACAGCATCTATATCAGAGTGCCAGGAGAAAATCAGGAATGTTCTTGTATCAGATTTGCTTTCACCTGTTCGAAAGTTTAAAAAAGTCTTGTGATGAAAGGCTTTCAGGAAGAGAGGGCAAGTGAGGTAGTAAGTTTGCTCAGGTATCCAGGATCCTTCTTACTTGTCCTATTTGGTATCATACATACTGCTCTAAATGAACCATAATGTGAAACAGGATTTCTAGAAGAGAGCAGAACTGCTGAAGTAATTAATACGTTCTTAAAGGAAGTATTTATTACAAAAAAAGGTTTGTTTCAGCAATTATTCTCAAGTAGAACAATCTGGAAAAGCAAAGCAATGTTGCCCCGACATACCTGCTAGTTCCCTAAAGAGGGGATCAATTTCCTCCATCAGAAAAAGAATTTTCTCAGTCTCTGTAAATAGAAATGTGGTGGGATTTTTTTCCCTGTTGTCACTAGTATTTGTATTTGGATGCAAGTTAGAGTAAGGAAAAGTGGTCTCCATGTTTTTAATTCTGGGAAGTACCTGGCAATTTACATTCTTGCAGATTTTAATGATGGAGAAACAGGCCTAAAGAACAACATTAAAAAACATCTTTGGTGGAAGAGAGTCCATGCCCTGAATTATACTGAGGTTCTGTAGTATTTGCAGCCCGTATTATTATCTGCAAGAAATGCCCATGGAAGAAGGAATTACTAAGTCTTGTAGCAGCTGAATTTGGTGAAATTTATAATGCTGACATAACAAGGTGTTGACGTTGGCCCATACTAATTCCCCTTGTAATCACCTTCTCTTTGAAGTGACTCAATATATATCATGTTTGTATTGCAAATATCACACCTGTAGTTTGTATACAAATGCTTGAGAGATTTATAGACCTTATTATATTTAATTCTCTAAATTATATTTGTATTTCATTTAAATTGGAACTTTGTGTCAGCTTAGCAAGATTATTAGATAGCTTAGTAATACTTCACATTAAGTAGAATTTCCTTTGAGATTAAGACACCATTCTTTATGTCCTAATTTAGTGTCTTGAGTACATTTCAGCCAGTTGATTTTCTGTCTTTTTTCTCTGATTTTTTTTCATTTTAATTTTTGCCATGTCCGCTCACATTGTAAAATAATTCCATTAGTATTGTCAGAATGTAGAAGCTGCATTTAATTAAAGGAGTACTTAACAGTTTTTTGATATTTCTCTGACAATTATACATCAGTGATGTAAAGTGTACCCCCTGTTATGTGCATAAATATTTCTATCATTATTTTATGGAAAACAAGGAAATAAGGCAAGAATGATTATTTTTGGGAAACTATAAAATCTGAGTTTGCAGTTCTTTGGCCGAGAGCTTTGGTTACCTAGGTACTGCATATCATAAGGCTGTAAACAAATCCTCTGTTTACAGAAGAGGCAGGTGGTGAATGCTGTCAACAAGACTTCTTACACCTCCATGGGAATCCTAAGTTAGCAATTGCCCTAGTTCTTGGGCAATATTAAGTATGTGAGAAAACACATATGTGAAAAGCCAAGAAAAGAGGAACAAGAAAATCACAGATATGTAAAAATAAATATTTCAGATATCAACAAGTTTAGTGGCTATTTCATTCTACATGTTTTTTATAGTTACAGTAAAATTACTGAAAGAGGGGAGTAAGTTTGCAGCATGAGAAATCCTAATTTGAAAAACCTTCCATCAGCTGTACTACTGGCTTCATGGCCTCAGGAGGTTATCTGCTGACAGCGTGATTCTGGAAACCAGAAATTGATTGCTGCCCTTCAGGTCCCACCTCATATGGCCAGTAGTAACTGGGATGGGGGAACCTGTGGGAAGGATATACTGCTGTCACTCAACAGTGATCTTTATGGCTAAGTAAAGAGAAGTACTGATGAACTCTGAAAAGAACCCTGTCATCCCCCATCAAATAGAACAATGTTACATATTACATAAGCCCTGAGGAAAGGCTTTTAAATGAAAGAAAGGAAAATCAAAGGTGGGCAAGTAAAGCCCCCACAGGGTTAATGGGATGATTCCAGCAGAGGCAGATAGAGGGATGCTAAACATGGCGCTGTTTTTCCCTAGCTCCCACATCAAAGTTTTCATATGTGTCACAGAGATTTATACAACTGAAATTAACACTGCGGTGGGATAACAATAGAGACTTACAGATTTATTCTTGCTTTGGGAAATAAAATATGTATCAGTCTCTAGGATGGGGCTCTTGTTATATTGGGTGTTAAATGACCATCTAATTAAAATGAAAGAACCTTCCTGCAGAACTTGAGATTTAAGGGTGCAGGAAAACAAACATAGAATAATTAAAGTACTTCCCCAGGGTGGAACAATTCTTCAGTACCATTAGCTGAAACAGAAACCATGCCTCCTGTCAAACTGTATTGCCCCTGTGGTATCATGCATTCTAAATATGGGAGGTATAAGTAGGAATTTTCATTCTCAAATTATTAGGCTTTTTTTTTCTAATTTTCAGAGTTATAGAATAAATTTTATTCCCCCCTCTTCGAAAATGCAGGATTATCTTCTGTTTTGGATTACCTATTGAAGTGTCGTGGCCCTCTAGGCTTCATTCCTGTTACAATTACCATTAACTATGAGCATGAATAGACTGGACAAGGCTACACTTAGTGTAGAAGAAAACAAGGACTGTTTGTGATATTAGCACTGCAGCTCTGTTAAAATTAGTAAACCGTCATCATGTTAGCGAGCAAAATGAATAGACAGTCACGTACCTTTTTGCTGTAAGTAGCCTTATAAATATGTGTTAACTGATTTTAAAAATCACAAGGCTAAAACAATAGTGATTTATGCATATGAACAAGCCAGCACCACATGGCTTGAGCCACATCTGCAGTATACTTCAGTGTTAAGAGAGCTGAATTGCTCCTACTATAGATCTCCATTTCTGCTCAAAGCATTTAACTGAAGGAAATACCACAAATCGTGAAAGGCCTCTTCCTTATTCTTCTCACGTACCTTCTTTGAGGTACCTACCATTTTTGAGTCAGAGTGAAGACCAATGGCACAACTCATAAAATGAGAAACTATCACTATCTAGGAGATTGAAAACTGGATAAAAGCTCATGAAACATAAAACTTAGGGCACTTGTCTCCATTCATCTTGCATTTCTACTTGAATGTTGGAGGAATGAGGGTAGAGGACTGAAGATAGTGGGAGTAAAAAAATTCTGCCCTGGGTTAATTTATGACTAGGGTTTGTACGTTTGCTAGTTTTTCAAACCACTGCCAACTTGCCCAAGTGGCTCGAATGGTCAAGACAGGTTGAGTCATAGAGTCATACAAACACAGAATGTGCTTACTTTGAAGGTACCCATCAGGATCATCGAGTCCTACTCCTGGCCCTGCACAGGACATCCCAAGAGTCACACCATGTGCCTGAGACTGTTGTCCAAACACTTTTTGAACTAAGACAGGCTTGGTGCTGTACAATCAGTAGTGAACAATAGACTTAAAGAATTGGTGAGATCTGGCTCCTCACCCTATATGACAAAATACCTATTTGCCTTACCTAACTTGAAGATTGTCTTCAGCATAATTGAAGCTCACACTTCTGGAATTACTGAAAAAATAACTTTTCCACCTGGCTTGTCTAAGTGCTGCGTCTACTAAAAATCTTTCCAGGAATCTTTAGTTACACTTTTTAGGACCTTCTTCCCCATTATTGCTGGTACCATATTATTTTGTTTTCTCTAATACGGATGTTTCTGTTTAAAAAAAAATCTTGTAAACCAGTCATCCTAGTTCTTAAAATCTACACTGCACTGTGAAAGGTTATATTTGATTTCCATATGTAGGATAGATATGTTCTGTACATCCTGTACTATTCTTATTGATGCTGAGCATTTTTCCTATTCCCCAGCCTTCAACAGACTCATTAAAAACCATCTTAAAACCAGTAACTGATAAATTTTGATGTGGAAAAAATATTTTGAAAACATACAATTCTAATTGTTAGTTTAATCTAATTTTTCATTTGGTAAAATAATAATTCATAATTTTATTAACACCAAAGGCCCAAGGTATTTTTTCAGCCTCCATGAAATTCCTTATTTTGTTTTTATGAAATATAGAAAAGTTGTTTTACTACTAAGGCTGTCCTGCCTTTTGTTTTCTTTCTATTTCCATCACCACAGCACCTCTATTTTGCCCTTCAACACAAAAAAAGCTGTTAATTTACATCCATGCACTGAAAAGTCCAACTGGAAAAGATTTTTATAAATTCTTGTGCTTAGCCTTTTTTTTTTCCCATCAATTTAAAGCCAGAGATTTTAAAAAGTACAACTAGTAAAGTCACCATGAATTGTTTAAATATGAATAAACCCCATTTTTCTCACATTTCACTTATATGTAGAAAGTATGTGCCATCTTTTTAAACAAATGAGAGCTCAAAAGTGTTGCTCATCACTGTCGAGGGTGTAAAGAGCTGTAAATGTACAGAAGTTTGAAGCCTGCAAAGAACTTCTGTGGAAGCCTACAGAGCATGCACTAGCCAAAGTCTTCTATTTAACAGCTTCTGGTATTGTTTTTATGCATATAAGCTCACTATTAACTTCATGTTTTGCCATTATTTCTCAGAAAAACAGATGAAAGATCAAGGCTCATGCAGACAAGGAGGTGATCTGAGACAACCAGCACAGCCTCACTTATGGACAAATCATCCCTATGCATAGGGGCTGGCGTTGGAACTAGATGGTCTTTAAGGTCCCTTCCAGCACATGCCATTCTATGATTCATGAAACTAAAGACAAATGGATTGTTTGATAAGGAAAAATGATGGAGGCAGGCTCTTTAAAGTAATAGTATATATAAATTATGCTGTGGCTCTGGAAGTGTTTTGATATGAAAATGTTTCTCAATCACTTCTGCAATGTAGAAGAGAGTGGCCCTTTTATTAGATTGAGTATGAATATCAACAAAAAGTGCATGGGATTAAGGGATGGGACTAGCCTAAGGACTTTTCTAAGGTATTTTTCTTCACCTATTAAGCAATTGGCTAAAAAGGCTGCATAAGCAGTGCCCTCAGTGTTCATTTGTCTTGAAATTAGACCACTTTTATCTCATATGGCAGAGGTCCTTGCATGAGAACCTGACATCATGCTTTCGGTCCCTGTCAACCGTCACCATCAGGTCCCAAGATTCAGGAGTATTTTTAGTAGAAGTGTCAGCAAAACCAGGAGATCTGGAAAGGTCTGATACCTCTTCTGTAGTGAGGTACAGAGCTACTGCCCTGACAGCTGTAACAAGATGATCAGTCATCTTTCGCCAGCTATTTGGACAAGAGGGTACTCGGGACTTAAAAAGCAACAGAGGACTATACAATTGGAAGATGAGCAAATGCTGATCAGTAAGGCAGCCTGATCTTCTACCAAAACTCAGGCCAGACAATTCAATAGCTTTAGTGACATTAGCTCTTTTCCTGTAAAAAAAAAAAATTTAAGTGGATCTCCTCAGACTGTCTTCCAGAAGCAAAGCAGAATCTGGCACAGGAGAGAATTTCTTTTAAATCTCCACTTTATTGCTAAATTCTTTTCTTCTTGGAGTGTGTTAACACCATAGGACCACATCTATATTAAAGGAAACTTTATGCCATGATGGAACTGTGAAAACAAACTTCAAAGGCATATCCTTAATGTTGAAAATGTTCACCATGGATGGACTGCTCTTTTCTCTTTCTAATAAACAAGTCTGAAACTGCTTTGAGTTGTGAAAGGAGATAGATTTCACATTGTAAAAAACACTGAAATTATGAAGACAACTGCTAGAGAAGTTTGGCAATTTCACTACCATGTGCTTGCAGAAGGAGAATAGAATATCCTGGCAGAGAATGGAACCTTAGAAACATTTCAAAAAATACTTATTTTTTAAGTTTTCCTAATACTGATGAAACCTGAGTTTATAGGAGAAACTAATACCTTAAACAGTGGGGTTTTTCCCCACTGTATATGATCCATAATACTTAGAAATTAAGCAACCAAAACAAGAACCACTTATCAGCAATCATCCAAGAAAAGGAATTAGCACAACACAGCAGCTCCAAAAAAAGAAATCAAAGCCTCACTGGAAACACAGGATAGGAAGTCCTGGACCACTTGGTAAAAATCAAAGGCAGAATTATGATTGACTTCTGCTGGATCAGAATTTCACTCAACATGAACTTAGAGTAAGCAAAACTAAATTATGTATATGATAGCTAGGCCAAGATACTGTAATTTACACTTGTGAAAGTGCCATGCCACTGATGCATCAGCATACTTACAGTGCAAATTCCATCTGTATTTTAGTTAACATAGATCCCTCCATAAATTACATGAATAGTGAAATAGAAGGCAAATGCAACCAAAGATAGAACTGCAGCAAAACATCTGCATGAATCATTTTTGCAGTCAAGGTTTGTTTCTGTAGGACACAAACAGGTTATGCTCACACAGATCTTAGCATAAATTCTGTGTTATCCAAAGAAGTGCAGAACTGCTGTACACATGTGGCATTTCCACAATGCTGAACTGAAGAGTTTCATCTTCCTTTGTTTGCATTTATAATCTAAATATGAAGAGACAACTCAAAGTCCATCACTATTATGGGCAATCTTTAGCACACTTGCATGCAGGAGAAGTGGAGGCAGACCACTTAGAAGCCCAATGCTCAGAAAAGAGGATGAAACTGCTCAGTTCTGTCATCCAAAAAAGAGATCTCCTCTTTGAGGAACATCTCCGTAATAAAAAGGATCTCCACCAGTCTTGAAAGCGTACCTAAGATAACCCACAAATTTACTAGTTTTGTAAGAAGAACAAGTGGTAAAAGTGGGTAACAGCTTAACCTAAGATCTCCACTGAGCCAACTGTGAGTTCTATCATTCCTATTCAAGAAAAAAATATTTTCACAGGGCTGGAAAAAATGTAAGGGTATAAAAAGCCTTAGGCATTAATAAAGTATTGTAACAAGGAAATATCTTAGCATTCATTAACACCAAATCTACAAAATCATAACATATATTTTCTATGTTGCACAGAAATACACCATCTATATAAAAATCCACTCCATATATAAAATGGGGCTTGAATATACTGCTGTATAAATAAACCTACAAATGGAACATGTTTGCTACAAGTTTATATACTATGACCAATAGGCAAGTGAAGAAGAATGGAACTAATAAAAATGTGCCAGCTGACTTCTTTTCACCTCCTACTTTTGCCAGTTTTACCTACATTTTATCTGCTTGCAGAGCTGTATGACAAATATTTTCTGTGTGAGTAGTTGCAAATTGTCAGGGTTTGCAGGTTAAGATGCTATGGCTAAGAACTGTTGGTAGGGGTAGGCTTGGCTTTGGATCTCATGAGCTATACCATGCAGGCTGCTGCTTTAGTGTATATCTTAAGCTGTGAGGCTTCCTCTTTGTTCCCCAGATCTGTCTATCCAGCTCTCTAACATTTACTTTTTTAGTGTAAATGCATCATATAAGCACATGCCGTGTTAGCCTGTGAATTTATTAACCACATTATGGAGCAAAAATCAGAAAGAGGGGGTTTTAAAAACAAAATCACCATGAAGTACTTACAATCTATTAGAGAGACACACATGGTGAACATTCCACTGTATTCCAATACGAGTGTTACATCTTGAAAACAATCACACTAATAGGAAACCCCATTAAAATATTTTCCCACCACACAACCCTGCAGCCGGAGACTGTTTCAGACAATGGTTTCACTTTTTAGTAATGATATTCTTAGCAGTGCCATTGTGCTAAAGTAGTCCCACAGATATCTAATTTTCAGTAGGATAACACACAGTATTATAACATATCAGAATTTTTAACCAGAAAATTTCCCTCCAACTTTACAGACTTTAGGGCGCTATGTCACCATATGTGGTTTCTTGCATATTTCTGACTACTGTATTCTAGAACTAAACAAACTTTGTCACACCAGCCCTATCCATGACAGATTTCCACTGCCTGGAGGTATCTATGGACAAGAAATAAGCAGTCTGTTTTAACTCATCAGAAACTGAACCTAATGAATAGGCTAAAGCCTCATCTCTTTACTAGTATTTTATTATTTGTTAGGCTGTCTCCTGGTCAGTGCCATTCTCACCACTGTACTTAGCTAATGGCCTATCAACATTTCCACTAGAAACTCTTTTTGAGAAGTCAGTGGCTTAGCTGGAAATTTACAATAGTCGTGCTGACCTAGAATACTAGTTCCCAGATGTGGTTTGAATATTTTATTAGAATTTTAATATCAATGCATGTATATCAATTCTAGTGAGGAATGTTAATGGTCTTATTTAAACCAGACAGTCATTGCACAAGTTTCAGCTCCCTATGATTTAGCCGGTGCACCTTGGGCTTCTGGGGCAACCTGTATTATTTCAGTTTCCATGTTCTTTGAAACAGTGAGGTCCCTTAAATCAAAAAGCGGGGTTCTGCTATCTGCTTGAAACTGGGCCCAAACATGCTCACAACATTCATGAGCACTGCAATGGGCCAGTTCAGACAGCACTGCAGAATTCACAGCCGTTGGGGACTTCCTGATGTTTGTTAGTCCTATTCCAGTGTCATGCGGTGTGCAATATGAGCTGCTTCTTGCTGAGTGCAAACTCCAAAGTGGCGTCATGAGCCCTCTGGGGAACACAGACCTCATCCTTTTTATTAAGGACCTGGCTGGGACCCATCACACATTCTGCCCACTTCTTATTTAAGAAGAAATATCTATGTGCTCTTTCCTTGCCTCTTTCTTTAAAAATTAAGTACTGTCATCACTTCTGAATACTTTCCTTCAACTACCAAAACCAGACCCTGGCAGGAAACTTCTTCAGCTTTTATAGGCGGAGAAATCTTTAGGAAAATAATGAACTGCAGCCACAGAGGTCCAGTCTGACTGGAGGGCTGTACAGGCCTGTAACAGCACATTCATCGCAAAGCAGAGGCAGCTCACATTAACAGGACCCTTTGACATCCCTTCCCCAGGTTAACCTGCATCTACTGAATTTTCAGTATGAACAAATGGTTTTGAAACTCCTGGTTTTAATGAAGCTGCTGGAAAAGCAGGTTTCCTAGGGATACCATAATTTTTTCCCCAAACATGCCCCTGACACAATCCAAGCATGAGCTACCATCGATCCAGCACAGGGCGATGTGGCTCATGAAGGGTCTAGAAAGCGTTATGAGGAGCAGCTGATGGAGCTGGATTTGTTTAGTCTTTAGAAGATGAAGCTCGGAGGGGACCTCGTTGCTCTCTACAGCCTCCTGAAAGGAGGCTGCAGTGAGGTGGGAACTGGTCTTTCCTGCTGTGTTGGCAGCCAGAGGACCAGAAGGAGTGGCCTTAAACAGGGGAGGTTCAGATTAGATATTAGAAAATAAATTTTCCTTGTTAGGGTGGTCAGGCACTGGAATAGGTTGCCCACCTGGAGGTGCTATAGACGTGTCTGGGTCTGTCTGTGGGTGATGTGGTTTAGTGGTTTTGGGATTACAGTGGCAGTGCTGGTTCGACAGTTGGACTGGATGATCTTAAAGGTCTCTTTCAACCTTGATGATTCTATGATTTGGGTAATTATCAATATGTGGCTTTTGCTGATGTGAGGATTGCAAAATGAGTCATTCATTTCATTCCTCATTCAACCAGACAAACCATGGCTCAGTAAAACAGTGTTCCTATAAAGGCGCAGTGACACCTCAAACCTTTCTTCTTTGGAACACAGTAGCGTTAGTAAGGCCACTGCTCAATGTTATTATGTTTGAGCCCTGATTCTGGTTCCAAGATCAAAGACATGACAAAAGCTTAGGCAGGAGTAAGGTAGCATCAGGTGATGTGAGAAACAAGCTTCACATTGGGGTTCTTCAGGTACTCTTTGTCACATCACATAAAAGGGAGGATTCATGATGCTGTTTTGGAAGTTACCTTTATCAAGACCCCTTTGAGTACAGGGTGTCATCTAGTCAGTATGCCTCTACTACAGCACACCCTTTAATCTTCACCATGGCCCTATTTCCCAAGTGCAAATAGGAAGCAAATTATAGCTGAAAGCTAGACAGGAATGTCAGAAACATGGTTCTTGAAGCTGGAGGGATTCCCTCACATTGCTCTGTGACTACATGATATACAGATGATTCAGAAAGTAGAAGCTGTTATACAGCCCAACAAAAAAAAAAATCTATATTGGAAGGAAACTAAAGGAAATGAAAGAAAAAGAGGGTCAGTTTAAAAGGCTAACTGAATATAAATATCATGTTTATAAAATAAAATAGCTGCTTAGTTAGACCTTCAATTTTAGCTCTCAGAAGATAAAAGAAGTTGAAGTGCTCCATTATGCCAGGCTTGCTTGGACACCTTTTCTGTTTGAAGCAGCCACAGAGGAGCAGTTTCATTCTTACCCTGATAAGCAGGGCGACCACATGCTCTATGTGAGGCTATTGCGCAATACTCCAACAGTAAGCATTGGGAGTCCATCCGAGTTACGGGCCCACATTTTGTAATCCTGGTTCACAGGCTATAAATAAACATGTAATTGATCCCTCTTCAGAGAACAAACTAGATGCCTTCTGGTGTCAGCTTGAAGTTAGGAATAAGTTTCTCATTTTCAAATATTCAAAGGTACTTTACCAATTTTAGTTAGTAAGGGCAACGCCATTTATTTCTTTACTAATAAATGGATAAAGGAGTTAAGTAATGATTTCGCAGGCTCCTTTGCAATACTTTTCTAATCTTTATCTTTTCTTATTCATAAATTCAAAATATTAATTCCTATTTAGTTGTGATTTTTTGACCCTCCTGATTACTTCCTTTTCAAATCTTAGAACTTTTTATTGTCCTGGACTTCATGCAAGGCATTTTCTGCAAGAGCCTTGGACTTTGGCACAGTTTGAACTAGTTGGAAATAGATCTCCTTGCAGGTGCACATCAGAAAATCCTGTTGGTTTTAAGCATTTGTGGAGACCACTGGTGGTGTGCTTCATGTTGTTGATGTTCAGTGATGTTTGGTGATGTTCAGAGTAAAGAGAAGTACTAGATACCTGCTGCATGTGGTAGGAAAAAGAATTAGGAAGAAAAAATGTGTAAAATTTAAACTCATTCAAGTTAAAACCCACATATTTTTATATGTAAAGGATGTTTTTCCCTGGAAAAAACTCCCTGAGGAAATAAAACCTGCACCATCTCTTTGTGTCTTTCTAAACAAGTCTCAATGTTATAGTGAAAAGCATTATTTTGCTCATGAATTACAGCTATATGTAAATATATAGATTTAAAGTCTATCTATCTTACACATTTGTGATAATATGGATAATAATAATAATTTGATGTTTTAGTGAATGGTTAGATTTAGAGAATGAAAAAATTTAATACTATTGAGGGGTTTTGTTATGTTTTGGTTTGTTTCATTTTATTTGAGGGACCACTTTATCTTATTAAACTTAAGTAAAATAAATAGGTTGCCTTTTTAATGCTTTTAATGCAGCTAGCATTTCTCCACAACTTTTCAAGTAGGCTGAGCATATTTTAGATTGAAATTATAGCAAATTAGTGGGTATAGGACATACCAAGCAGACTCTTCTATAGAGGAGGGAAGACTTTGTATCTGGGTTTGTACCACATAGATTTTGGACATACAGTGCAACCACAGTGAATTACTGGTGGGAGTTGCAATGCAAAGTGAAGTTCTGATCCCAAACAGAGCTCTCAACAATCTGAGAATGTTCTAAAGAAGATTTTCAAGGCAGATCTGAAGATTAATCCCTGACACAATACTTCTCACTGGACAAGGCACTAGTAAAACAGGAAGAAAATGGAGTGTTCTTCTTCCTTAACAAAAAGGGAGCAGAAACACTGGGAGCTTTGTCTCACGATATAGGGAAATTCAGTTGTGAGCTTTGAGCAGAATCCACTCCATGCCTTAACAACAACCCTATTAACCAGCATTATTGCTACTCTTTCTATTATTGCAAACAATTATAGCAGGTCTGGAAAGAAAAGCAAGAGAAAACAAACAATCAAGTTTATCAGTCTGTTTCATTTTATCTATTTCAGTATAACTGCTACTAAAATGTACATACTCTGAGCAGTATATAAAATGTTTTAATGACCAGGACAGAAGGTTACTAGCTAAAGGACAATTAAGTGGTTACCTCCTAAGTCGCTTGTTGCACATTTACATCTGGAGGGAAATTATACTCTAAAGGCTAAGCCCGCAAAGAGCTCCTTGGCAACACAGAGCGGTACTCTGCCTAATCTCATGCACCCTAAGGCCAAAGCATAAAAAGAAACTTTGGCCTTGTAACTCTTTCCATGGCGGTGCCCACCTGCCTCAGTGCCTGGAGGAATTCACAGCAGCTGGCACAATGAGCAGGGACCATGGTGTGTTGTAGGTATCAGTACTTTCTAGGGCACAGATACTTCACCCTGGCTGCAGGGCAGCAGGATTGCTGGTCTCCCCTACTGGAGTGAGGTACCTGGAAAAGGTATCTTCTCCTCTTTCTTTTTTTTCAATAACCAAGGATTAGTTTTTTAATCCTTCCTGAAGACTTCACAGGAGGAGCTGATGGTACTCCCTACGTTTCAGGAATCCCCCAATCTGGAAATATACTGGAAAGAGCAAGAAATGAGATATTTGCTCTTAGAGCTGTGCTTGTGTAGGAGCTTCTTTTTTACATCTGTTGCTGTTACTGATGAGGTGCCCCCAAAGGCTTTGCGCAGTCACGTTCGGAGGCTGCGTGCAGCAGAATCTGCAAACTTGACAAAACACATATGCGAGGAAGATCCACAATGTGTGATGTTTAGCACACCAGAAGCTTCTCAGATATTTCAGAATTTGTATTAATCTTTCTGCAGTGCAGTAGTTTGAGGCTGAAATCAAAATAAAACAGAATGAAGTGACAGTCCCGATGGAACATTTACAGACTAGATGGCTGTGAAGAGGAAGAGAACAACTACCCAGAAATTGACGCTGAAGTATCTCTGTGAAACTTCACTATCTTGCTCATTAATCAAGTACACACTGTAAAAATAGATGAAATAAAGTGGAATATCTAAAGAGGCATTTCAATAACTACAGTCTTAGAGCTGATGACTATCATGCATCTCATTCCTTCTTTATCATTAGTTACCCAGTGGCTTCAGCACTTCCCACTCTGGGTTCAGTATCTTCTTTTTCATCCTAAAGAAAATGTTACAACAGCCAGTCTAGAGGCTACCCTGAGGGAGAAAAATAAATATTTTAATTTACTGGCCTAAATAAAGGAAAAGTTTGAGTACAATCAGATGTGTTGGCAGGCTACCTGAGATAAGAAAGACAACCCTGATTTCCAGTATTATTACTAGACATGGCTTCATTTAAAAGCCTGGAGTTGTTTTAAGAGGAAGGAATTCATATTCCAGAACACTCAGTAGCCTTGTATATGAAATAGGCAGATAAAGGATAGAGCCAAAGTTGCTTAAATATTGTAACCACTATTAATCTCTTTGGTGGTCATAGTTTTGCTGGGCTTGAATATTTAAGGGTATTAAAAAACTGGCTACAAATCTCATTTGAGAACCCAGTGAGGCTTCAAGAATGAGAAAACTAGCAACCTGCTTAGTCCTGTAAAAATAAGTTTCTAGACATATCCAACAGCAGATTTTTGGCTGTTTAGAAATTTTAAAATAAAACATTTAAATAGGATTAGACAAAAACTGAGAAGGAGGTTGAAAATCTCTCTGACAGACAGGTTCTTCATGGCTGTAGCTCTGAAGTGGATCTATGACATCACCTATGAATTTCTCACATCCATGCTTAGACCTGAAAGCTGAGCATGTTTAGATCTGTTTTTCACTAAATAAAAATAGTAAGTTCCAAGCCCCCCTACCCATTCCAAATAAAATGAGGGGAGTTTTGCATTAATTCTGTTTAGTAAATATTTAACAAGGTTTACTACTTTTGGGCATTGAAAAATGTGGATTCAAACAAAATCACAAAATTCCTTTAGAAACCCTAACACGTAGTGGGATCTTTTCATTGCCCATTAGTTTCTGAGGGCGTTTTTCCCCCAGCCTTTAGTACCTACCTAGTTTACACCAGAAGACTCTTGCTGAAGAAAGATGAGCTGGAAACTCACATTATTTATTAAAAAAAATACTTTCAAATGTGTATGATTTTAGGGCTTATGGTTCCTGGAAGAACTGTTTGAATATGGTACAAATGGAAAAGGAAAGCAGACCTATGTTATGTGTCATAAGGGTTAATTCTTTCTCAAGGGCAAGCAAGAGGTACCTGCTATGAAAGCAGGTAGAATTGATATTGCTGTGCTGAGGAAACATAGAAAAGACTTCTTTTGATCCCAGTGATGGAAGAAATGCCCCTGGATCAGACGAGAAGGTAGGCATTGTTTTTCTCTCTTTCTCGAACTCTGGGGCAGCCAAACTGTCTGCTTGCATAGGCAGGGGATTGCACAGAACTGCCTGTCTTCACTTCTTTAGCCATGTCTCATCACAGGCTAGGAATACATACCCTAGGAAACTCCTTGAGCTGCTTCCTTACTTACATTGAGTCTCTGCAGTATCCTAAATCAGCCAAAACCTGCAAAGTACAAGCTGGCCTTGAGTGTTGTATTTCAAATAACACACAACAGTATTCTTTCAGAAGGGACATCCTCCCTTCTGTAACTGTGTCATTCTTTCTGCTATTAATGGGAGCTGCTAAAGAGGGTGGATAAATCTCCGAAAACAGTGGCTACAGCGTGACGCATGTCCTTACTTAAGCAGTTAGGCAAATGCAGTCTGCTTTTTCTCTCTTCAAGGGCCACAGAACAGCTGAGGGACACTATTACTTCCCAGGGCCATCAGAAGTGAATCCAAAGGTCCAGCAAATATTTTCTTTTCACTCTCTACTTGTTTCACTACCCAACTCTGGTAAATTTTTAGTTCAATGTCTCTAAAAAACTGAAAGGAAAAGTACTCCTGCCGTTATGGCTATTATTACAAATAGCCAGTGATGTAAAGTCAAAAGGTAAGCCATACTGGAAGTTGTAAGCATCATGGATTTTCATCTGTAATAAAAGAATACAATGGTTTTTAAGTTTCAGGGAACAAATGAGAATTTTTCAAAACTTTATATTTTTTTATCCCACAGGAAAATATTCAAGGGAATTGAAACTCTCAATTGGAACACCAGTTCAGTACAATACTTTGTGGATCTCTCCAGTCCAAAACTTGATTTCCTAATCAAAACTAGAGAGAAACTGAAGGATATGATGAAAAGAGAGTGACAGAAACCCCAGAAGAGCAAAAAGCAACTTAATCAGAGACAGAGAAAGTTGTTGACTAAAGACGCTGCTCAAGTTAGTGTTTACTTTTTTACAAAAACATGGATGGTTCCACCTGGATAAACCCATAATTGTCTCTTTTGTGCATCTGAAGCATCCAAAACTGCAATGACAAGTCGCTTTTGATTGGCTTTTCTTTTACCTGGTGTTATGAATAGAGTTTCAGAGAATCTTGAATTCATGACAGGAACATTTATGAAAACTTTACGAGTTTTGTGGTGTAAGAACCATGTTTCCTGCCCAACCCTATGGCAGGTGTTTAAATTGAAAATTTATTGCAGTGTGAAAATCTGCAGTATGGCATTTTTTCCCAATACGAAACCCAAAGATTTCCTACCAAAAAGAAGAAACCAGGCAAAGTGAGCCTTATCAGAAACCAGGACGGTCATAATTATGATTGTCAGGATCCTCAAAATTAATTACAATTTCAAGCTGTGACAGAGCCTAAAATAGCAAGAGCTGCTAGTGATCCAAAAATCACTCACAGCATGTCCAAGCTAGCATTTGGCAGAGAGCACATGCAACTTAAAAAAAGAACATAACCCTTTAGGCCCATGTAAGCAATTAAACTTTTTGTGGAAATGTCAGACCATAAGTATGAAAAGACCTTTCAATTGTTTATGCACAACTTTCCTCTAATTAGTGAGAACTGATTTTAATTTTTGCCCCTTCATTTTTCAAATAATACCAGATGGGCTAAAGTTTGGAGGGCAGCTGTTCTGTTCAAAACAAAATAAAGAAAAAAAGGAGATGATTCTTGCCAAGTCAGACTCCATGATTCTTACAGTGAGGGGGTACAAGTAAATGCCAATCAGCTTAGCAGCATTGAGAGATACGTAAGGAACTTAGCCTGAGAGCTCTGCTGACGACGTAAAACAAGAAGACATTTCCAGAAGTGTCTGTCAAACAAAGTATAAAAATAATCAGAGGCTGTTGGCACAAGTTACTGTGACTCTAGCTGATGTTCAAGTGGATGAAATTTAACAGCACTTTGATGACTTTAATTTCATTGTTGCAATGCTTCTTGATAGTGTTCTAAATGCAGTGATCAGTGAGGTAAAAATAAATGATTTGACCACATTTCATCAGAGCTACCTCAAAACTCTAATGGGGAGGATTTTTCTTTCATTGCACAAGCTATTAAATTACTGCTGTCATATTAACCTGTGCTTTCTCTGCCACTCTCCACATCTCTGTCTCTCATGTGAAAGACAGTAGCTTATTCCTTCTGTCTCCATCCAGGCTTCCTAGACCTAGGCCTAAAACAAAAAGCTTTAAGTCTTGAGCGTGATGACCCCAACACTGAATAACTACAAAATAGGTCAGTAGAATGCAAAGCAAATGTCACCTAGTGAGTAGGGAAAACCACACATGCTGCCCCTGGAGTCTTGCCATGGCTTGAATTCTCTAGAAGAATGCTAAGCCAGTCTCCCGACTTTCTAGACTTCAGTATGTAAATTGAGATCAGTATTTATCCAAGCATTGGAGAATGAGGAGGTTGCACTAAATGGTAGTTGTTTAAAATCCTTGGGTAAGAGGCTACTTATATAACTACTATGACATTTACAATACATTTATTTATAAGAGGAAATACATAACACAATGTCTTTCAAATATCTTCATGTAGTTCTGCTAAAAAAGACCCAAAATGTAGGATCTTATTTAGATCTTTTGGTAATGTATCATCAAAAGTTGTTGTGTTATTTGGAGCTCTTTCTAGAATTTAGATGTTATCTGGTTCACTTTGCCTCTGTTTTCCCTCACATATGTGGTCTGTCTTATCTGTTTGAATTAGAAGCTCTTTGCAGCAAGGACTACTGCAATGAGTCTGTGGTACCTAATGAGTTAATCATATTTTGGCCTTGTTGGCTCTGCCTTAACACATAGTGCTAAAAATTAATCAATTTAGTGCTTAGATTTACAACTGCAGTTTGATGGAAAGTTAGAGTCCAGGAGACAAGTGATATCCTCTTACACTGGCAGAGCCTGCAGAAAAGTGTTCCTCTCAGTAGGTCAAAGCAAGAAAAAAAAAGAGTGAGGGAATGCATGTGAAGCCATTGCTCCTGCAATATAAAGCCGAGACAGAAGCATACATCTCCAAGAAACAAGTAATAAATGAGCACTAAGAGTATAAAATAGATCGCGTTGGTTCCAGGTGTGGATCGCAGTCTCTGTGAACATAGCCTCTAAGGGTTAACTTTCTCTTCAACTCCCATTGAATTTTGTTCCTTGTTCCCATTTCTTCCTATCACCTAGTGTATCTTTATTTTATATATGAGAAAGCTGAATATTAAAAGCTATCTAGGACACATATATCAATATTTGGCTGATGACACAAAAGGAGGGCAATACTGAGTTATTGTTCATATCACTAAAATTGCAAAAAGATGGGATCATCAGGATTCTCCCTGTAACATGGCAGCTGGGGAAGGTTATGCTTCCAGGCATCTTATGAGACTGAATTGTCAGAATGATGAACCCTTTAGTCCTGTGAGAACTAACTGCAACAATATACAGCACTCACATGGGCACAGAGGAGGATTTGGTGTCAGAGGTTATTAATTTGCCCTAAAAATCCAAAGAAATACAAGTTCGTAACAGTGATGAGAAGCTGGCCAGTTGAAGAAGCAAAGTGTTTGTTGTCTTGAATGAAAGAATTGATGGTGGGGCTGTGTTTGAAATACCACAGCCAATGCAATAGCACAGAGTAAAAGCATGACTTGTTCTTGGGGCAGATTGGGAATAGCTGTGAGTCCTGTCTGGAGAGTCTCTCTATTCATGCTTACATTTAAATGTACTAGTATAGAAGGCAGTAGCACAAGTTGGGATTCATTTCACCAACTTCAGCACAAGGAGTTTGAATCTGCTCTGGAAAACGTGTCTCACCAATTTCTTAAGAAGGTGTTAAAGCACTGGCTGTGGAGCATCTTCGCTCTGCCTGGTAAGGGTCAAATCTGGGGAAGAAAGTAGTCAGTCTGCCTTCCTCCTTGGTTTGTCTGCAGGCCCTTCCAAGGAAGGGTGCCCAAAAAAAGTCCATTTCACATGTATTGCAACTAGATGCAAACAACTAGATGGCAATGACTTCCACTCTCTAACACCAGTCCAGCCTGAGTCTGACCCAGCAAGCCCAAAACAGAAATTGCTGTATCTCATTACCAAAACTCTGAACCATCCAACTCATTTGACTTCTCATTGTATAGACTATAAATAACTTGATTCCAGACATTGCCAGGTGGCGCAACAGGGCGAAGGCCACCACAGAGGAGCATGTGCTCTAATCAAAGCCTGTATGCGAAAGCTTGCTTTCAACTTGTATGTCCAGTGGTTTACATTGAAGGTCACCTGCCAGAGGTGGTATTTTGCTGTCTTTTCGATGGATGTTGGCTGCTTTTTCGACTAGGGAACTGTGTTTCCCTCAGGCTTCAGAGGGAAATTATGGTATACCACCCCCAGGATTAGGAAAGCCAGGGGGCTAAGCAATAGCACACATATGCCAAGGAGCTGACTTTGATGTAGTGGTTAAGACTCCACAGGAATTCCAAGGCCAAATCCCATGGATCCTGCTGCTGGCACGCAGAGGAAGCTTTCCCTCTGGCTTCCTCGGTGCTCTCAACATCTTTTGCAGAGGCAGCACAGGCAGCAAGGTTGTGGGGCTGCCCTTGGCTCCTGGCCAGCACCTGCATACTGAGCCCTGGGCAGGAGGTGACTGACCACAAAAGGCTTGCTAAAGCTGCCCCCAGCAGAACTAACCTATTCTTCACGCTGAGCTTTCACTCCCAGGAGAGCAGTTGTCTCGCTGCTCAGTGCATTTGTTTATCTTCTTGCTAGCAGGCTCCACCTTCAGTGTGCCCTGTGCTCCTGCTATGGCACTCCTCCTAGGACAAAGTTTGTCGTCTTTGCCCTGCTTATTACCTTCTCTGTAGTTATGGCTCAGGCAATGGATGTTGGTGGGGAGATATCTCCTAAAGCCATCTTTCCTATTTGCAAAACCTGCAGTCATTCCAAGGCGCATTTCTTTGCAGTTTCCTTCATAGCAAGTTTACGCCAAGTTTGCCACCATGGGGTTCGATATCCTGTGCTCTCAGCATGCAACAGGATGGCTTAGGACACTGCTTTCTTTGTTGGAATCAAGAATTGCATTTTGCTTTCTATTATATTCATGCTGCAAGGGAAGCAAATGTTGCTGTAGTGGTTTGGATCATTTACATGAACGCATTGTTCCTATGGAGGCTACGTAGGTGCCAATAAAGAAAGAGGGATTCAGGAATGCAGTTGGTAATGGCTAAATTATAGCCATGGTCGACAGTTGTGTCTGCTTTCTGTCCCAGTAGTAAGGTACCTAGAGGACATAGGACTAAGATTAGAAGATGAGAAAAAAATTCTACAGACAATTAATACAGGCACACTTAAACTATTGCAGTATTAGCAGGGCAAGTCCTGCTTAGGAAGGCTTTTAACAATTATCAACAATTTTTTAGAAAAGAGCCACAGTTTACATGTGCAGTCAGTTGCTTTCTAATTGCTACAGCAGGCTACCACTGGGAAGAACAAAGGAAATATTTAGCACATCGTAAATTCTTCTGCAGCCCTGCCGAGTGGCTGGAGTTCAGATTACAAGTTTATAACCAACATTTGAGAGCAATTTCTCCTCCACTTTGAGAAAGTGGGTGGGGAAGCTGTTCGACACTTTCTTCAAATGTCTGAAGTAATGTGTGTCTGAAAGAAATGCGGGTTCAAAATTCTCTTCCACTTGTCTTTTGATTCAGGATTGCAATGTGCTGTTATATATTTAAATGATGAAAAAAAAACCCTTGCTAAAAAACAGATGAAAGTGCCGTTGTTGTTCCTGTTGCTATTACTATTAGCTTCCAACTTTAGCACTCTTGCGGGAGATTTGCTGGAATCTTGCAAGCTGATCAGTATTTGCTCCCATCAGTGCTTAGGGTCTTGCAAATTCTGCAGGGGGATGTGTGCTGGTAACTGGAGGGGAGGCATTAGTCTCCTTGAGTCGGTACTTAATCATGTCCATGTCTCATGAATGAGGTGTTGAGGCTCTGACAATTGTAAAGATTTCATGATCTAGCAGAAAATAAGCTGGTGCCCTGGCTGAGACAACCCCCCTTTAATTTGAGTGCTAGGTGAATTCAGATGTTGCTTAAGTTTCTCCTAGCTTCACTGGGATAGAATATTCTCCATTTAATGTTAGTAATGAGAAATATTACTGTCTACTCAGCAGCTGCCAGTAATGTAGAAGAGATGTAAGCAAGCGAATCTGCTGTGTTACTCAGTTTGAAGAGGTTTCAGTGTTAACCCATAACTTTTCTGAACTTTTCTTTAAAGAAAAAATTGTCTTAGGACTTAAATCATGTTAGATGTTTGTCTACATCTACTTTGATATGCTTGCTTCTGGTTTTGTTGGTTTTTTGTTTTTTTGTTTTTTTGGTTTTTTTTGTGGTGGGGTTTGTCAATACTTCAGTATGTCAGCCAGCATTACAACCCATGTGTATTTGCTTCCCCCCTCCCCAGCTGACTTAAAAATGCAGCACACTTGGAGCTGAAAAATTCAGACTCGCACATGCCTGTAGCCAAATTAGAAAAGAAAATAGAAAAATGAGGGATTAAGCATAGTTTTTAAGAATCACTTTTCAGTGTTCTTCACAGTACTGAGTCTATGACCTTTGCTGCATGTAATATATCTACATGTAACGTATTTTTTACATTGCTGCCCCAACAAAAAGTTCAGTAAACATTCATATATTCTATTCTATATTCATATATCTTAACAACTTCATAGTGGTACATCAGAGACACCGTCAGGATCTCATTGAATGCAGAAAAATACAGTTTTCCTTCGGAAGTCCTCCACCAATCTCCGAGTATATAACTCTAAAATAATACTCTATTTATGAAGCCTACTCTCAGTCACAACTTTAAGGGGATGTGTTCTTATGTGAATGAGAGCTGGTGACAGTCTGTCTAACCACACTCAACTCTACAGAAGATACAGAAGAAGATAGAGAAGCCACTGGCTTACTGTGGTCTAGCACCATCATTATTACTCCATAAAAATTAAGTAAGATTAGGTAAACTTTTAAAAATAGTTTAATGGCAGGACACACAGCAAGCTTGTGTCATTAGAAATAAAATCCCAGTACCTGGCCATTGTGGGGAGACTTAAAGGCTTGAAGCAGTGGAATGCAATGGAATGGCTGAGGTGCTCTGTAGAAGTCTGTTTCTATTTATGTCTATCATCAGCTTTGCACTCTCCACCCCCACACACATTACTCCTCTTCCACTGAATAAATGGAATATTTCACCCATGAATAACAATCTTCTTTCACTAACCTAAAAGTGCCACACAATGCCTTCACACCTGCAGCATTTACAAATTGCAGGTCCTGTGGTCACGAAAGGAGCTTAATAAGCACTTCACAGCTGAGATGGCTGTAGGTTAGAAGCAAAATGTTTGGCTGAAACCTGAATTTTATCATTGTAAACCATGTAATTTCGCCAGCCTTTTGCTCCTACGGCCCATGGTCACAGCAAAACTATTTCCATGACAGTAAAGCTATCTAGAGAGCATATTGTAAACACATTTACTTTTATAGTTTGTTGCCAGTTTGGTAATCCCTGTTTAAAAGAAATTGCGGAAGTGATTTTAAAGGTTAAAGAAATATGCAGACTACAGGACTGGACATGTAGGGGCTGCCCCCACCTTCTGCTTTAAATGAAATGACAGATGGGTGACACCTTATATCATGAACATAACTGGTACTTTAACAATTGATGTTATTTCCACTCTTTTTTCCATTCATGCTTCATCAGGACTTTTTCTCTCCTTCCCTGTCTCTCCTCACTGTTTACTTGTTTCAAAGCACTTGAGTCTCCAGTGGGAGACCTAATCCTGAAAGCACTTAATGTATGAGAAATAATGGGGTTTTACTATGTGTTAACATTATGGCATCTACTTGCCTGAGTAAGGCAAGCAAGTTCAGACTGTGCTGATGACCTGCTTTTGCTGGTCTTGTCAATCCTACCATTTTCATCTGAATTTAATGTGAAGCAAAGCTTGAGTCAGTCTCATGAAAAACAAGATAACATTGGCCCCTCTCATTACATTCAAGGGGTGACACAGGACAGCAGCAGAGCAGGCTCTCAGATATCTTTGTTTCATTTTGTCAGATGACCCTTCTTAGTCTATTCCAGCCTTTGTAGCTATGGCCATATTCTGCAGTGTTGTAAGGCATACGGGTGAGGGGCAGGCAGTCTTCGAGAGGAAAAGATGGGGCTGGATTAAGAGGTTTCAAACACTCTTCAGGATTCTGTGTCTGTGTAGAACACCATTTCACATTACACATAGGAATTGGGACCTGACAAAACTGAAACTGGGAAAAATGTGTACATAACATGGGTGGCTCTGCAAGTGTGTGCATGTATGCAAAGACACACAAAATGGAAAATAGACATAATAATTAATTGATAGAATACATATCCTTAAGTGTTTGGATTTATATCCATTCCCACACAATATTTAAGTCTGTGTAAAGTGTACATTGCATTTGGAAAATAATCATGTACTTATGCTTCTTGGCACGCTATCCCAGCTAACTATTGTAGGCACCAGCAGCCCTTGAGATTTTGCTCCCAGGAGATGCAGTACAAAGCCAGTAACGGACATAAACCAGCCAGTTTATGCAAAGAGATGAAGCACAGCCCACTGAGAGTTGCAAAAGACTTGTGCAGGAAGGGAGTTTACCCTCCTTTGGGCTCTAGCAGAGCTTGTGAAGGTACATCTGCTGATGAGAGTCTGGGAAAGTCTCGCAGCTGGTTAGTGGGTCGGATATTTTCATGTCACACGGGACTTTTGATGCATTGGATCTTAAGTGATCATGCAGCTTCCAGAAGCTTGAAGTCACCACTGTCTGCATGTCAGCTCACTTTTCCTGTTGCCATTACTCCAAAACAAAGCTCATATTAAATGCTTTGAGTCTTGGCATAACACAAATTCCCCAAACCACATTTGTCCCATGACTAGTGATGAGTGTGCAGTTCTATTGTTAGAAGCAAACCACTTCAAAACACCATAACATACGCTTTACACATATTTTCAACCCTATTCTGTGTGAACAGCAAAACCTTTTTTTTTTTAACTTATTTTTTTTGAGTTTTTAAGATCTCCACAGTGAGATCTTAGTTTTTGTTTTAGAGATGAGTATCTTTTACATAAGTAAGTGTGTTTTGACATCAGTTCTTTTTCTTGCCAGGCCTACGAGTTCTGGGTGCAATGTGCTCCCTGAATTAGTTATGATGTCACCAACACCTAAAACCAGGCATTTTTCTGTCCTGATTTAGGTGTTAATGACATCATCATCTGCTACAGTGGAAACAAACACCTAAAATTTAAGCCTGGGTATGTAAATCGAGGAGTAGCTGGTTTTTGAAATACTTTGCTTTAAAATGTAGTATTTAGTCTAGACACAGATTCTGTTTATAATTTGGGATCACAAATGTTCCACGTACAGGAGAATTGGTGCTAAACTTTAAGAGAAATGAAAAAAATATTCAAGGTTATAAAATGTTTTTACATACCTGAAAACAATAAATGGTCCTCAAATAAATAGGAGCATAATTAACTGACTCATAGGGCAGAGTAATCTGATCTGCTTTATTAAAGTTTATCAAGGAAATATTAATCAAAATCACCTGAAAATCTTCAAAATTTGTAACTGTGACCTCTGAAACAAATGGAGCCTAGGCAAGAGAAAAAGCATGAAAAAGAATAATTGGGTTTTTCCAAAATACTCAGGTAAAGTTTAAACCAATCTTCCACCTTGATCCGGGTGACCATAGTAGCTTTGGAAATATCCTAAACTGATTTTAAAAATCAGCATATTAACAATGATGCAACTTGTCATATTTATGCATAAAAATTAAAGCTATGTGTTTGGCACAACTTTTTACAGATTTTTTTACGAAAATACTTCAGTCATTTTCAGTCCCTCTTCCTGCAAGGCACAATCCAGTAGCCACTGATCCAAATAAAAACCTCAAAACAACTAGATGATGCCAATTCAAGAGAAGACTGTCTCTGCAGCACTTGCTGCCAATGGAGCAAGTAGCCTCCATCAGAACCAGGATTCTAGAGCTGGAAAGCAGCTAGTTTCATCAGGGAAAGCACAAATGTAGAACCCAAACACTTTTCTTTTTCAGACAACCTACACAGGATTATGGTAGTTTAAGTGCAAAAATATGGGCTTTCATTTCATGTGGCAGGGCTATTATGTCTACTTTGATCACAGATTTCTGGAAGTGTTTTTAAGGAAATTAAAGGCAATTCCATAATTTATGGTAGAACACATGGTGAATTAGGTACTGTCCTCATATGGATGCTGCTGTCGCTGATCACTTGGTTCCTCTGCTGAGTCTGCTAACTTATCCAAGAAGAGTTTAATGTAATATACATGCACAAACCTCTCTCAGGATGGAAGCCAGCAACCTGCCATATAAAGAGTCAGGAAGTGGGAAATAGGAGTTAAAATCCTCTGAGATATAGCCAGGAAGTGAACCTTGCTCACACATCTCTTCGGTCAGAGCTCAGACCGCAGTATTGCGGTATAAAGGGAGCATAAGAGTGGTTAGAATCCTCCTCCAGCTATTCTAAAGAACTTCAGAAAGTGTTAGTATGTTTTATGGGTTACTGTTCCATGCTGCTGTGTTTTAGGGATGACTTTGTACAATGTATTTTAATGAGCCCCTCAAGGAATTTAGCAGAGTTCCTGGATGCCAGGCAGGCTGAAGTATGAAGGTGGAAGTGAGCACCTCAACTTTGTTTATTAAGAATGAGACATCTTCTGCATATACACAGAAGAAAGGTTTTCAAGTTGCTTAAGCATCTTTCAAGTTACCAGCTATGATGCCTCAAGGACTAACTCAGAGAGTTTGCAGAATTCCAGTGCTGCATGCAGTTCTCTGCATTTTTGCCGAAGTCCCTGTTTAAGTCTCCAAGCCCTTATGTGGGTAAGCACAGATTGAGAAAACACCACTGGTTGAACACAAACCTCATTTTGATAGCGCTTATTTTATCTTGGTGCAAAGTGACACCTACTGTCCCTCTCCATTTGTATTATTATCGGGAATTTATTCGTGGTGGGTTTATTTTTGTCTAACAGTGAAGTGTAAAATTGTGCAGAAGCATCTTGAAAATAAAAAAATAAAGACAAGACCATCTCAAAAACATCTGTGTACGTTAGCCATTAGTATTACTATTGTTCTTGGATATCCTCACAACAACTGCATGCCTTAAAGGTTCTGGAAGCTGATTGATTGTTCCCAAACTACTACATAGTTTTAGTTGATTAACCACATATATTTTTGCCAATATGTCTGGCTACCTTTTAGAAGTTACTGCATTGCTGGCCTTATTACAGAAACAGATTTTTTAGGGATTGGAATCAGATTTGGCAGTAAAGGGTTCAGTTGCAAATTCATAGGTGATCTTAAAATTTCATTTGACATAAAAGAAAACTCTTTGCAATGGAAAAATAAGAGCCTGGATTCTATTTAAAATGACATCTCCACTTGCAACTGTTTTTTCTTTTGGTAAGCTTTAGCATAAGCCCTCTTAGGGACAGTGCTCACTGAAATGTTTGGTATTTTCCCTGATCATTTGAGATCATCTTCCTAAGAAACATCCTGTCTTTTGAAAAGCAGAAAAATATCTGTTCAAAACAGCTTCTCATTAAAAGGTCTTTTGTCCTTTGCTTTGGCTTTTTCAGTTTTTAATGAGTTGTTTATATATCTCAATGGTTTGAAAAGACAGATGTATTTTATGTAATCTTCCATGTAAGCTTTTTTCATTTCACTTATAAATTACTTTACCATATTTTAAGATGCAGTTATGGTTTCATGGAAAAATCATGAAAAAAACTGTGAGCAGTCCTTTGTTGCCCACCATGAACTTCCAGATAAAGTGGGTATAAATTGCAGTGGGTAATAAAATCCCAACTTATAAATAAGCCACGATTTTATTGTAGAAATAGCAATTAAAACTGTGTTGTTCTGTTTTATTTTTACTCTAAGACTGTAATATATGAGTTTCATTTGGGTAACAGTTAAATAGTTAACAGCACACTCTCTGTTTTGCTCCAAGGGCAGCTTTATGCTCTGAAGCTGGAGACCCCAGACTGCTTAGAGATACAATGATGAACGGCCTCCTTGTAGGGAAGGGCTTCCAGAGCCTACCAGGAATGGCTGTAACCTAGGCATTATAAACTTGTAAGGAACAATGAAAGACAAAGATGCCAAAACTGTGAACCTTGTAACAGATTAAATAATTTAGGACAGATGCCAGGCTGTATATCATAGATTTCTTCTTTCTGAAGCAGAGCTTGACCAAAATGGTGTCCCATTTTTTCATCTCTGTCAGCCTGTCCTCAGTTTGCCATCAGATATGCTTTTAACTCTTATAGTTCTGACATGCTTCAGGCACAGACCCTTAACTGCATTTTGAGCCTTAGTCTGCAAGCAAACAAAAGACAAAACAATTGGTTTGGTGGTTTGAACAGATGTGAAAATGTGTGCCTTGTCTGTTGATTTGGAGTACCAATCAATTTGACAGCTGTTTGACCTGTGGCAGAGATTCCAAATGTGACTTGAAAATCACCAGTGTTACTTGGCATTTCTTCTCTGAAACAAGCATTTCATAGCAGAGAAGGATCTGTGTTGTTTTGACTTGAAATGGAAGTGGTATCCATAAATATCCTAAGTATATGCTTTAAAACTCAAATGTATACCTACTCCTGGTTTGGAAGAATCAAAGTCTGGTGTCTGTAAGACTCCCAAAGCAAAACACAAAGCAAACCAAGGAATACAAGCTTGCTGTTTGTATTCTCTGGTGTCTGTGGTTAGAAGTTGTGAGTCGTTTCTGATTTTGCTGACTCTTCCTCTGTTCAAATCCTGCTCTAGTTCACGGGGGTTTTTTTTAAATTGGAAGTAGTCAAATTGCTCAGCCATAACTGACAGGCTTCTGTCTGTATTGGGCTCAAGTACTGTTTAGACTTCATGATCATTCTCTACACAGGCAGGGAAGGGAAGGGAAGGGAAGGGAAGGGAAGGGAAGGGAAGGGAAGGGAAGGGAAGGGCAAAAGGTAGTTTGGATTATCTAATTAGTGGCTTGATTTATCCTAGAGTTACTTTTACTTAATTTAAGCTCATATAATTTGCTGAAAACTCTTCACAATTATCCCATTGTGTTGATTTTAACACAGTCATGAAAGAGCTGAATTTTGTACAGTATTCTACAGTATCCAGTACACACAAGCAGAAGTGATCTGCAAACAAATAAACTGAGGAAGTCTACAGTTAATATATATTTATAGAAGCATTCTTCTTTATTTAGCAAAATTGTTTTCAGTTAGAACAACTCTCTTCTGCTTATGCTTTTTGGAAGTAATCCCAAGTTTTCAAACCATCAACTAGCCATAAGGAAGCTGTTGAGAAAAAGATCCAGGCAATGGACTATACTATAGAGAGATAAATTCTAAAATCACCACCACATTATAAAAGTATCTAATGAAAACATCACACAGTATGAAGTCAAAAGATCTCTTTGATTCTCTGGCACATGTATTAAAAGATATATGGGTGTGCTATAAAATGCTACATGAAATACCTTGTATGGTTCTATCCTTTAAACATATAAAGATATTTTATAGTTCAAAACATGCTGACCACATATGACATTTCATATAGATACTATTAAATTAGCAAAATGCTATTGTTTCAATGTGTACTTACTGCATTATTTTTGTTGACTAGAGGATGCAGAGATCAGATTCTGCTTTTGACTCTTCGGTTTTTCCATGGTCACCAATACATTAGTGTAACTTAAGAAGAAGGTCTTAGTTCTCTGTATGCTAGTGATAATGAAAACTGCTCGTGAAATTTCAAGTAAAATAAAATACAGAATAGCCATCATGGTCTTTTCTTTATTTCTACTGTAATTGTGAGAAGTGGACAAATTTAATAAAAACAGTTCTGCAGAAAAGCAGTTTGCAACTTCATGATGAAATTTGCAGTTTTCTTCACTCTAGTTTAAAGTTATTGTAAAAAGAAAAATGTCTGTTTAATACTAAAATATGACTGCTATTCAGTGAAGTTTTCCCCAGGGCTAATCTTGGATGTTGAATATGGATCTGGGGGAGGGAACCCCATCTGGAGGGAACTGGGCAAGCTTTCCTAGCACAGATTTTGTTCACATCCCTTAATTGATGCTTAATTTCATAGGGCTGTGAGAGAGAAGAAAAGTAGAAATACAGCTTTCTTTACTGGTCCCATCTTCACAGACATGAGATGGTAGCAAGTTTCTCTGCTTCTAATCTTAATCCGATTGTCCGAATGTGATCTTACTCTTGTTCTGAAGACACAGTCATGACAGTGATGCAAGGTGCAGAGCCTTTGGCCCATAATGAGAGGATAAAGTGTAGAAGTGATGCAGAACTGGGAAGGGTAACCATCTGTCTTTTTGCTCATCCATCACTATGGAAATATCTGAACTATTTTGTCTTCCTTACAAGAAAATACTAATTGCTTGCTTGCTTAATATCTTAGTGACAGAGTCAAAATTTGGGATTGGCAATATTTTTTCGTGGTGGTGGGGTTGTTACCCCTGAAGATCTGAGGAACAAAGCTGAAAAAGCATCAAACCATGGCTTCCAGAAGATTTGAGGACAAAATTAGAAGGGATATTGTAATAAAAATGAGAATTATGCTGCAAAACAGTGAATCCATTATTCTTTTTAAACACAGAAGATTCAGGAAAATCCTTAGAGACCACTAGAGCTGTAGAATTTGATCAGGATATGTTACTGACTGCTATTGACTGCTATACTTGGTCACATGCTAATCAGACTATGTGTGCTTTAAAACCCATTTATAGTTTAATTTATGACAAATTGCACTACTTGTATGGTATTTAAAGGTGTCACAGACAGTTTGAATGTATTCCAAAAAGCAAGCAATGTTTTCTTCTTTCTCTAAGAATCAAGCAATGCACTTTTCTTTCCTTGATGAAAGATCCTGGCTCAGCAGACTGAGCTGCCTCGCAAAATATATATATGTCTGAAATATAAGAAGCTTGCACTGACAAAGAAAAACACAAAAATAAAATAAAGGCAGCTAGCTTGATGACAAGCTGGCATGTTCAAATTTGAGGCTCAAACTCAATGTGAATCACAACCATGTGAATCTTACTCTGTTTCAGAATTGAAGCAGAACTCAGATCCTGCAAACAGAGCTATGCTGCCTTGATTTACACACGTGTGTGGAGACCTGCTCCAGTCCGTGGGGTCACTTGCTCATGTGCAGAGCTACATGTGGACTGGATTATCTGGGTAATGCCATGGAAAAGCTTTCTGATTCTTTTTTTTTTTTTTTCTCCTTTCTAATGACTTACCATTGTGACACTTTTCCATCTTTTGGAAAGGTTACCACCAGGAAGGAATGTTGGATATTGTGAAAAAAAGTTCCTATGAAAAGAAAAGCTGGATAGATTTTTAAGCAATACTAGGAGAACTATATTTACAGCCCTTTAAAAATGCATGATTGTTTCTAAAGATGTGAGAGAAGGTTGTCAGTAGAAACAGGTCATCCGTAGTTTCCATGTCTGACTGCACTGGGAGCTGGGGGGAGTAGGCGCAAGGAGAGGGAGAGGTAGAAACAGATTGTAATAATAAAGCCACACAATAGTATTACACATAGAGTTTAACTTTAAATAAAGATTGCCCAAATTCCTACCTGCAAATGCTTAGCCTGGTGTTTGTTACACTTCCAAGTGTGAAAGAAAAGCCATAAGCATTTATCATGATTGTCAGTAAGGGCCCCTTCCACACCTCTCCCATGCTCTCCACTCCTTTCTCTGCATTTCAGAGCTGTCAACATGCATGCTTGCTCAGGCCTCCATTTTTAGCCATTAGTGCATTACAGGATTGTTTTACATGGCCTGCCTAAGAAGAAACTGCTTGATTTGAGTAGGCAGGGAAGGGCTTTTAGGAGCTGGGAACAGTCTGAGCCCTGGCAGCATTCACGACATCCTCCCTGAGGCTCGTACCCATTGAATTCCCTCAGCACACACCGAGCCCTTCTCATGCAGCAACCTGCACTAAGCACTGCCACCTCAGGGAATGCCACACTCCAGCAGTGAGGAGTGTGCTGGAGCACTCCTAAGCTGCTGAAGTCTGCACTGAATTCAAAGATCCCTTTTTCTCCTAACTGAGAAATGTGAGAAAGTTCTCTTACCTCTTAGCAAATTCTTTGTATGATTATTCCGTATTCATGCCTCCCTACTGCAGTCTTTGCTCTTTTTTCTTGGGGTTCATTACCTTTTCATTGTCTTATTTTATCCCTCTTATAGGTTATCAAGGTTTGTTCAGTGATCATTCTTATGTTTTCCTACATTTTATCATATACTTAACTGTATAGCACAGTTCTCTGAGAGTCCATCAGCAGGGGGAGTGCTTTAGGAATAAATTTATTTATCCTCTTTTTTTTTTACCCGAATTCCAGGCATTTATGCAAAGAAAGAACCTTTTGAGCATCTGAAAATGATGCACTGGGGAAGGTAGGTTTTTATGTCATGTGGACACAATGGTGGGACTAAATCTGGAGGGAAAGGGGAGGTATGTGGAAAAGATTTTAGTAGCATGCAGGGATGATGAGGACTCATTCAAATTCTGTCTCACTGAAAAGAAATGTAAAAGAAACGCAAAAGAAACCCGGAGGTGACTGTGCATTTGTCTTCTCCATTTCTGAGGAGCAAGTTTCCCCAAGTTCTGAGGAGCAAGTTTCCCCTTCTCTCACCTAAATGGCAGCCATGAGGAGTTGTGGTGTGTCCAGATGACTCACACTCTGGCCCACAGTCATGCTGTGGCAGCTGGAGCTCCTTGTGGTGCCAGGCACTGGCCCAGCACCGCTCCAGGGCCACCCTGTCCCATCCCACGGCACATGCCCTAGCGGGGGGCCCTGCAGCCATGTAATCCCAGCCAAAATCAGGTCTCCAGCATACAGTGCAGCCCAGCACTTGGTGAGTGAAGGAGCTTCTGACAGCAGCACCATGTACTGAGGGATAAAGTGCTGCCATAAAATCTCCTACATAAATCCCACAAATCTTTAGGGAACCTTCTAGTCTTTCCTGAAACATTGCAGTACAGTGCAGTGCCACTCTTATGGCATCTCCTACTTATGTATTTCAGTTTCCAGCTCCATCAGTTCAATGAAAATGCAATGTGGATGCTACTTTGAGACTGAATTCTTCGTAGCACCTGTGAATGAAGGAAGGAGGTAATTAATACTTATCCTGTTTGGGATCTTTTTGATGGAGCTAGGAGAGGAAGCATGTGGTTAGGATTTTAAAGGGCTAATGACATGACAGTCTTCAGTCACTGCCAAACTGAACTCCATTCAAAGCTAGGCATGAAGTGATTTCTTTTATTTGAACCACAAGGAATCTATGTCTCGAATTAATTTTTAATTATGAATAGATTATTTCACTTGCAGTCCCAGTTCTTCTATTTGCCACTCCTGGTATTTAATTTATGCTGCTTCAGTGCCATTGACTTTGTTTGGCAATTGCACAAATAAAAAGTGCACCTTCACCCTCCTGTGTGCTTTGTGTCATCACCGCACAATAGCAGGCACTGTCCACATTTTGAAGAAGGTCTAATGCAAAAATTGGCTTTGAGAGTAGCCAGTATTTCAGGGATTGAAATGGATATCTCCTACATGCACAAAGACAACTAAATGAGCTATCCTAGAGTTATTAAGTAATTTTTTGTAGCTGTCAATCTGTTTAGGATTCAGATGACAGTCAACCTTGACTTTTGTTGTTGTTTCCTTTCAGTATCTTACCTTAGATTTCATTATGATTGGTGCTTTTATATTTGATAGTTACTGCATTTTCTTTTAATATCTGTGTAGACATTCTTTCACATATAGAAATATGTGCCTAAATGGTTAATAATTATATTTTATTTTCCACCTCTGCTCAGCTTTCTGTAATATTTTAAAGTGTACTGTAGGCTGTTAAGTATTTTCAATAGCCTCTCAAACTATGCAGATAAGCATGAAACCTCTACGTGTCACCTTCAGCTCTGACTCTGACATGTACCGAGGTCTCACAGGAAAGCAAACTGCTAGTTATAGATTACACTCTTTATTTTCCAAGGAGTACTCACAGATATCTATGCATTTATACATCTTCACTGCTAGTGTTACACAACAGGGGAAGTTTTACCTTCATTTCCCTTCTCATGCTGGGAGATTGTAGGTGTGGTCTCCTATATGACTTCATATGACCTCAGTGAAGAAAGAAAATTCAAAATGTCAGAGTCAACACAAACTCATAAAGAAATATACTACAGAAATGCCAACCCACCAGTGAAGTTTGGTTCAGATTAAAGGCACTCATTTTATACAGATCTGTCTATTGCAGAATGTTCCCAGGTGCTGTAAAATGGTGTCACTGTGTTTCTGATTCTGAGCTTATGAAGTAGAGTTTTACCATTTTGCTCACGGATTTGTGGAGGATGGCTACTGGGGCTTCTCCCTAATTCCTATTTATACAGATAAATCATGCGCTTTTCTGGGACTCAGATCCTTAATTCCTTCCAGACACTATGTGTATTGAGTAGGACTAAATGTGCAAGAACTTAAGATGTAGGAGGTTTGATAATCAGAAATTTATGTGGAATGGGTGAAATAATTTTTTGTATCTTCCCTCACCTTCCTTCCCTCTAAACAGAATCCAAGTCTCTGCCTTCATGTTTGTATTGCTCTTCAAAGGAAATGCAAAGTGAGACAGGCACAAGTATCTTCTCTACATAACTTCTAACCTTGGGAAAGGTTGAGTCCCAGAGAGACAGCTCTGATTGCTATGTCAACACACATTGACGCTGGTATGACATAAAGATGTACACATTTAGAAACGTTTTGGAAATCATTCCTTTTGACTCTCTGTTCCTTATTTCCTTTCTAGATGCATTTTATCACATTTGCATTTTGCTCCTATTTCTTCTTCTCTTTTTTTTCCACAATGTCCCACCCTGCTCTGGGAGATCACAAAACAGAGAAATTGGTAAAAGAAGGCCTGAATTTTTCATGTAACTTTCAAAAAATCTCAGTCCTTTGTTTCAATGCTACTGAAAGCTATGGATTAAAGAAAAAATAAAAAGGGAAAATAAATAGTCTGAGAGGACAAAGCCTCCTTCCCTTTTAACACAGGGGAGCCAGTGTGAGTGGCCAGCCATAGTGATACCACACCACTGTAATTATCTGTGTGGAGGCTAAATAGAAACACAGAAGTGATTTTGAAATTGGGTATATCCCTAGTGAAATTTTGCAGGCATGAATTCAGGGAATTAACTGACAATATTCAGAACCCAGCTTTAACCTAAAATGCCTGGGGAGACCACTTCTGATGCAGCCAGTCTAGCAAAGCTAGGAGTTAGCAGTCATGTCTGGAGAGCCTGGGGCCACAGGCTGGGATGTGGGTCTGTCTGTTGGTTCTGTGTCACAGAGTTACCTTTGCCCAAGCAAGCCTGGTGATTTTCATTCCCCTGCAGGAATATTGAATATTATCAGTTTAAACGTGGTTTTATGGTTAATAAGTACTCTTCACGCTGGTGGTAAGGGCCCCCCAGGGCCTAACAAAGATCATTCTTTGTTTTAAAAGAATCTCATAAAGGTAGATCGGTCATTCTGATCACATAGACAGATGTGTGCCGTCCAAGCACTGCCTACCCCCTGCAGTCTGCAGCATGCACTTGAGGAGTCCAATAATATGAACCTCACTAATCATCAGGGTGTCACTTCAGGGCACACTGTGCAGGCTGAGCGAGGCGTCCCCGCGTTAGGTGCACAGCAGAGTCCCGGCACACTCTGAAGTACAACAGAGCTGCTCTGCACAGTGAAGGCAGAAAGCTAACCCTGAAAGACTGTGCATTTTAGGGCCGCAGTGATGGAATCTCCACATCTTCAAGGATGAGGCCCTTTATCCCTATTTATTTTGTCCCCCTTACCTGAAAGGTTCAAATTAGCTGCTCCATTTAGAAGTTTCTGCTTTCATTTTTAACTTGTGCTGTTTAGAAAAGTGTTAAGTCTTCAAAGCAAAACTTGTCAGGGTTCTGGAAATCATATGCAATGTGTTTAGGCATAAAATAGTCCACAGACCTCTACTTAAGTGGAGCACACCAGTGTATATTTCCCATCTTGCTATAATTCCACTGAGTGCATGATCTGAGACTCCTTTGTTTCACCTTTCCAGTCTTTGCAATTAAAATTTGCCAGTGTCAAAACTGCTGAATCCCTTCATCATCTCTTCCAGCTCTTCACTGCCTAAATCTTCCCCACTGAGATAATTGATTCACCAGCTACAAAAATCTGCTGTTAGCCTTTTGCTTACAAGAATCCAAGTTCATCTTTGTCTGCCTGACAAACCTGATGCTTCTCATACCTCTAAGAATACAGCTTCCCTCTTAGATCTAAACTACTCAGGAATACTCCTCCCTTTTGCCAGCTCTTCAATCCTGCTTTCCCCAGCCACAGAGAACTGACCTTTTCTCTATGCTCTCCATTTGACTACAAGAGTCTAAAAGTTGCTAGCCTTTTGTTTTCAGAGTCCTAAGCAGATTTGGTAGCCACCAGTTGTTTCTCTACTATTCTTGCCAGCAGCTCTCATTTTAGCTTTCCTCTTCCAGAAATCTTCACAAGAAGTAATTTGTGCATGTCTGGTGACAAGTGGACTTTGGTTGGTGTTTTAAAAAAATCTCAGAAAACATTTCACTGAGTAACTCTTCCTTTTTCAGTCATTCTGGTCATTTTTGAATGGCTGCTTTTGAGCTGAGATGTGTACAAGAGAGTCCCTTTATTATTTGCTGTAATATTTTATGAGGATTTGTTATGCAGCTTGGAAAGTGGTGACACTAAATCCTTTTCTAATGCATCAAGCCCACTGCAAGGAATACTCTACTCATTGTTAGGCAGATACATGTGGGTTGAACGCAACAAGGCATTTGGCTAAAAAAGCTCACTACTGACGCATCTGCTTTATCCATCTATTGTGGAGGGAAGGCAGAAAGAGTTGTGGGGAAGACAAATTATAAAAAAAACCCCAACTCCTCAAATTATTATTTTAAATTATTTTTGTTGATGTGAATGTAGAAGAAGATTAGCTGACTTTCTGGAATTACAGCACCAAAATGACAGTGATATATGAGATGAAAAATGCTCCCTAATACACAGAGACCCTCTATTCCTCCTGCTGCAGTGCTGTGTGCAAGAGACACATCCAAGATTTGGCTTAGAAAGCTGAGAAAGAAAATACTTTATTTTTATTCTTTCATTGCTTGATTCATAGGCAGGCAATGGAGTATTTTCTTCAACCTGGAGTTCATTTGAAAAGAGACAGAGCTATTTTTTTGCATTGCATGTCACTTCAGATGTCTAAAAATATCTATTTCAAATGTAGTACTCTTAAACATAAAGTATTCAATTTAAAAGCAACAATAAAGAAGTTTTAAATTCACATGCTTAAAAAACACTAGAAATGCAGTGTTAGAAATAGATGTTTTTTCTGACTTGAAGACTAAATATATCTTAAAGGCAAACCACAGTAAATTATTTTGACTTACACTTAGAGCAAGGAAATGAGAAATATTTGCCATGTGCCATCTTACTTCTGAGAGTACTCACTGGTTTTGTTCAATTCACACTTTATAAGAGGCTCTTTGTATGATGCTGTTAACAAGAACAGTGCTTTGTTCCACTAAGAGCTCACTTGATGGGAAATATACAGTGTATAGTGGAGTAGACAAGGACGTCAGTTGAAGCTCTTCAGACCTGTAATCCTTGACATTCCAATTCACTACATTTTGGCAGCTAGGAAATCTGAATAAAACTCTTATTGATCAAATCTCCCAGTATCATTCCCTTAAGAATCTCACCTGCAAGGGAGGCTTTATAAGACAAGGTTTTAGGAACCTCATGAAAACATGCTCTCAAGGCAGTTGAATCCAGGTGGGTTTCCACAGGCTTTGGATCAGCCTGTCCACTGGGTTGAAGGGGGAATTTCATTAATGGATGATTTTATGGTTGGTCAGGACCTTGACCTGACTACTTAACTTCATAGTGCTAGATAACATGCCCACGATGGTTCCTTTGGACACCTCCAGCTCTAGTGACAGCTCACATTTTCCTATTTGATCCACCAAATAGGTGGCCATAGGTGGTCCACCAAATAGGTGGGACAAATAGGAGAGAAGAAACAAGGCGAAGAAAATCAGTGACTTACGCGAATGCTCAGGCAACTTTGCATCGAAAGTTAGTATGGGACTGTGCTGGTTTTGGCTTGGGGTAGAGTTAATTTTCTTCACTGTATGAGTATGGGGCTGTGTTTTGGATTTGTGCTGAACATAGGGCTGATAACGGAGATGTTTTTGTTACTGCTGACCAAGGCTTACACAGAGCCAAGGCCTTTTCTGCTTTCATACTGCCACACTGGCAAGGGGGTGGGGGTGCACAGGAGGCTGGGAGGAGACAAAGACGGGACAGCTGACCTCAACAGACAAAAGGGATATTCCAGACCATATGGAATGCTCAATATATAAAGTGGGGGAGAAAAAGAAGAAAGGGGGGACATTTGGAGTGATGGTGTTTGTCTTCGCAAGTCACTGTTACACATGATGCAGCCCTGCCCTCCTGGACATGGCTGAACTCCTGCCTGCCTATGGGAAACAGGGAATTAGTGCCTTGTTTTGCTTTGCTTGTATGCACAGATTTTGCTTTCTTTGTTAAACTGTCTTTATCTCAACCCATGAGTTCTCCATGTTTTACCCTTCTGATTCTCTCCCCAATCCAGCTGGTGGAGGAGTGGTCAAGTGGCTGCATGACTCTTGGAGTGGCAAAAGGTGGCAAGAGAGCAGTGAGAGCTGGGCATCATTAAAACCTCATCTGTGTGAGCAGAAGCTCCACTTGTTGGCTGTAGCTCAAGCTGCTGAAAATCCAGGAAAGAAAAAAGGCTAACCTTAACATTTACATAAACCTATAGATGTTTTACAAGCAGGATCATATGTACCGTACTCTTCTAAGTGTGTGTGTAGCATTTGAAATTCACTTACTTTCTTTTATCTGTTTGTGGTAGAAATTTACAATGATTTGCATGTTTTCAGAACACACAGCTTAGTTTTATCCCATTTAATGTAACTTTGTGAATTTCATATATTAATAAATAATAAATTATATATTTTCCTTTTGAAGCCTATTTCAATTTTTACTTGTTCTATTAAAACCCCCTTTGATTAATTTTTTGTTTCATTCAAGTCTTTATTTCAAAGATAACACACTTTCACTTTTGTTCCTACAGAACTCTTTCTGTGACAATTCTGGGGTGAAAACACTATTTTCACTGTTTCATTTTAATGTTTCATTTGTCTTATTGTGGAAAACCTAATCTTTTATAATGCATTAATACAATTTTCTCTAAGAAACAAAAGACTATAGAGTAAAATGCTGAAAGTCAGTGCTTTGTCATTTCTTCACTTGACTCTTCTCAGTAAGACAAGTGTTAGGGGCAAAGGCAGTGTGTTTCAGCACGTTTTTTACCGTAAGCACAGTAATTTTTTGCAAGGTATCCCTCAGAGTACTGGCAAAATAGAACACCAGCTCTACTCCCACTGAAAAAAAGTAGTAAAACTTTTCTTTTTAGTGCTGGAAGAATCATTCTTGTTTGGCGCCTTTTAATTTCACAGTGTTTCTCCTTGTGTTGTGCCATCTTAAGAATAGATACATAGGGTTTTCTGATTTACTTCTCTGCTGTATTCATTGCCTCATAAATTTTTAATGTGATTCCTACTAAGCAGTCATATACTTTTAGTCCCCTGTTATGCAAAACTGTTTCCATACCTGTACTTATCTTTGCCTGCCATTTATAACCTTTGTCTGCTTGTTAGATCATTTTTGAAGTGGTATGCCCAGCACTGACCATGATTTTTAAAACAATTTTAGAAATTTAGTGACTGTGCCAAAGGTCATAAAGACTAATCTGAGCAACAGTTCCCTTCTGTGTTATCTCACAAGCTGATTAAAAGTATCAAGGATTAAAAGAGTAGTGAAAAAGGTGATGGGAAGAATGCTACAGCAACATGATAGAGGCCTGTGTATTTTGGTATTAGCCCCAATGGTAGTATAACACCTTCTAAATGTTTTCTCTTGAGGGTTCTTCTTCCTTCTCCTGAACATTAGAGCTCGCTGATAAGAGTTCAGAGCTGTTGCGCCATTGACGAGATGGGGCAGTCAATTTCCATGGCCTGGATAGCTTTGTCAGTGAGGCCCAAGAGCTGCTGTATGAGCAAGGTTTGGACACAACGGCCTAATGACACTTGGCCATGGTACAGTTTTCCTCACGGTGTGACAGAACAAAGGCATACTGGAAATGTATCCAATACTTGTGTGACATCCTCTGGACTTCATCGTATTGACATGCGTGACACATGGAAAAGCCTACCTCAATTTTAGGAAAAAAATAGGCTTCTTTTTTTTGCATTTGTTCAGACCTGGGACTGTGAAGGTATACATCCAGAGACCCTTCATTAGCAAAATGGAGCCATCTGATCTTGTAGGACAGATCTTCTAAAAATTGCTGAGCTACTTTTACGCACAATGGGAATCTGAGGTGTTCTGCTCATAATGTTTCTACAAACGATGCCATTTCAACTAATGGTTGAAGGTAACAAGGTAATAAGAAAAGCAATAATAAAACTGGATATTTAGATACACTAGAAACCATATTTTATTAGTTGTTTGGGCCTTTTTGTATCAAATGGTTAATGATATTTGGAGCAATAGAGAGTGACAACATTACAGCCCTAAAAATCATTGTTGATTTCAGTCAAAAAAACCTCAGTTCACATGTCATCAGCCTTGTTTCTACCTATTCAAGTCTTTACCCTTGAAGGAGTATCTTTTTCTCATTTCTTGAGCCTTATCTTCAGGAAATGTTAATTCATTTGCATTAACACAGACTTTCCTTTCAGTAAAATCACTGGGGAACTGTTTGTCCTGTTGCAATTACCATCATCCCTACTGGTTTTTGGATTTCGGTAGCACAGTCACAAAGCTGAGAGTAAAACGATGGGCCCCATACTTTGAAGTTCTGCAGGCTGTGCAGTTTAGCCTGATAGCATGACTATAGCAGGGACATCAGCTTGATATGTAACCTGGAAATTATCTCCAATCTCAGTTTGCATAGGGATGCATGGAATATATTTCGGCTCCTCCAATGAAACAGACTGTACCTACAGCAGTGCAAGAGCATTTACCTGTTGGCCACACAGGTCTAAATTAGAGCATTGATTCTCTCTGCACCAGGGGTTAGCTCAATATGTATCTTTTGTACAGTATAGAAACAAGAACATTAGCATATGATGATATGGTGATGATGATCATCATTCTTACTGTCTTTAATCATAACTAAATTTTTCCAAAATCAAATGCAGTACGATTCAGTACACATTCCTGGTTAAGCTGTGTGCATTACAGGACCATTTTTAGGAGCATAAGGATGGGTATAATTTCCATGCTTTCCTTTTTTTCCCCCCTAAACTTTAATATCTAAGTGTTAGAACAGACATATTTCCCCATACTGTCCTTTGTCCTGCAAGCATTGTTTGGCAAAGGCTCACATGTCTTCAGATTGGCCAGTCTATTCCTGATCCAAAAACAGGTGTTTTGACAACCTCCAAACACTTGTAATTCTTCATTAAAGCACTGTGAATGGCATATGTGAATAATCCTGCAGCCCTTGCCAGTTTATAAATAAAAAAGAGGCATGATCATATTTAGGGTTATTTGGCCTTACCTAAACTATTTGGAACTAATGTAATTTTTTCTTTTTGTGGCTTTGAATTGCTTTTATTAAGCAAACAATGATGAGTGCGTTCAGAGTGTGAGTATACTATGAACTTTCGCTGCCTCATTGAGAATAACTTTGCAGATTTATCATCAGATTTAATACACTTGAGTTTTAAAAATGTGTGTTCTCTAAATGTAGGAAGGGGATTTTGGACAGGGTCAGGAAGAACCATCACAGGTTCTTCTAAACTGCAACATCCTTGGTGAACTCAGAAACAAGCTGTTTCTGCCTACACCCAGTTCATCTTGTAGCAAGTCAACAGCAGAATCAGATCAGACAACGATCTTCTGAAGAAAATCCCCTGTCTTCTTGTCCACCTGAGATGACTTCAATATGAAGATATACTTGATTTTGGAACACCAAAGTGCATAGATTTCATGTTATTTTGTCATAATAATAAATAATAGCAATAGTAATAATATTTGAAATTGTGTCTTGATTGACTCCATTTGTACTGACCTATCTTTTTAAGTGAGGGCCTGTTTAATATTGCAAACTGTGTCTGACTGGCAGGGTATGTAGAATTTGCCTAACTTTAAGCAGCGATTTTGATTTTTGAAATGGATCTTTTCTTCTCTACATTGAATACAAAGAAGTACAAAACCACTGAGATTGTTTCACTGAATTCCATTCCCCCTGGCCACGTTGAAGGCACATGTATAGACTTCTTCAGTTTAACTCATCAGAAAAATGTCATAGTAGCAGAGACTTGTTGATACAACGCAGATTCAGGCATTGTAAAAATTGATGACAGGGCCTTTTTATGGAAATGGCACTTTTCCTACCTTAGAATATTCATCTTGGAACAGTTTTTAAGAAAAAACAAAATCATGGATAGACATGACATTTCTTCCACTGCTGCAGTCCCATACTGCTTCAGGTGAGAAGCAGATGCTGATAATATAATGTTACTCCATAGCTGTGCACAGGAAAGTACCATATTAGTACACAGCAAACTCAGAAAATCAGGGGAAAGAGAGGAGAAGAATGACCCATCTCACCATTCTCCTCTCTGCTTTAGGGCAATGTTTCGTAGCTACTAAATGAAAGCAACTGGAGGATATGTTAACAGGCACGCAGCTGTAACCCCCACAGAGCTTTAAAACACGCTGCATCAGAGCAACTTAACTTTATTTTGGGAGGTTATGGGATAAGTCAGAACCTGATCTCCATTACAGCTAGATTCCAGAGATATGATCTATTTCAGTGAGGGCTCAGAGTGGCCATATTATTGGAAGTGGGTGAAAATCCACCTGGATTTGGCGCTTCAGACATGCCTAATTAGAATTCTTTAAAAGCTGTAATGATTTTTAGAGGACTACTCGAGAGACATTAATAGTGTCATGATTCTGTAATATGTTTGTTCCTGGAAAATGCATATGAGCTCTTCTTTACATGTTCTATATGCCTCTCAATTTCAGGAAGACAATTAAGAAAATCCAAGGAAAACCAGGAAAGACTGCATTAAATTACTGAATTTCTGCTTTTGAAAATGATAAGAACCTATAGATATTCATAGTGGAGGATCATTGGTAGCAAAAAGTCTGTCTTTCCAGACTGGGATTTGGAAAATATAGTTCAGGTTTATTTCTGCCCTGGACCTTCTATGAGACTGACTTTCTTAAGCAAGACATCAGGATCCAGATCCATCTCACCTGACTGTCTTCTAGAACGGTGTTGTGATTAAACCCAGCCGGCAACCAAGCCCCACACAGCTGCTCACTCACTCCTCCACCAGCTGGATTGAGGAGAGAATCAGAAGGGTAAAACGTGGAGAACTCATGGGTTGAGATAAAGACAGTTTAACGAAGAAAGCAAAAGCCATGCAAACAAGCAAAGCAAAACAAGGCACTAATTCCCTGTTTCCCATGGGCAGGCAGGAGTTCAGCCATGTCCAGGAGGGCAGGGCTGCATCATGTGTAACAGTGACTTGCAAAGACAAATGCCATGATTCCAAATGTCCCTCCTTCCTCATTCTTCCCCCCACTTTATATACTGAGCATGATGTCATATGGTCTGGAATATCCCTTCGGTCTATTGGGATCACCTGTATCTTCTCCCAACCTCTCATGCATTAGTACAAAAAGCAGAAAAGGCCTTGGCTCTGTGTAAGCCCTGCTCAGCAAAAACAAAAACATTTCTATGTTATTAACTCTGTGTTCAGGACAAACCCAAAACACAATCCCATACTGTGAAGAAAATTAACTCTTCTCTGGCCAAAACCAGCACAAAAGGGAATTTCTTCTCCTAGTTATTGTACCTAATCATACAGCCCGTTGTATCACAGATAGAAGATATTTCACTGCCCTTGCCAGATTCTGCATGGACTGTATCTCATCTAGCTGTATGCCTTTGATGTTCTACGTAGGCACTAATTTTCTCTATCTCCTTCCAAGACAAACCCTGAGCATGAATGAAGAGACAGCTTTGCCCCAGGGTCCTCTCCATGAAATAGGTATTTGGTTGCACACCAGCAGCCTCTGCTACTTCTGTAGAGACATGATTACAAAAGAGCTTAGACTCCTGTCTTAGATTAAATGCCTAACTTTGAGATAGCTGATATTAAACATGATGAATTCTAACACCGCATCTCTATGTGCTTCTCACACTGTCAAATAGGAATAAAAAGAACATTTTGTCCTTCTTAAATTATTTGCATTTTACTCTGACCTTTTAGTGCTCCTGTGTTAGAAATGTGTGATTCTATGTAAACACTTTAATACTAATTTACATCTATGAATCACAGAATCATAGAATGGTTGGGAAGGCACCTCTGAAGGTGACCTGGTCCAACTCCCTTGCTCAAGCAGGGCCACCTGCAGCTGGCTGCCCAGCACTGTGTCCAGATGGGTTTTGAATAGAGTCACTGCTATCAATTTTTCTATTACTGGTTAAACAAGGTGATTTATATTTAATATAAATTTAATATAAAGAAATTTAATCTAAAGAAATTTAACATTTAAGTTACCACAATTTTTTAAAAAAGGTAGAAAAGCTTAAGCTAAGAATGTTCATTTTTGGGGGAAAAAAGGATTTTTTTTTGCTAAACATAGCAAGTAGAGAGACGGTCGGGGTACAGATAACAGACTTGAAATCCATGATGACATTGCTTTGCCAGCTCCTTCATTAGTCCTTAAAATCTCTTAATCTGTCATAATTTCTTTTATATGAGCAGCCTTTTGCTGTTTTGGTGTGCAGTGCAGCAGATTAGCCTTTCTCTTGACAGTTTTTTTGTGATATTTTCAGGATGGCTGATGGGGGAATAAAAGAGCTAGGAGATTTGAGACAAATTTACCCTGTAGTTTGCTGTTACCTTTCTGAGTGCCCTCACAGCTCACTGGTTGCTGTCTTGGTTAAATGCAGTACAAACCATTCTCCACAGGTCATTGCAGCACTGGGTCAGGTGTTCAAGGCGCTGTGTTAATTAAATGCCACTGATATCTCTGGAAAGATGTGTGCTTCTGGTTACTGAAATAATTAACACAGGGAAACTTATAGAAATCCTCACACATTTTGTGAGATGAGCAGAAACCTCATTAGCAAAGCACTGATTTCCCATGAGAGTTGGTGGGTGAAAGATGCATTGAACAACTGGCAGTGTTATTTTGGGAAGAAGATCATATTTTTCTCAGTGTGGTTCAGCATCAAATGGACAGTCGCATATTTTTATTCCCCTGGAATCTACCAAATCCGGGAATCTGGAGCTACTTATGTGTCTCTTTCTAAGCAGCTCATGTCTGCAAACACAAGATGAATGTAACATTTCTTGCAGGGCAATCAAAAAAGAGTGGGGTAAAAAAAAAAGAAAAGTGGCATACCCACACCACTGCCACTTCACTGCTGTCCCAAGATTCAGATTCCAGTTTGGCCGGAGATGAAATTGATAGCTCTCCAGGAGGAATGTGGGAATAATGGGCTATGGACACTGTGAATGAATTATGCACTGCTGGCACGGGGTTCCTCAGTGCATCACTGTCCGAAATTTTATTTTTATGTGACACATATTTAGAAAATTGAGAAGGGCCTTGGAAAGTTGGGACAGCTGGTGAGCGTGTGCGGGGTGCTGGGGGAATGCCGGGGCTCTGCCAATGCGCCTGCCAGCCCACCACCCCAGGAGCAGCCCCCTGCTGCCACCAGGGCTGGACAGATGCTATGAAAAGGCTGGCATTAAGTGCCTTTTACAGGATATGAAACCAGCATCCTAACTGGTAAAAAAAATGAATTGTCACTGACATTCTGTCAGTCTGCTTGGAGCCCTCTCTGCTACTTTCCACAGTCTGGTAACCATTACGTACAAGAGATCAATATTCTTCTCAGTGCTGGAATTCAGGTAATGATTTCCAATAAAACACATTTCAGACTGTTCTGGCTAGAGGACAGGGACAAGCCACAAAACATAATGCTCGTTAAGCCTTTATTTTCTCTTTATTTTCTTGTCTTTTCTTTCCTTCTTTTTTTTTTCTTTTTGTAGGACTTGAATAATGGAAGTAAGATCTAGTGATAAGACACATGCATGGACACAAAAAAGGAGGCATTTTGGTCCAGGCCAATCTGCTTAGCTAATGGCTGTAAACTGACACCCGTAATGAAATAAAAATGTCTCGGTGCAAGTGCATGGCTGTGCAATTGCTACCAACACCCACCCTGGCAGCCCTGGAGATGGGTGCTGGGGAACATGCCCTTCCACATCATGCTTTTCACTTCTCCCTGGTTTGCAACAAGTAAGAGCTACATTTCCAAAACTGAATTAAGCAAATCACGATTTTGTGCAGCAGCACAAAAATGTCTTTAGACATGGTGAACAGTTCCAGCTCACAGGAACTGTAATTGACACTCCAGGTGCTCAGAACTTCTGAAAATCAGGTTTCTAGTACAATTTGCTTTCTTTTTTTCTGATTTGAAAGCTTGCTTTTTTTTTTTTCCCCTTTCTTCTGGTCTTTGAGAAAAGAATCTGAAGGGTGTAAGAAGATGAGTGGTACTTGAGAAATGAAATTTCTGATCTATTATCTGTTAGTGAAGGAAATAATTTGCTGAGGTGAGATAGATAGAGATGTACACATATATCTTCCACGTTGTCATAGTTTTATATTTTGCCTTTGGCCTCAGTGTACTGCCTAGTTTCTTTGTGTCCTGCAGTGCAGACTTCAGACAGAGGAAAGCCCCTGTCCAAGTGTGCTAAGACTGGACTGCTGTGGTTAAAATGGTTTCCCCTGCATCTCCCTCACAGCTTGCAGTTGTCTGATTTCAATCAGTGGCAGTTCTCTCCACATGTCTAGCCATCAATCTTCTGCTCCTGGATGAGTGTGTCACAGCATGGTGCGTGTTCCAGTTAAAAAATAGCTTGCACTGCAGCTCTCCCTCCTCAGTCATTGATAAGTATGCCTTTGATATTTTTATTAAAAAAGAAAGAAAACACATTAAGATATATGTTTCTAAAAAAAAAGAAAAAGAAAGGGTAAAAAAAAAAGAAGAAAACCCAAAGGCCACTGAAGCTCTGGAGGCTGGAGGAACAGCAGGAAGCAGGGCGGGAGTTTGGGGATATGTGGTTATGATAAAGGTATTACTTGGTTAGTTACAGTTCATGTAAGAGTTGAGGATTTCAATCTTTATTGCCTTCCACCCTGCACTCCTACAGTGATAAAAGTTCTCTGGACATTGTGTGAGTCTCCGGTGTTCATCTACTTCACACCCCTTCCTTCCCCCACAGTGAATAATAATTTCTATTTAAAAACACAGCTACTCAGGGATAGAGGGGATTTTGTACAAAAACTAAGCCAAGCATGTCATGGTCCCTTGCACTCAGTTTTGGACCTCCTGGAAAGGGAAATACATGACTGCTTCTCTGTTTTAACTAATCTTTTAAATTAAAAACCTGTCTGCCAGTCCTCTAGGCCAGTTTTCCTCTGTGTGGCTGAAGTACATGGTCAGAAGCATCCAGAAGTAGCCCAATAGAGGATGGGGTGACTTGTCATCACACAAGTGTCCATAGCCAAACTAAAATTACCTTCTAAGAAGAATGAAGCTACAGGGGGTCTGCATAATAATTCTGCTTGACAAAGCACTTTTCCATGACAGAGCTCAAAGCACTTCATATAGGAATGTAAGATTATTATTCTCAGGATTTTTAAATTGAAAACTCAGTCACAAGGAGGAAAAGCAAATCGTGTAAGGAGACAAGTGAGTTAAAGGACTATAAAACTCCTTTCTCTCAAGTGTCAGGGTTTTATTTAGAAGGTGCTCTACTTAATATCTCAGCCAAGTAATGAGCTTTTACTGTTCATATATTGATGGTGATGAGATTCACCAGTTAAAGAGGGATTGCATAAATAGTCTTGAGTCAGTCAGGCTCGAGTCTGTTTTTCACAAATGATGTAAAACTCCATTTCATTTCTTGTGCCAGTTGTTCTGGTTTAGAAAGAAAGGGCAGAGCAGCCAGCTGGGAAATAATCACGTTTAAGAAGGCAATTAAAACCTAACCACTTAGGACATAACTATTTCGTAAGCTAAATTTAATATCTCAGTGCTACATTGTCTCTTTTCAATCAGCAATCTGCAGTGAAATCAATTGAATCTCTCTAATCTCCACATACTTTTAAGAGTCCTTCTCCATGAATCTCCATGAATCTAAATCTGGAAAACTCACCCACAGTCACCCAATTCACTTTCTCATGGAAAACTGTCTGATGAAAGCCAAAGGAAATAGTTACTGTTAAAGCAGAATATGTTAAAGCAGAACAACTAACTTCAGGATGGAAAATTTGCCACCAACAGTATTAATTCATAAGAAAGATTTTTTATGGTCTATTTTACTTTTCATTGGGCATATTTTTCGCTCATACTTTCAATACAGTGTGACCAGTCGATTTTATTCCTATGCAAAAAGCACAGCAAATGTTATTCTCTCTTCCTCCCCTCTAGCAGGCAATGCATCTCAAAAAAGCAAGTATACTTAATAAGTAATGATTAAATAGGAACATTTGTAGTATAAATTTGTTGCTCAATAGGATCGAGTTCTTTAAAAAGATGTAGAAGAAGATATAGAGTCATTTCAAATGACACCAAAATTGGAAAATACATGTAATGATGAAGACATACCAGTATTGCACTGAAGAATGAGCTAATTTGTAAGTCAGCTTCACCTGTATCACTGTTAAATTCCACATGAAATGCTGGCCTCCGTTAAAAGACCGCTCATTAAGAGTGAAAAATAGAGATTGTTTTTACAGAATGGTTGACAGTCCTTAGGCACAAAGTGACTCAGAAAAGGATTTAGCTGTTTTGCTGTACAAACAGACAAACAAGAGGTCCCAGGGCAGCAAAGAGGCTGAGCCAGCAAGTGCTGTCCTGGATGCATCTATGGGAGGAGACTATCAGATAGAAACAAAGGAGTTTTACTACTATGGATTACTGACAACTAGTAAGATAATTATTGGGATACCTCTCTCCACTTTTGAGGGGAGGAATTTAAGTAGGATGTTGGCTATTTGAAAAATGTTCAGAAGAGAGCTACAAACAGAAAGCACAGTTACAGTTCAGGCAGCAGCAATGGATTTCACACTGGAAACACTTGGCAAAACTCTTTGGTCCTGTATTCCATAGGAGGTCAGGCTACATGACTATTATGATTCTTCCTGACCTTAAATGCTATCAGTCTATGAAACACAGACTTCAAGTCTCACTCAAAATCATTTTGCTTTCATTTGACTTCATTGAAGCCATTTAACATGGTTGAAGTTAAGCATATGCTCAAGTGCTTGGCTGAGCGCAGGGGGACTTGCCCTCTTCTAGCTGACCATGTGCCAAAGTACTTTGTTGAAACTGTGCCACAAGTCTTTGTATGTCATCAAAGGTGCAAATGAGAAAAGCTCTGACATTCATTTCTTTATAGCTTTGAGTTCAGAAGCTACTCTTTTATTACATATTTCCATGTAAATCCTTGCGCAATGTACAACAAAGCTCTCAAATGGAACTCCCTCTCCCTGGCCTGTTTTGCCACTCTAGGATTCAAGAACAAGTCTGAATATTACCTGAAACATCACAAGTCTCCCCAGGTACATTCAAGAGTTGTATGGAAAGGCCATTTCTGTAACAGCGGGAGGCAAGAGACTTCTTTGGGGGATATAATTAGCTCAGCCTACCTACCTGAACAAAGTATTAACAAATCTACAGCTTTTATTGGTCTAAACTGTACAAGACTGAACCAAATCAAATTAATGGAACATGCCATGACTGTAAGGCACTTTTCCATGAGAAACAGTAGTTAGCATTTCAGGCACTAAAGTGATAGTGTTACAATATCCTTATTCACACACTTTGGTTCTTCAACGGATTCCTTCATAAGGAATTCAGAGGATCCAAAGAGATGTTTAATGTAAGGAATTCCTGACCTAAAAAAACCCCAAACAGAACCTAAGTTAGGCATTCTTTTTCAGTATGTGTTGTGTTTTTCCATTTAGGTAGCCATATTGTTAATTTCAGTCTAGTAAAAAAACCCCTCACCCTATGTCTTCATTTTTAAAAGACAAAAATCTCACAACTTCTATGATAAATCTTCCTGTACTTCTTTAAAGGGCAGCTCATTTTTTAGAAATATGTGTTGAGGCATATTATTCAAGTCATGAATTTCACATTAAAAGCAAATAAATCACCAATTAAAAGCAACCAAGTATTTAGTATTGAAAGACTTACTATAACACAAAAATGAAATACAGACTGTGAAATACTGTGGGAAGTGCTTATAAAGTTCATTATCACTTTTCATATTTTCAGCAATTTCAAAAGCCAGAGAGAATATATATACTCATATTTTATCTCAATCTTTCACTTTGCTTTTTAGTACCTGTCAGGCAACCTCATCCTTAAGGCTGAACCATAGGGGCATTCCTAGTAATTTAGATAGTCATCTGAGCTAGAGTATGAAGCAGTTGATTCCTTGTTAGGCTGAATGGCTAACGTGAGCATTTGCAACTTCAATTTACACCTTTTTACACAAAAAATTGTATTATTTATAGCAGTTTTGCCCTAAAATAGCTAGTTAACAGAGTTCAGTGAAAGTTAAAATTACTTAAGTCTAATATTAGATCATGCATGTTGTGCAGTGCTGACTTTTGCTTCTGGAGAGCTTGGTTCCATATTTACAACCCAGACCACAAAGAAGTGCAAGCCAGAATTCAGCCCCAGTAGAAGTAACCCACAAACATCTCATTAAGTCATTCAACACACAATACCAAAAGCTGAAAATATGGCTGTGCGCTTGCATTTTCTGTCTCCCTGCAAAACTTTAGCTCTGAAATGGTTTTCCAGGACAGGAAGTGATTGCATATTGTGTCTTTGATATCCAGGTTAAATAGATCCCCAAAAATGTAAGACCTGGGCATGCCTAGAGTTAAGTACAGCTCAGTAAACTTTAAAATTTAGGGCCTCTTTCGAACTTCACTTCACTGACCCAACTTTAGAGTGCAGCCCCACAAACAACAGAAAGAAGACGAGGAAAGCTGGACCCTGGAATACTGCAGAAATTCCTAAAAGGGAAAACTTTTATGCCAACCTCATTGTTAAAGGCAATGTAGTCAGCTCCAATTATATAAGGATTTTCATTCTGCCTGAGGATGACCTTTAATTCCTGTGACAGTCTTGTACTGGACTTTATCACAGAGATGTTGCTTTCCCATCTTGGAAGGAGGGAAATGAAGAAAGAATACCTTAATACCTTAAATGCCAAAACACTTGCCTGGAAACATAAAGACTTACACAAAATAAGACTTTTGTTGTCTTGAATATATAATGTTTTTTCACCTTAACATTTTATTTCAGAATTGACCATGGAGAACATTTCATATTGCATTGATGCTTTTCTTCAACTGACAATAATAATAAAAAAATCTGGAAATGTCTCCTCACTCTGGAATTACTAAGTCATTGTGGAACCAAGTTAACTTTTTTGAGTCAGAGAGGATTCTGTTCTTAAAGTTACGTATGCAGAGAAATGAAGACTGGATCATTGCACAGTCAGTGCTTGCCAGTGACTCCTTAAACTTAATTCCTCTCTTAACCTCATCAGTGTGTAATGTCTTAGAGGTTTTGTGTGATTAATAACATGGTGACAGATATAGAGGTGTCTCTTGCATGACATCCTATAGGTGAGGTGGAAAGGACTTGACCTTGCAGAGGGCATTCCTGTGGGAGGGTGGCAAAACACATTTACACAAACATTTCTCCTGCCCCTAGATCTCCAACAGCTGATCATGTTTTTGCATCTTAGCCTTTTTGCATGCATAACAATTCAGCCTTTCTTCTCAGCAGATCATTTCCCAGTTTGACCCAGCCTTTTTACTGTGACCTGCAGATGTCTCAGCACAGAAGACCACAAAAACTGTCTTTTGAGGCCTCAGACCCTTTTTCCGTGGACATTCATAGTGGCATTTTTATTCCTGTACATAGTATAATAATGAATGAGAACACAATGCCCTTTTATCCTGAAGGGAATGGTGCTTCTTTGGCATATTTTGCCTATTACCAAGCTACTGGGCATACATTCCAAGTAAGTTCGAATGTCAGAGCTACTACATCTAAAGGGCCACATTAAAGAGATCCAAAATCAGCCCAGTCTTTTTATATAAAGAGCAGTAAAAGCTCCAACTTAACCTAATAAATTACTGTTATAAAAACAGTTTTATGTAATGTGCAGAAGTCTAAGAAAAACTATTTTAATGGTTATAGAAAAGGAGAGATTTGCAAATCTGTGAATATGAGTTAATGCTATGCATTTTTCAAGTAAAGGGAGAAAAAGAGGGACTAAAAATTGCCAAAGTAAAATGTAAAATAATGTAGTCTCAGTTTCATTTTCATCCAGTTAGGTACCCTGAAAATGAAAAGGCTATTCTACAGAGTTCTTTTTAAAAGCTGGATTAATTTGACTTTGGAAGGCAATTTCTCGGAAACAAGTGAAGTGCCTGCACTTTCTGTGACCAGCTGAAGGGCACGAGAACAGACAGTGACTGACCTGAGCTCTCGTGAATAATTTACCACATACACAACATTTTGACTATGTTGCAGTCACTGAGGTTTTGGTTATTGATTTGAATAAGGTCCAGATTTCAGCCACTTTTCTTTTTGATTTCACAGAGCTTCTTACAACTTAGATATAGCAACATATATGCACCTAGAGGTGTGTTTTTTCATATTACTACTGAAACTTGGAAAAAAAAGACTCCTGAATTCAGACATTAGATTAAGACAGAATAATAGATTTAATAATAAACCCATGAAATAACAATAAAAAGGAGGTTAAAATTAATAGGAATGTGGCTTAAACCTGAGTATGTGTGGTAAATAACAATGAATAGAAGGTGATTTTCTATGCCTAGACACCATAAAATATGCACTTGTAAATACATTATACCTAAAAGCCCTGAGCTGCCCTGCCTACCTTGTTTGAAAAGGGACACCTTTTCAAAATATCCTCAGCACTACTTTACACTCTAAATATTTCTGTAACCTCTTTTTTTCCCTGTATTGTCATATTTGCACCTAGTTCACAGCCACTTTTTAATAAAATGTAGTATACAGCCTATACACTTCCTGCAATTCTGCACACAGGTGTTTCTGTAGCTGACTGTCACCTTGGCCAGGGTGCAAGGTAAATATTAAACAATGTTACGTGGCTGTGCTAGCCATTGCTGTGATTATCCTGTGGTTTAGATACCTTCTCATCATCCAAACATTTTAAAGAGTTTCCATTCTTCCTGGTGCTAAATGTATTTTAAACACCCACTCTGCCTATCAGAAATTATATTTGTAGGTGTCAACCAAGCCCATGCAGGCCACCAGTTATAGAAATACTGCACATTGTTATCTTGTATTTCCTTCTCCAGTGGAAAACAGCTTTAGTCTCCAGTGTTTTCCAAGAATTGTTCCATCTCCAGAGCAATGGTATACTTTCTGTGGGAAGACCCAAAATGTCCAGTTCTGTAGAGGAAATGGAGCTAGCACCTCATACAGTCTCCAAACACTGGAACTAATTTGGATTTCTCTCCTCATTCATACAGTCAGCCTTCTCTCCCCACTCTGCTACACCTGTTTTCCTTTTCTACTGAAGTCATACAATGAACTGATGACTGAAGATTTTCCTATTCACAATCCTTGCAATTTCTTTCCAAGTCAGGGAATAGCATGATAGCTGCATTTATCTTTATTTTGATTTTTGGGCCAAATTCAGAATAGTACCACCCTGTACAAGCCACTGAAGTCAGTTAAATTACATAAAGAGGAATTCAGCTCACTATTACAAAGGCTTTAACTTATTATCCCATCTCACTGTGAACACTAATTGCCTTGAAAACTTTAATTTCATTTGTAGTATCTGGCAATTTTAAGTCTCTTTTTCCTTATTTTGCCTGCTTGGTGTCTTCACCCATTGTGCAGTGATGCTTCACTTCCCAAATAATCTTCAGTGTCATTCAATACCTCCAACCTGTTGGACATCCACAGCTTCATTAATTCGCTTACCTTATGAGCTCACTCACTTCCGCACACCCTAGTTATATCCAGGCATCTCACTGCACTCCCACAGCTTGGAATTTTCCTGTAATTCCCTGTGCCTGGTTATAAACTACCAGGATATCCTTAAAGAACCTCCCCAGCTCACTGGCCAGTCTGAAAACCGCAGGTGTCTCCCCTATGCTATGCAGTGATTTCTCAAAACACAATGCTTTTCTCCTGTCAGTTCTAATGACCAAGACAATTTCTGTTTGTGCATCCTGTTGAAGGCACTCAAGCCTCTTAGTGGGAGAATCCCAGCACGGCCAGAAAGCCCCAGCGTGCTTGGAGTTTCACATAGAAATGTGATGGAGAACTTAGCAAGAGGGAGTGCTTTGCCCCAAAGGACATACAACACAGTCTCTAGAGGGAGTGGGGAAAGAAACCAAACCCAGCAGCAATGAAAACAAACAACGACTGAGAAGGAAGATAAAAATAGAGGGAGGTGGCCTATCCCAGAGGGTAATGACAGAGGCAGCCTTCTTTAGGCCAAGGTCCTCCCTTCTCAACCTTAATTTCAGGGATCAATAAATAAGATTTGCTCTCACGTGACAAAAGAACAATGAAGACAAAAATCTCACAAGCCAAGTGCTTTACAGCTGAACTTTTGTATGGATGGCAGTGAGCTGGGTCAGTGCCCCACACATTGCTCAGGAGTAAGGTAAGTGCTGAGGATGGGCTGAACACAGCATACACCACATCTGTTACTTGCCAAAGGATGGCTGCTGCATCTGTAGTTTTGCCACTGGTTCCTCAGAGCAAACACATCCAGTACAATATTTCCCTGAGCAGCAGCTGCAAGGGGATCACTTAAAATTGTATAAAGCATTAATCTGAACTCTGAGACAAGTTTGGTACTGCACAGTTGGACATAAGCCAAAGTGTCCTATGTAGTGAAGAGAAAGGGGGAAGGGAAGAAGAGAAAGAAAGGAAAAAAGAAAAGACAGTCCTGTCAGTGGTTTTAAGCTGCCACTTTTTTTTTTTAAATGGAAAAATTGTTACAAATGGGTTCTTCAACATATGTTATTAATTTCATCGTACTGGCTTCTTGCCAGTTAAGCATCAGTCCTGGTTTCTTTGCTTTCAGTTTTAACTAGCAAAACTCATGAGATCATTAACAAAAATGGACATGAACTTTTTTTTCTTGCACACAAATGTTTTGGAGCAACTGAGTCTTCTGAAGCCTTTTCTTTAATAAAATTTCAGCTTCTTTTTTTAAATTTTTTTTTAATAGGGAGATGTGCTCCTCAGCAAAATGTGGTGTTTCTACTATAAACAAAGCAACATGTGAAGGACTTCAAACACATTTACTGGTACTGGCAAGAGTAACAAAATCAGAAACTTTTAAAAATGCTCATAAATGTGAAGTAACATTTCATAAAGACACGGCTATTTACTTTGGTCAATATATAATACGTGCAAGAGACCAAAGCGATACTGAAAAATAACAATGAAAGAGACTGTGGTTTGATAAAAATATCTACATATGGAAATGTTGATTGAATGTTATTAATGTTTGATTTGGCTTGCAGAGAACTGCAAAATCCACTTGAAGAAAGAATGCCGTTTCATGGATTTCTGTGCAAAGCAGCATCTCCTACATTACGAGAACCACGCTGAGCCCTTAATCCAGCACACACACTTGCTGTAGGTGTGGGCAGGGAACACAGGCTCATTTGAAGAAAGAACTGGTTTATTTTTCAAGTGGGAGCTGGTGTTATTCACTTCAAGCCATGGAAACAGAGCCTTGTAGCAGACACAAAAACAGTGGTCACCAAGGGTGCTGGTGCCACTATTTTGCACCCCAAATGCCTGCAAAGTTTCCACACCTTGCCCTCTTCTCAGCCAGCACAGGCCTTTTGTGAGGTCCTCTGCAACCCCTGCTCCCAGTACCCACCTCCAGGACTAAGCTGAAGGCTGTGCTTTGTGACCTAGTATGTGAGAGGAGAAAAAAAGCTCTCAAAAGCTTGGTCCTGCTCTGCCTACTGCTTCCTATCTGCCATGTTGTTGGGTGCAAATGTTGTTGGGTTGTGGGTACTGGACAGGACCTGGCAGCGATGCCTTTTCCTGGTCTTAAAATCAAGAGTCAAACACAGTTAGAAGGGGAAAAGGGATTTTACCTTGGTATTTATTTTAAGGATCTTTAGGTGCACACGTCCAGGTCAAATGCACCTCAGTGCACCTCGCCCAAAAATGCACACCCCAAAGATCTGGAATAACATTATAGGTTTTACTAATTAGCATATCTATCAAAGATTCCCCAATGAGAGGCTCGAGTGAGCCCCCCTCCCCCAGGAACTCTCCCCTGGATGGTTCTATCTTAGTTTAGAGAATGTGTTCTGGAGAGGACCTTGGGGTCTGGGGCACACTGATCCCTAACTACGAAGCTTCTAAATGTTTATTCTCTCAGCTTGACAAACAAGTCCAAAAATGTAGGCAAAAAGCACTAAGGAATACAGAAGTTGTAAAAAAGGTATAACAGGGGTATAAAAGAAAAGGCAAAAAATCTTCATCGCATCAGCAGAGGGAGTCAGCACCAATGTCCAGAACACTTTACGCATTGTACATGTTATTCCTTATACCTATAAAGAAACTGTCCATCAGGAAAGGAGAAAAGAAGTTTCACAACAACAGGCATAGCCTCCATGTATTATTACTATGTAAGAGAAAATAAGTCCTAAATAAATAAATTAATAACTACATCTTCCCCATTCAGCAGAGCTACCAATATGCATGAATAACAAGGCTGGAGAAAGACATGCTCTTATTGCTTCTATCCTTGTCCTTAATTCCCCTCCTTCTCTCCTGTTGTTTAGTACATGCTCCTATTACATCATGTCTAAAATTAGATTGCAGGATCAGGCTTTCTTGTGAAATATTCAGCACTACTTCCTTCAGATGAGACCAAGAATTCTACAGGAAAGGCCTTTTTTCACTACTTTTTATGTCTTACCCTGATCCTGCTGCTGCCAAATGAACAAATGTCTTTGCCTTAGCTTCAAAGAATCTTGGGCTGGGCCATGCAGCCAGAGACCACAACATGGCATACTCATTAGATAAAGGGAAACGTATGTCTGTGTGTATAAATAGCTGATCTGCCTGCTAGAGCAGATGAAATCATGCTCAGAGATTTCTTTTCTAATTAAAAAATTGTGGATCAAGTAGAACCAAAGCCCTTCTCCTATGACTGAGCAGTCCTGCAAATTATACTAGAAAGAGATAAAAGAATACATCTTCCTACTCTAAAGATGCAGAAGCCGTGGCAGACAGATAAGGATGTAATCCAATACCCAGGGCTCCGTTACATACAGCTATGCAGGCATCCACACAAATGTATGCACAGTTTCCAAGGAAGTTGCTGGCTGTATAGGCTTAGAAAGTACAGTTTAGCCAGATAAAGGCTGCATATCACTATCTTAACCGCCTGTCTCCTCCAACAAACTATTTTTCACAGCTTCTCTGTAGTTATATTAAGATGTTCTATTCAGTGGAGAAGGATGAATAAGAAATTAGAGCTGCTACTTCAAGGGTTTATGCAATTTATATTCACCTCCATGGTTTACTCAGAGAGTACTCTGTCCTGTACATTAAGTACCTGTGCTCCATACATAATTTTAAATGCAAATTTTCCCCTCCCCTCAGATGATTTGTAAGAACAGGTACTACAAACTATAAGGGAGCATTTTTAATGGATTCTTATTTTTGCACGGTCTGCTCAGTTCCCCATTGCTTCTCTTTCACCATTAGGAATATTGATGGTCCTGAAGGTCCCCCAAAAAGTATATGGCTTCTAGATCCCCTCAGCTGATTAAGACAAGGTCAGGCCATTTAACTGCTGAGCCTGAACCTAAAAAAAGGTGATGTTCTTTTCATTTCGCTTGGATTGTCTCAAAATGCATCCATGAAGAGACGGGTGTTTAGGTAAAGTCCAAATTTATGTTCATTGGTCAGGATTTACCTGATGTAATTTTAGACTTATGAAAACTAGGTGGTCAAGACTGTGCCCACATCAGCATTTTAGCTGCAGGCAGTGTCATGGTTTTGCAGCAAATCCTGTGAGCATACAGTACTGATGCTGGGGGCTGAGCGCCAAAACTGCTTTGTTCTCCTGGTCTACTCCTCTAGCAAGAGGATACTTGGATATATTTTATAATGCTGACACAGCCCAACTCTTAGCTGGCCATATCAAGCCTCCTTTATGGGCAGTAGAAAGAAATGAGGCAAATAATCTGCTTTATCTGAGACAGGCGTCTCAGGACAAGATGAATGAAAAGGACCATTCAGCAGCTTAGATGTACACAGTGAACTCTGATGTCTTGAGTGAAGAGAGTCAATCCCTGCCCCGCATGTACAATTCTACATACACTCAGCAACAGGTGAGGAACTAGTCCTAGACCATGTGGTGCACAGAAGGAGCTATGGGGCAGCCCTATATGACAGGAGGGGACATCTTCAGGGGAACATGTGCTCAGCATCTCATCCTGGGACCCCATGTACAACTCTGATACAAGCTTGGGGCAGGATTTGTTGAACTGAATGCAGCTGGGAACAAGAAAGTTGTTCCCAGTTTCTAGCATTGTAAAGGATCTGCCAGTTTCTGGTGTCTCCTGCCAAATTGACACTTGTAAGCCTCAGAGGAGGGACTGCACTATTGTCTCTAAGTTTTTTACAGCTTTTTATTTTTGACATAAAAAAAGGAAAACCTTCAAAGAACCAAACATTTCATTGAATTAAAGACATGTGGAATGTATCAGCACCAACAGAACCTATTTCATAGAAGCTGTATAGAACCTACTCTACATGAACATCGTCACAATATACAGAATAAAATTCTGCTTTTCTTTTCCCTTTAAAGTTAACTGACGTTTCAAATTGAGAGAAGTAGTCTTATAGTTTTGTTTATTCTATGATTAGTCATGTTCTTTTTGAGAACTTCTACATTATCCATTTTCTGGAGCTTTAAGAACTCACTGTGGCAGTTGCCAAATATGTAAGCGTTGCAGCAATTACACTTTCATTGCCCGTGGAAAATGGACTTGTAAGATTCAGAAGGCTGCAGTTCTTTGGTGCTGAAGGTATTTTTTAAAATATGGGAAAAGATTTTTTGTTATCCTTTCCTGTGGTAGAGGTTAATGCACACTTGAAACATTAAAGTTTGATAGAAAAAGTTATGATGTATTTGATTGATTATTTTATCAAAACATTCCTTTTCTGATCTCAAAGGAAGACTGAAGGCAACCAGAAACACACCAATGATTTTGTTGTATATCAGAGATTTATAAGATAATATATTTCACAAAGAAAATCTATTTGTCACATATGCTTGACTAATCTATTAAACAGGCATGACTTCAAAGGATACATAGGTGCAATAACACCCTCACACTGAGCAAGTGGCAGGACTGGGATGTAACACTTTCAAATTTAAAGAAAGTGGCATAAACATATGCTACAGAAAGGAAAAATATTTACATACATGGCAAAAGGCAAAGTCAAATGAATTTTTATTCTGGTTACACATAGCTACATACTGGTTTTTGCCATAAATTTTTTAATAGATATACTGCTCTGTCAAGATCAAAAGTTTCTGAAGAATGTGCTGATTTTAAAAACATTTTGCTTCCAAAGTGAATGACAAGATACATGTGCTTTTGAGTTTTGCCACAAAAAGATGCTTTTGATTTTATACTTTATGTATTGGAATATAAAGATTAATATCTGAAATGAAAGGAATATGATCCAAGGAAATGTCAATTTTTCCACTCATGGCACTGAATGGGTGAAGAGCAACCTAGCTAGTTTCAAACTTCCCTGATACTCAGCCTTAGTAGACGTTTTCATTTTCCTCCTGCTCCTGCAGACACCCTTGGTTTATTTAGGTCTCCTGGAAAACCTTCATTGACACAGCATGCTGTAAATGGTAGGCTCATTTTAATGCTGAAGGCCCAACGCCTGTCCCTGGTGAAAATACCCTGACTGATCTTGCCAGGGTTTTAAAACACAGCTTTTGGATGGGAGCTTGATCAGATTAAAACATTAATGTGCCTAACTGCCCCAGCTCCTGTTCATGAAGTCTTAGGGCATCAGCTTAGTTTACTAGGCACAGCATCTCTATGCACTTTTATTTAACTGTTGGTTTATAGCAGGGTATTGTCCTGTACAGTTGTCCTTATCTATACTTTTAATGGGTGTTTATTGTTTGTGGCAAGCAAATAAATAAAACACCCCCTTAGAATTAGAAAACTGAAATGTAATACATATAAGCCAATCAAGGAAATCCTACAATATGGCAATGATTAACCACAGCAGCAGCAAAACAGAGACGTTCTTATGTATTGGAATTAAAACAAAACAACCCAAAACACTTCCGACAATCTTTTTCATAGGTTAGTAACCAAAACTACTAAATATACCATGTGTTAGATAGAGCTGATCATCAACAGCCAAACAGATTTCATTTGCACGAACTCTGAAGTGATTTTACATTGACTGCACAGCATATGCATGCACTCCTGAGGCCCTCTGGCAGGACCGTGCCACTGGATTTGCCTGGAATGCTGTGGTTTTGCAGTCCAGATGTATATGCTGGTGATGGCTTGGGTTTTTGGCTTTTATTTCTTTTTTTTTTAATGAATGGGAATCATGGAAAGCAAAATAAATACCGTGACTGCATGTAAAAACATGGGTGGGATATTCTAAATTAGGGTAAGATCATTAAAGTAAGAAAAATGTTTCTATGTCCAGTTCTTTTAAATTATTACTTGAATATTTTCTATCTGAAAATGACTTAACAATGCCATCCTTTTCAAAAATATGAGGTGTTGTTGAGAGCAATTTGGTCTTGTTGAAAACAGCTAGGTCAGTTCTCCAGTGTTCTCAGTGTTAAAAAGACTCATCAACAGGCTTGCTCAAAAGTTACTACAGTGTACAGGAAAAAATAAAACCAAGTCCAGGGTGGAACGCATTATTCAGAATTTTATTTTCAACTGAATGTCACACTTGGTAGAATAGAAGAAGCTGAATAATAAACGGACCCTTGGGTCAATATGCCAAATGTTTTTACTTGAGAACATTTCAATCCTCAAAACTTTTCCACTTGTTCACGAGTTAGACACATCAGTAATTCTGACTTAGCTGCAACCTTGGCTATGTGCAAACTCATAGATGTGTCATGGAAGGTTGTAAAAGTGTTTTCTGCTTCTACAACTGTTAACACTGCTCTGCTTTCTGGTTGTGGTGAGCCGTGCCTTTGCAGATCAGAGATTTCCAAAGAATATTAGTCACGACACTTCCTGACCTTGCCAGAGGCAGAAAGTTCTGGAAAATTCAAAATGTGTTATTAAGCACTTTCCAGCTCTGCTTAACACATATCGGGAGTGCAGGTAGCCACCACGCTTTTCACTGAGCTTCAGAATATCTTCAGGTTTGTCTGGCATGGCTCTGGATGGTTCAGTCCCCAGTGAGGAGGAGAGCAGCAGTTCATGGGAACAGCACAGCAGCTCCACACTGGACCATGCTATGGAGAGAAGGTCCCTGCTGTACAGAGCTCTTTCCTTCAGCAACTTGAAAATCTCACTATTTCTTCTGACTATCTGCGTTGATTTTCAAAGCCTTTTTGAGCAAAATTTCTATATTTGTCTTTCATAAAATAAAAACTGAGCACTCCTGTGTTCTCAGGTACATCCCCCCCCAAAAAGGGTGCCAGCCCTGCTAGGTGTATTTGTAATAAAGCAATTTACCTTGCAAGGTAGCGCAAATTTACTTGGGTGACCTAATCAGTCCTTTGTCAGTATTTTGAATTCAATGCATTTAACTCCTGAGCCATTTAAATTGCAAAATGGATGAGACTGTCCAGACTGCCAGTTGTATGTGTTGTCAAGTACCACAGGGTTGTTGTTTAAAGGACCTTTGAATGGAAAATTATATTTTTCTTTTGGGTCAATAGATTAGATAAATTGTTTACTTTTTTGTTTGTTTGCTTTTAGTTAAAATTACTGAAATATGTATGCAATGTATGTTCAAACCAAAAGCAACACAGGAACAGTCTTCAATAGGAACCATGAACTTGGAGAACACACACTTGTTTCTGAAAATTTCATATGTAAAACAAAGGAATAAGTAAAGCCTCATATATACAGATAAACATATACACACATAAGTTTCTGCGTAGGGAATACATAGAACTGTAACTCAGCCGGAGGAGAACAATGAAAGTATGATGGCAAATATTTTTTAAGGCAAATGGCTTTTGCATCTTCCCCCTCTTGCCAACATTTTGCTCTTTTTAAGGTGTAGGACTTAGTTGTTATTTAATGTTTCTTTCATTCGGCTCCTATTCAGGAGAATGTCTGCACTGAGTATCTTTACTAATGAGTGATAAAGATGTTTGTAAGTTTTGTTGCAATATGAAAACGCAGAGGACCAGATACAATCAGGAAGTTTTGTAACAAATTTTTAAAAATGCAATTCCCATCAGTCTGATTAAGTTATTCCACAAAATGGACAGCTTACCCTCTTTCTGACTGTACTATTTGGTGCTCACAAAGAGCTTTCACAGTTGGTTTCTGAAGGCTGGAGTGGTGACGAGAAAAAAGTTCCTCTTCTTTTGGTGCTTCACTGCTCTCATGCAGCTGTTGTTTTAGCCTCCTGTACAAACAGGTTTAAAAAAGAGTCACTTCCTTACATGTAACTGTTCGCGGCATCTGGAATGACAGGGTGGGCGCATTACAGTAAATGGTGTTTAGAAAGAAATGTTTTGAAAACAAAGAAAGCCACATGCGAAAACACTGACGAAACCATACATAACCATACAAAAATGTGGCTTATCTATTTTGACTATTTGCTTTCTTTGCATTTTTGGATGTTTTCACAGAGCACATGTGGCCCTCACTTCCAGGCATACAGTATGTAATTTCAGGATTCTCCAAATGGAGAGAATAGTCTGAAAAACTGTGCATATAATTAGATATGGAATACTTTTAACAGCTGGAGGGATTTCACACTTACAGCCTAATTTACAAAACTTTAGGCTTGGCACTATTTCAACACTAGCACTGGAAGTAATAATTTTCCTGGTATTTTTTTTGGCTCCTGAAATTATTTATGTCTATACATATATAATCTTAAAGTCACACACACAAAAAGAGTACATCTACCTGGTTAGTGATAAATGAGATATGTTAGAAGCAGCGTCAGAATGAAGTCAGGAAAAAAGTAAACCCACAACAAGCCCATACCTAAAAATTACAGCTAATTTATTTGTTTATGAAAGGTCTTTTGGAAGGTTCCTGTGTCAATGAAAGAGTTTCAGACATTTTTCCTGATAATACAATGGAGTTAATTTGTATGAGATTTATATAGAAAAAATATTATCACATAGGCAACACATTAAAAAAAGGAGCTAGAAAAGCAGATTTGTCAAGTAGGTGAGCCAGACATCATTTCTGAGTTGAGGTCTAGTAGAAATGAGAATAATAATAACACAAGGAACGGATGATTACACCTATAATTTTCATTCCTTTATTGACATTGTTCCTTGTGGAATAAAGACTCTGCAGGCTCTGAATTATTCTGTGAATTGCAATCTCAGTCATTCCTGTTCTTATGGATGCTATGCATGACTTCCTTTCACTTTTGAGGCTTCAGAAACTAAAAATGTCACCTTATTGGAGCATGATAAATAGCAGAGCATTCCTCTAAAAGAGAGTGCAATAGAGCTGTCACTAAGAAAATATCTTATTGAAATGGGGTACTGATTATTTAGCATCCCATAACTGTAAAGTTTGTATTAAAAGGAAAAAATATGTTTCATTTTTTGATAGTCTGTAGATCACTAATACTGATTAAGAAAAACTAAGGTAAGCCAATTACTTTGTGATGATACCCAGAACAGTGGGTTTTGAAACACGTCATTCCTGGAAAAATATACCATGTTAAGGTCCTGACAGTGGTGCATACTTATGTTTTGCATTACATACATAAAGAGGTCCAAAAGATTTTTACACAGAGATACAAATATCTGCTCTCTTTGCAGCCAGTGAAAGGGGGAGAATTTCACATCCTTCTCCTAAGATTTGCAGAATAGTTTCATGGCTGCAGACTTCTAGGTTACAGAGCTAGTCTCCTCTTGAAGGCTGTGTACTTGAAAGAAGGGACTTCTTGTGTTGTAATGCAGGTATACGGTTGTCCATTCAGGATCAGCCTTGGGGAAGTAAGAGGCTCCGTGCATGGATCAAGGCATTTACAGTGATTTTTTTTCTTTCTTTGGTTTTTGTTTGTTTGTTTTTGTTTAGGTTAATTTACTTCATTTCCCACCTCTTACACCTTAACTCTCACACTGGCTGCTCTTTGGAGGAAGAGGGGCTCACTTCCTCCATCCATTAGGGTCTAGCTTAAAGCCCATGGGGCTCAGGCCTTTACCAAACATATCAGCTTGGTGAGTCACATACCTACTGCAAGGAACCAACATTGCTGGTCATCTAATGTCACACACCAAGTAACCACCCCATAGTAAAACCTCTGACTTCACCAAGCCTAGGTGGGCTTTGCACTGGAAGTGAGCAGCTGAGATGACTGGTATCCCTTCAGTAGGGCTCCAGGATGCACACTGCCTGAAATTCTTTTATGCTTTAAGAGCTCTCCTTAAACTTTCACCTATGATGAAGTTTCACTAAGCTATTGCATTATGAATAAAATATATTTTTCCTCCAAAGACACAAACATATTCTTCCCTCCATTCCATCTCTCTGGAAATAACTTTTAAATTTTGCAAAACTGAATGCCATAATGATAAAAAAACCCAAACCACCAAACTATTCCAGTACTCTCCTTTGTACTGCCAAAACGTCTACTTCTACCATTAATCACCACCAGGGCTTACATTAAATTCCACTTAATTACAACAACAAATGGGCTGTAAGCATTCAATAAAACCTCAACTAGACAGGAAGGAAGACATAAGGACAGATTCCTCAAGGATCCCTATGTTTAATATATAGCATGTATGTTAAGAATTGCATCTTAGCACTGTGGCATGTTTCAAAAAACCCCAAACAATTTGGGTACCCTGAAGGGAGTTGGTTTTGAATACATATTGATAGCAGGACAGTTTTATTGCTGGAGAACAGCAACCATAAAAAAAAACAAACCAATCCGTAAAGGGTTATTTGGCTAAAGTAGATACAGGAATGAGAATTTTATTTGTTCATTCCAAGTTCTGAAAAAATAATAAAAAAAAAAAGAAGGCGTATATTCATGACTCCATGCCTGTCACATTTGGGTGATTGAAACATTCATGCATCTGATTCAAAATCCTCTAAGTCCACTAGTCTCTCCCCAGCCTCTGGATCACATGTGTAAAATCAAACGCACGGATAAATCTTTGCCACTTTGGGCTGCAAGTGGCTACACTTTCTGTTCCACCCCGTATCTTGCAGCTTTAAGCTCTTTTCAGGGGCCTTTCCAGACATCATCTTAAAATGACAGTTCTATCAAATCCAACAAGGTTGAAAACGAGCCTCCAAGGCCTGTAGTCCTGCTATGCCACCTAGAAGTCAGGGATCCCCTCATCTATGTTCCCTGTAGTATCTGCCACCCCAGGTACCCATCCCAGTCATGGCTCTGAGTGCTTGGAATGTAAAATCAGGCCAACCTCACTCAGTTTTCCCACTGCCCAGCATGGACAACCTTGTAAACCCCACTTTTCCCTTTCTGTTTTATTTTAGGACCTGTGAGCAGGGAGGTGAAATACAAGAGATTCATATGCCAAACAAAGGATGTCAGCTGGCAATTGTCTCTGCTAAGGAGGCAACATCAGGATCTGATGATATCAAATACCATGAGGAAGTATGGTTCTAGTATTAATAAACACCTCTCTGGTGTTACTGTACCTGCTGGACTTCTCCCAACAAGATAATTAATCACCTAAACGTGGCAAAACAACCTGCTAAGCCCTATCACTGTATGCATTGCAGTGTTAGACTGAATCTGTTCCAAAACCTCTGCTGGAGACCCTGCAAACTCCAGACATGGCCTTTGTGTCAAGGAAAGCCGGCAGTTCCTGTCCCTCCCTGTGATCTGGCTCCAGCAGGAAGTGCACCAGTGGATGTAAGGCTGTTGGGGCACAGCTGCTGTCCTGCTGGGGAGCAGGGGCATGAGCCCAGAGAGATGCCTGGCACCAGGTGCCGGAAGGGGTCCTGTCATTTGCAGGCGTCATGGGCTTAGCTGGCCAGAGTGCTAAAACACTGGAAATATCATGGACACACTGCAATTCCTTGGGAAAACTCAGCGGGACTGCTTTAAACACATTATTTTGCAGGGTCAGGGCCTGACTTGGCCATCTAGTCTGTTTGGTATAATGGGGTCACTCCCTTGACCTGGCTGCAGTCACTGTTCTAGCCCAGTGCTTCCAAAACGTGATGCCCTCCTGCTTTTATCTTGCTGTGTGGACAAACCCCGATTCAGTTACATAAATAATACTGGCCCATTGGAAGCAATCCAGCCATTAAACCCCTTGATTCAGAGTTTAAGCCTGAGATCAGGATGGGGCCTAATGCGTGTGGAGTAGAGATTATCCAACATCTGCCAACTGTGGTACGACGGCATCTGCTGAGCACCTGTCAGGGGTCATGGTCAGACCCAACCCACGGATCTAATGCAACAATTGCTATACTCCTTCCTCTTGCTCAAGTGGCAGGACATCATCAGATATGTATTTCTAAGACAGATTGGCCCCTAATTGCATGGCATGCACAGCAGTTCAGCTGAAGACAGTAAGTTAGCAAAAGTGTGCCTGGCTCCTGCAGCCCACACGCAGGACTGGGGCTGTCAGAGGTGCAAAGCCTTGGTCCAGCTGTGCTGCACAACTATGAATGTCTGTGCGAGGGTGTTTGCACAGAGCGTAAACAGGCTTTTGCATTTGCCTGATGTGCAGTCATTATCTCTGAGAAATGGCATGAACAAGCATCTGCAGGGGTTGAAACTAGCAAAGGATGTAGTTAAGATCCATTTTTTCACTAGATCCCAGACTTTATCTATTATCTCCATACTGCCTGTCCCATTCAAAAGAATGCCCTGTTAGCCTTTCCTCCTTCAGCTGCACACAGGAGTAGGGCAGTAGTACCATGGCTTTCATTAACACAGAACCAGTGTCCTTCATCTTCCCATCCACACTGAGAATTTTGGTTTCACTTGTGTTATGATCCAGTTTTAAGGTTCTTAGAAATGCCTCTGCCTGAATTAAGGTGCAAATGAGACCATATGCCAGTGACGATAGTAAGGGTTTTATTTGATGGTAAATATGAGAGAGAGAGAAGGAGAGAAGGAGAGAAGGAGAGAAAGAAAAAGAAAGAAAAAGAAAGAAGGAAAGAAAGAAAGAAAGAAAGAAAGAAAGAAAGAGAAAGAAAGAAAGAAAAAGAAAGAAAGAAAGAAAGAAAGAAAGAAAGAAAGAAAGAAAGAAAAAGAAAGAAAGAAAGAAAAAGAAAGAAAGAAAGAAAGAAAGAAAGAAGTAGAAAATAGGTGGGGGGGACAGAAAGAGTGACAGGGACAGAATAAGGAAAATCTCACCACTCCATGTATCCCAGCAATGTTCGTTGATCCTCTCCAGCTGGTCTCTCGGTGGTGAAGGTCCCCCCGGAAGGCACAGAGTCCCATGGGTGTACATGCTCAGTCTGGGTGGGCATGTCCAGCCATGTCCCCCTGGGGTGGGGGTCAGTCTCTCACAGCAGACTCTGGGTCTGTTGCACCACGTGCAGCCCTGTAGGGCCGAGTCTCTCATGTGAAAGTCCCGTGGATGTGCCCTGTGGGGCTGGGGGTTCCACAGCGGGGCCAGTTTGTGTAATCAGAGGATGGGTGTTTAGTGCCTCTCACCAGAGGCTGCACCATGCACCCAAAACCTCCTCCTCCCCCCTCGGTTGGGGGTAGTCTGTGTAAACCTGGCTTGTGTGAGCTGTGCTCTCCCCCACCCCAAACTCAACCGGGGATAGTTGCAGCTGGTGGCTTTGGCCTTTTGTGGATGCACATCTTTCCCTCAGCCTGAGATGACTGAACAATGTGTTTCCCTTTATCTAATCATCAGTTTGACTTTCAGTTCAAAGTCCCACTCTTCAGGGAAGCTTCTTCGGTTGTAACTTCTTTATAATGAACAAAACTTTATATCAGTGTTTGAGGCATGAACTATTTTCAGTCTCTGACAACTTGCACGTACAATCTTCTAGGCTTCTTTCTGCAGATTTAAGTCCACAAGAACTAGCTCCCCTTCATCTGCCATATAGTAGGTTGAACTTATAGTAGGTTGTAATAACATAGATGTGATCTTCAGCAACTGCAATAGAATATTGTCTTGAGATCAATTTCCTTTTTCAATAAAGTCCTGATTTTGCCTCAGCATTTATGAAGTGGTGGCAGGCAGCTATCTGTTGAAATTATCTCTTTCATATACTATACCATAAAAATATTGCCCTCTACATGCAGTGCTATAAAGGTATTTGTCTGACTGACTGACTTTAACCACCCAAGAAGAGTAATAAGTTCAGTAATCCTCTGGAAATGTGTAGCCTGGAGTGTGTTATTGCAGCTAGTATTCAGTGCACTCTCCAAAAACAAATCACAAAACCAATTAGATTTATGCATTTACAATCCTTGATTGATACAGCCTTGACATAAATCACAGAGTTAGAAAAACACACTTCTGGATTAGCAAACCACATTGTAGTAGTGTGGCTTGCAATGTCATTTTGCTGAGATATTTATGATACCAACACAATCAATGTCAGTCTTAAGCAAGTTACTCTTGTTACAGAGTGATACAAATAGACATGCATCTAAATTTTTTCATGTGTGCAAAACAAATGCAGCCAGGTTATAAATTGGAAAGTTATCTTGGAACAGATTCTTGGACTGGTGTCTGAGACTGGCCAGCCCAGTGACCTCTGAAATTTCACTTGAAGAAAAAACTGCTACCAATATGCCATAGAGGTATTCTGGTGCCAGGAAAGGAGGAATAGAAAAAAAGATCTCCTTGAAATGTAGAGTTTCACAGAAATGGTGTAAGATGCAGAGACCAGTGAAAGTCCTATCAGACTCCACAGTATATAACCAGACTTGTTTGAAGCTTGGCCATGCTCCACATCACTATATGGTCAACTCAGCATCTGGGGTATTGTTCATCAGGAAGCATTTCTGTACAGCACTGTGCTAGTTCTTCACACTGCAGCTCCTGTTGCCCACACTGCAGTATCTTTATTAAATCCCTGCATCTCTACAGAAGTGTGCAAACAGCAAGGGTGCAGACTGAAGGCCTTTCTGCACCCAAAATCAAATATAATAATGGAAAATTGGAGTGAGTAAATTTTTATAAAGGACATCATACCTAGAGAGAGAACATTATCAAAGATACTAAGTGATGGAGTAGATATCTTTCAAAATAATACTACTACTTTTATTATAGCTTGTGTTAAACCAAGCAACAGTGTTTCATATTTACCATCTTAAGGCAGTGAAAAGATAGCAGGAAGGAGGGAAGCAGATGCACTGTGTGCTGGTTTCATAGTGTTTGGAAATTATATAGAATATTTTAATTCTAAAGTCGATCAAAGAAATCAGAGAGCTCATGCTGACAGAGTCACCAGTTGTCCAGTAGTCAGAAGGCTATTGTATCAGTGGGTTGCTACTTTCAATTTTGTCTGTTTGAATAAAAGTTTTACAGGAGCGAACTAAGTCATTGACGGAAGAAATTATCAGAACAAAGATCACAAGCAGATATTTGGAAGTTGGTAGGTTACCTGGGTGAATAAGCAGGATATGATGCCAATCCATCTGAAGCCACATCATCGAGTTTATACATAGTCTTTAAAACTGTCCCGATGGTTTGCAGTTCCAAACTAACATGTCCTGTATTTAAGACCAGTCACAGCTTTCGACTCCTGGTTTTGAGAGCAATAAATAGATGTCTGCAGTGAGGGTGAATTAGACAGGGACTGTGTGAGATAAGAGCTTGGCCATGTTTCCACCGTTGTGGACTTCAGCCAAAGAAGGAAAGATTATCACTACCAATCCAGCATGGGACTTTGAGATGGTCTGTCCAGCTGAAGCAGAAGAAATTGCAATCCAAATTCAAAATGCTAAAGGGAGGTAACTAACATGGCCTGACTCTGACAGTGCCCGAGCAAGGGTTCTGCTGGAGATAGCATTTTCAAGCCTATGGTAAACTGTTCTTTCCCCACAATTTACGCTTCAGCAACAGGAAATGAACATTTGAGATTTGGCCTGCAGTTTGAGGTAAACAATGCACTTTCCTCCCTTTCTTTTGCTTCTGCCAGGGTGAAATACCCCAAGGAAGGGGAAGTATCTTAGCAGTAATATTTATTACTGAGTGAAATCTCTTAGTATTGTATGCTTTGAGGCCAGCCACACAGCCAGCATCAATAAATATAGCCCCCTCAGAGTTGCATTGTTTTGTTTTGCTGCTGATCCAATTCAACAAGAATAGGAGAAGAGTAAAAATAGAGACTCCTGATTGCCAGGAATAGAAGAAAATTAGGGTTAAAAAGTCCAGGCAAATAGAAAGGGTTGCTTATGAAGTTTGTGTATTTTCTCAGCACTTGCTTGTTACAGAAGAAGCCTTGTAGGCCATAGTTGAGTAGTTGAGAAGCTGCAGCATGGGATCAATTGGTCTATGACTGTATTTCAGGGAGTAGTTTAGCAAAGGGTTTATTTAGAAAAAAAACTGACAACCATTTTATATTTCACTCATTCCAATGGATCTGCACAGAACAGGGAAACTGCAGCCATCTCGGCTACTTTTAATCCCCTGGCTTTGCTATCCTGGCTAGGAAGCTGATGACTGTAAAGTGTCAGTGTAATAAAAAGTAAGCACTTTATTCTTGCTGAAGAAGATATTCTTAATATGATTTGATAGTCTCAAAATTTTTGTCTCTGGACAGTTTTATTGTGTGAAAATTGTCTGCCTTGTAACAGGTGTGAGCAGCTGAACTGTGCATGGAGAAGATGCCCTGCATGGTGCCTGAACACCAGTGTGCTGCTAGTGGAGATGCTCTGTCTTCGTTGTCCACACACAGATGTGCCTGAGGCTGTATCAAGACAGCAGCTCAGATCAGAATAAAACATGGCCATTTCCCATAAAGTAACACAGTCAGAAAGATCCTTCAAAACAGTTTTTATCTCCCTTTTTTTATAGAGGCTTGGCCTGTCTGCATTATCTAGGTTCCATTTGCAGGACATTTTTATCTTAATGACAGTCCCCAGAGTAATTTCATCTGTCTCAGCAGTATCATCTCAGGAACTGTGAAGTAGCTTCCAAATTCTATGGAGACTTAGGCTATGAGTCCCTCAGAAACATGGGCTCTGGCAGTTTTCCAAAGAGCTACAAACATACCATGTATCTGGCTGCACAACTAGTGCTTTTCATGGCTCAGGCTATGTATGGAGGACTGGATCTCATGATCAGGGACATGATGGCCCCTGAGCTGCCCCTGCATATGGGGCCTGACTGGGGTGTTTAGCATCCCATGGACCAAAAGGGGATGCAAAAAATCTCCATCCTAAAGAAGGTGTGTGAAGCTAAGCAAGGGTTCTGTGCAGGATGTAATCACTGTGATATTCTTCAAGAGCCATTGCCCAAGAACTGCTAGAAATAAATCTTGTGTGCAAATACTGCTATGAAGGCCTGCTTTGTCCACTGCTACTATACTGAAATATTTTGTCTGGACTTTTGATGGGAAATATTTCCCATTTTTCTCACTATCTTTGAGCCAACCTGGTCTGTGGTCACACATCTTGGACCAGGTTTGTAATGTTTACTTGGTTCTTTCAGAACTTGAAGAGATACTATTACTGTACGCTCACGACAGGCATCTCTACAAATACCTTTCTATGTCTATAAAATAACGAGTTCCTATTTGCCTGATTATGTAAAGGAAAGGTGTAGATGGTAAGATATTGCAATCAGTCCTCAGACTACCAATGGCAGATGCTTGGAGGGGAAAAAAAAGTAAATAAATTAAACAATTGATCCTGGGGACATAAACTTTCATTGAGGGGCACTGCAGTGACCAGATGTAGGCACTTCACTGCTAGAGGAAGAATAAATTTCAGATAGGCTTTTATTACACATGAGGCAAATGGCTTCACTTTCTCTGTTTAACACAAATACGCAAAGCTTGCCTTTGAACCACAATGCTACCACTCTCTTGGCAGCAATATTAAAGAGGTGCCCTTGTTTCGTTGGATATTAATAACAGGCTGCACTCTGAAATGTGATTTTAAAAATAGAAAGTTAATTGTTGCTGGGAAATTTTAATTGAAGCTGATTAAAGGAAGCAACAAAATATATTGACTACTAAACCTCACTTCTTGTTTTAAGTGTGACCTATAATGGACTCCCCCAAAATCATTACGTGGTCCCTCTAAGCATTCCAGGTTTTTCATTTGAAATTCATTAAACGTTTGTGTGTCTGATTTTTGGGGGGTTTTCTGAAAAGTTTTATGGTCACAGCTGCACTAGTTATGGATAGGTTTATAGTGCCTTGCCCATCAACTGGCCCACATGTCCAGTCCAGTTTGTTTGATACCCTACCTTTCACAAGCATTCAGCAGTTCTGGAGGTGTTCTTATAAAGTTGCCAGTAAATGTACCAGCTGGACTCATTTATGTACATGAGTAGCCTCATTCCGGCTGCCTTACAAAGAGCCAGTGGCAGTAAATCTATGTTCAGTCCATATATGTACTTTAGAATATTTTTTTACACTTCTGAAAAGAAAATAATAAAGTATTTCTGAGCTTTCTAGTAAGTTATACGCGGTGCTCAGAAGAACTTGAATACCCTGTGGTGAAAAAACAACCTTCTGAGAGTCCCTTTTTCTTTGCAGTAAATTCTTTATGCTGTGCAATTAAAGCTGTTAGAAAAGTCTGCTCTCTTAGAAGCACACTGATGGATGGCATTTTTGTAGAAATTCATGTGAACAAATTGCTCATTATTTCCTTTTGTGACTGTTGCAGGTGCAACATGAATAAAGGATTTCTTGAAGGCTGCAAACACCTTCTTCACATTGCCCAGGGAGGTTTAGTGGTAAACAAGGCTGATTTTAAAATTTCAGATGAGTGGCAGAATGAGAAGTTGCAGACAAGCCACCATGCAACAGAAATTTCTATAAAAGATAGGACAGGTGAAAGAACTTCCAAAGAAAGGAAGGAAAACAAAAAGCATATAATAATAAGAAATTTTTTTTCATTATCTCCAGATATACTCTGAGATACATTCTGAGCATAAGGAGAGAGGATGTAAAAAAAGGGAACCACTTCTCCTTGACCAGACTGGATGAACTGCTATTATCACGCTCCTCAGAAAATACTCTTCCCTCACTCTTCCCATCCTTTTTCTAGATCTACTGACATCTCTCCTGTGCGGTATGTGAATGTCTCAGTGCTGACATCAGTTACTGTGAGGTTTTATTAATATTTACCAGTAGAGATTCCAGTCAATCCTATCTGTGAGGCTTCAGGCTGTGAGGAAGTTTACCTCAGCACTTCTAGTAAGACCAAGGTTCCCATGGTTTCTATTTCTTTAGGTTGACCAGAGGTTTTAGCCAACCATTGAGAGTTTTTGCCAAAGTTAGTTTTCAAAATAATTCTCTGATAGCATGTCTGCTGAACAGAATTTATAGCTTCAGGGCAACAGTGGATTTTCCTGCTGCGTGCTTTACAATAAAGTACTTTTACAGCATGCATGTCTCCTCTGGACACATGCACCTTACAGACTGGTGTCTGTACCTTTTCCTATGACATAATTTAGGTGGGTTCAAGCTTTAGAGTGGAATACAGCTGTCATCTTACCAGGATAGATATCACGGCTGTCTTTCTCCAGCCATAGTACTGTTGCAATAAAAAGATATTAATACTCATTATCAGTATCTGTGCTTTACTGCAGCCCTTGGACATTTTTCCTGTTGGACAGTGCACCTCGTCTTCTTCCTCTCTAGCCTAGAACTGCTTTCAACGGCTACCACCAGCTAAAAATAAAATTATTACAACCTCTCTTTTGCAGTGGTACACTGGAAAACATAAGGAGCATTAAGGAAAGGAACTCAGGATTTCCTAAAGCAACCTAATACTCACTCCTGTTTGGGAATATATTTTTGATACTGTTAAAATATGTTTTCCGCAAGCATGTCCCCTGTATTCTGGAAGCCCTTTCCAATGCTTCAAATTTCATAGCAATAACAGTTGCAGGGAGTAGTCAAAATAGAGTACTGTCAACCCATACAATCTTAAGTCTTTCCTAAACCAACAGCTTGTAAGTCATGGAAATTCATGCTCGAGGAAGCTTGGAGCCAAGCTGACCTGAGAGCGTGGAGGCAGCCAGCTACGCTGTGAGCAAGGTGATCTGAGTCAGTGGCTAAGGCCAAGCCCACAGACGCCCAAGCATCTGCACTGATGTTTATGCTTCATGGCTCCAATCATCAGTTGCCTTCTGTTCGTTGCTTGCATGTCCAGAGGCAGAGTTTTTTTCCCCAGCTTTCCACAGGAAAGCAAAGCATGATTTTCATTTTTAAATAGCTCCAGTCAGTACGTATCAGTCCAAATTCTTTTTACCTGGTCCCTTCGTTAAAAGGCAGGAGAGGTGACAGAAGGCTGTTTTCCTGTGTCAATGTTTCATTTCCTCGCAGCAAGAGAAATGACTTGGTAACTGGCTTCATATTGTGGAGAATTCACAGCCTACACTGTTCAAAAACACTTCCAACATTACTCCTGACCTATGGTTATTTACTACAGAGAAAATCAACAGATTCTTGTTGTGTCTAGTTGGTTTTAACATTAACCTTCTTTTATTTATCTTTGTGCCAAATTGAAAAGATTTGACCTGAGGTGTGGAGCTAGACATTTCATATCTTCTTACTAGTGCCATGTTGTTTGTGGACTGGATAGATTATTGTGGAGAAATGCATTACAGACTTTATGTGTATGATATTAAGAGGATAACATCTAGACAGAGATTGGGCCTCTAGACTTGTGTGTACTACAAGGATTGACAGAAAAATGAAATCTCTCAGTAAAGCCTTCCTAGAAAACCACATAAGCTTTATTTACGTCGTTATTAATGGCTTTATTTACAGCACTAATACTTTAAGCATAACATAATTGTGCCAGCCATTTAGAATAGCAAATGAGTCAGGACCTGATGCCTGACTCCTACAAGCAAAGTCTTGTTGGTGTTTTGGGGCGGGGGAGGCCTTCTTTTTTAAAAAATACCTCTTAATCTGTTTATGTCATAATCAGAAAGGTCATCAACTATGCCAAGGATTGATATCTTATTCCTAGTTTAACTGCAAATTTTAAATGCTTATGTGGTGTGCAGATTAGCTGCTGAAAAGCAGCCAGGAGTGGCAGGTGAACATGGCAGGGGATATTAGAAGTGACTGAATTTTGGAAATGGGATGGCTTTCTTAAAATAGACCAACAACATGAGTCATAAAGAGATTTCAGGGAAACTCTAACTCCTACTGTTAGATAGTGAAAGGCTAATCCCAAGGCTGAATCCAGAAAACAGCAAGGTTGCGAGTATTGAAAAAAGTCAGTGGAATAGGCTGCCAGTGGGTTTACACATTGCTGTGCTTTCTTAGAGTGTATGAAAATACTTGTGTAGATACAGTAGATACATCTTATTTCACATGCCTCACGTTTGGGAGAACAAATCCTGAACAGCCAAAGAAACTATCCTCTATTTCAACAGTTTTGTTTTGTGTGGAATTGTGGACATTGAAAAAACCTGATATTTGAGGAATCTCAAAAATGCTTTAAGCACATGCTTATATTTTGGAAATGTTGCAAGAACGTAATAGGAAGCTGCCTATCCAGAAGCCAGGTCTTACAAAAGGAAAACTAAAAATATTTACAAAAGACTAATACGAATAAAATTACTCCCCTAAAAGCCCAATATGAATAGGATGCAAGAGCCAACTTTCTCTAAAGTCAGCATGACCTTAACTTAAATGTCAGTGTAGTAAAATCCATGGCTGACCTTTTCAGAAGAGGATATTGGTTTGGGGTATATTCAGAGCATTCCCTTGGTACCCAAAGTTTAGCGTTGTGGCGTGTGGCATCTGAAATCAGCAACTGCATTTGAATCTTGTTCTTATTCTTTGTTCACAAAATTCATTGCAACATAGGGGCTGCTAGATTGTAGTCCTGTTCATCATTATTACTGACTTGTTAACATTTCTCTCTGTAATGGGTCTAAGGTTTATTAGTATGACATAACCTGGAAAACATTTTACCTTTTTTTCTTCTCTTGGCAAGAAAATACTCCTGTTCTGGGATGAAAAGATAACACAAATGAAACCAGTCAAGGATCATTACATTTGCTAATCTGAAGTGAGAGATTAATGTTGAATTCTGAACTAGTTCTCAAAAATGCAGGATTTTGCTCCATTTTCAGAAGAACATCTGCAACTGCTGAGGTATGGAGAGAGGGAAAGGATCAACACTGATTTTCCAGTTTCTCTTATGAAATATAGGTAGTACTGTCATGTTTGGCAGCTTAACAATTTAAAGAGTTGCATGTCACTAGATCTTTTCCTCTGACACTCTGTTAATATGACAGTACAAGAAAACAAGAGAGGACTCATTATTTCGTATTCTTTGTAATTAGACAAGGCTTTGGTTCTAACTTTTTATTTATAAATATAAAGCTAATTGTAAGGAAAAGGGGTCCTTCTCTCCCTGCTGAGCAAGGAAGCAGTGAAATATGTTGAGCCAGCTCTCTGTCACATGCTCATTACTACTGGGACTAGCCAGGTACTGAGCCCAGCAGTTGGCAAACTGAGATGAGATCAAGGCCGGTTCATGAGTGCTTGCTCATATGCTACTCTTCTAGCTGCTCTGCCAGCTGTCTTGTCCAGAACAAACACCAGACTTTACTGATGCAGAGGGTTACAATTCAAAGGCACTCCTGGGATGCAGCATTCCCCCACTGCTCTGCTCTTTGTGGAAGATGGGCTGTCTGAGCTCAGCATTGCAGATAACACTCCCATCTGCAGCCTTGTGTTATTAGTGTCTAAATTAAGCTATGAGACAAAGAGATCATCACACAATTGCCTGTCACTGGCTCTAGGTTTGGGTACCCCTAAGCCTGGGAACAGGTACTGCAAGGACAGACTGGAAAGTGACTGCAATATTTTTGGCTGGCCAGCCTCACCCCAAATCAGCTCTCACAGTACAAGCACTGAGGTGAATGAATTTATATATCACAAGCCAAAAAAAACCCCAGACCAGAACAGTTTTTTGGCTAGAAACACAGGTACAGAGGTAAGAAAGAGCAACCAGTATTGCTACTGAAACTTCAGCTCAGAACCAGTGGGCACTTCCTGAAAATGCAGTTTCTCAATTGGCTTAAAATGATCAAAGTGTGTTTTGCTGCTGAAAAGGGTGTTACTGCTATTTTTCCTGCCTCTGCCCACATTCTTCCATAGCTTCCATGCAAGTCTTTCTTCAAGTTTTGCCATGTGAGACTGCACTGAGATTTAACGTCTCTAATTCTTAACCATGCCTTTGAAGATTCATAAATTATATATTTAATCAAAATTACTAATTTTAATGCTTAATCCCATGAATTATCTACTGTCTTCCATCTAATATTCAGGCGGCTAATACACTGAAGAATATTAACATTATAGAGACATTAACTAGTTAGAAGAAACAAAAGGTACCAGCTACAGTCTAACATTCAACTCAGCACAAGGTAAAGTTTTTATTCACTGTGAAGAAAATGCTCTCTGTTGTCTGGGTTCCAGCTTGAACACATAAATTTCTACATGCTGAAAATCATATATTTAGGTCAGAAGGGACCTCTGCTAATCTGGTCTAACCTCTTCTAAAAGAAGAACTGTGTTAAAAGTTGTCCTGCTTGTGGCTGTGTCCAGCTCTGTTCTGAGTATTTCCAAAAACAGTCTCCACAGCCTCTCTGGGCATCTGTCCCAGTGTCTGGACACCCTCATGGTGATATTTATTCTTCCTTTCATCTAATACCCCTTTCTGCAGCTTGTGCCCATTGCCTCTTGACCTCGTGGTGGTGCTCTTCTGAGAACAGTCTGGATCCATCTCTGTACTGCCCTTCAGGCAACTTCAGGCATCATTTAGAGACCTGAGCCTTCACCAAGCTAGACTGCCTCAGGTCTTCACCCTCTCCTCACACATTGTGTGCCAAAATCCACTAATCACACCTGTGATCACCTCCAAACACGTGAAAAAATACCAGATGGTTTGTTTCTAGCTCTTGAGTGACAGTTGACATGGAAGTAGACAAATAGCTTTGGATGCAGGTTGAGCACTGCCAGACAGAGGGACATGTGATAATGCAAAGGGATAGTGTGCTCCAGAATATTTTACCCCAGTTCTCTTGTCTTCTGCCAACACGATGCCTGTGCCCTTTGCTGTTGTCACCTCTCCCCACAGCAGCTCACAATGGCAGGAACAGATTTGTGCATGTGATCATGGAAGAAGCATTTTTTGAGAAATATGGGGCTCAGTGTGGCAGATACTGATGTGAATTTGGGCAGAATGAGACAGAATAGACACAGAACTGCTGGCAGTCTAAAGGTTTTGCTGTGAACAAGCAGTGATCTCCTGATCCCCTGTCAATAACCTCTTTTAACCCCAATGGGACATTAAATATTATAGAATTGGAAAATCCTGAACATCCTCATAAGATTTTTGCCTTTAACCTGTTGGTGAGTCTGATTTGATTAATTTTCAAATAAGGCCAGGTTTGTCTTGTACGAGGAACTAATTTGATAACTAAACCCGTTTTCAGCACAAGAGTGCAAACATCTTTCTCATTGTTCTTTCCAAGGCCTCCACACTGTACAAGAGACATTTAACATCAATGTTCCAGGAGGTTCACTGGTAATGATCACGGCTGTGGATAAAAGACTTGTTGGCAAGTAATACTCTGTCACCCACTGTTGTGTCATATCCAATATCTTACATTAAGGAGGCTTTAAGGGAAATAATAATAATTTTGAGGGGAAAAAAATTAATAGAAGTGGAGGTTTGGCAAAAATAAATGTTTTATCAGGAATAGCCCTTGCCAAACATAACATTTTCTCAGGAGCCAATCTTGGCAAAACGAATGTTTTATCAGGAGCAGAAGTTTGGAAAAAGTAACATTTTATCAGAATTGGAGCCTTAACAGAAAATGCCTTTTTATCAGGCATGAGGACCATGGCAATTTAAGGAGAAAGGCTTGCTGAAAGTGGAGTTTTATCAGGAGTTTTGCTTGAGGAAAATAGTGTTGCATGACGGGTAGGAACTTTCAAGAAATAATGGTTTTTTTAGGGGGAGGTGATGGATGAAAATAATGTTTTATCAAAAAGAAGCAGGGAGGGATGGATTTAGTGAAAGTGGTGTGCTAACAGCTTCTACCTTCCAATATGGGAAGCTTTGCTCCTGGAAAAACATTATTTGCACACTGAGTACTTGCCCTAGCTAAAATGCTGGGTTTGACAAGCTGTGCTGCTGCTAAAATGTTATTTTTGGCAAGCTCACCTCTCAGAAAGATATTTTTGAAAACTCTCTTCAGAGAGATGTGCAAATTGACTGTAATACCTGCAGCAGAGCCAGGTACCTCTGTGAGCCAGCTTTTCATCTGCTTATTAGGTCTCTGTGGCCTCCCTTTTTCTTTTGCTTTATGGTGATGATGTTGATACACAGCACTTTGGATCCTGAAACACCATTCTGCTTCCAAATGTAGGCCTCCTTCATCATTTTGTTTCCCTCAGCTGCTCACTGACTCAGAGTGGCTGACTCTTCTCCAAGTGTGTGTTATGCATCCTTTCCCACTGAGGCTCTCTCCCCACACCTGGAAGGCTGCTTATGCCTGGTTTCTAACTCCTCTAGTCAGCATTTGACACCACTGGGGCTGAGATGTTGCTCAATGCAATGAAGGATCCAGTGGCAAAAGCCATGTGGGAAGGTCTTCATTGTCTCTTTTTTGGGTTTAAGAGGTCGATCACAAGAGACTGAATCTTTTTCAATGTGCACTCTCACAAAAAGGGGCATGAGAGAGGAAGAAAGTGACAGGCTGAGTCATTTAATACAGGTCCATATCTCACCATTTCTCAGTCATGCTGTATAATACATTCATCTGCTTCCCTGTGGAATTTTGGGCAAATACCCAAGTCAGGAGTCTCCCATATGTGTTATCTGTGGGTAACACTCCTATGAAGGAACTGGGACCATGCATGCATGTAGGACTACAGCCTATCAACAATGTGTTGTTTGAATATAAAAGATGAGATGGAGAGCATCAATCACTATGACCGGATGGATGGGTTTCTCCTTGGACACTGCCAGAATTTGCAGGTCATCATCAGAATCACTCACTGCTTACTTACAATGTTACCAAACACCAGTGGGAAGTCATGAGAAAGGCTGACTCTTTTAAGAAAGGTGACAGGTGAGAGCTAGTTATCACAGGCCACTCCTGCCCAACCTTCCAGGTGCTCCAAGACTTCCAGCAGGAGTGAAATGGCTGGCTTTGTTGAGAAGGGAAGTGATTTCAACTTGAGCTCTTCTTTTAAGGCTGTAGGATAAATCATCCTGTAAGGAACTGGTGAATAAAAACAAACAAGCCTGTGTGATGAAGTATATTAAGTACTACACTTAAAACAGGATATGGGACATGGAAAGCAAATGAAAAAACCCCATAGATCTGACCAAGAGGACTGCAGGTTTCTTATTGTCATAAGGAATAGTGTCCTCCAATGTTTCAACATTTTCCCAGTGCACATTGGCCTTTAATTCAGATCCCACTGAAGCATTTCCTCATACAAATATTGTAAATTAATGTTATTGCTTTGCAGTGGTTGTGATTCATTGCAGCTGAAGTCCCTGTTCTATGAGAGCCTTATTATTTGTACTATGTTCCCCTGATTGTTGAGTTACTGATGCTTTGTCACTGTACCCCCTAGTAAAGTATTTTGCTGGTTTATACTTTGAACTCTACATGTGAGAAAGTTGGCATTGCCTTTTAATGGCAAGAGAATCAGGTAAAATCTGGCAGATCTATGTAGCTAGATCTAGGTCTAGGCTTTTAAAAGAAACCTTAGATATTTGAATCCCTCTTTTGTGACTACCAACATCAACTGGCAGAGACATTATCCACAAGGCAGGGTAAAGCAGGTAATATCTGCTCTTGGTACTAAGTAGCAGGACAACCTGTGGAGTTGATGGGTTATTGACTGACTAGGAAGGGTTTGGGGAAACTGCATATGGATCTCTGACTACTGCATTTCACTTCAGGTTTAAATGAATCTCACACGCCAAAAAAATTTTACCCAAATACATTGACTAAATTTTGTTTTCAACTTGAAACTCTAGGAAACCACTTTCATGGAAATCTATTTGTATGTGGTTTCAACCAGAAGGAGCAAATGCTTTCCAGTTCACTGGACATTTTGCCCAGGTGACGTTAACCCAGATTTACAGCTGTGACATTTCTGCATGCCTGGCCCTGCTGGAAAGATTGGCTTGGCTCTCCAGGGCACCTCATTCATGCCCTACAAATCCCACTGTAGTACAGCGTTACCATAAGGGCTCTCCTGCAGAGCTGGGATGTTCTTTGCTTACATTATACAGGTATAAGGTGGCTCTGAAGTAAAGTGCCCTGCCAATTTCACTTTCAACTCACTCCAGTCTAGAGTATCCCTAGAGTGCATGCTGCTCTGCTCCTTGGCTCTGCTCACAGCAGCGCTTACTCTGCACTGCCCTTAAACAGGCAAGAGAGTGACAGGTGCAGCATCCAGAGGGCATCTGCCCTGGATATTTTCTGCTGGGTTTTTTGGTTATTATAAAATACTTATTAATAACATTGAGCTGTTGTTGTTTCCTTTCATTTGATTTCCAAAAGATGATTTGTAATATGGTGAGTGTGATCTAGCCTTGTGCATATATTGAGAGGGACAAGGGCTATTTGTTTCAGCTTACACAAATACTTTGCTTAAGCAGAACCAAAGTTGGACTGCTTAACCAAAAAAAAAAAAAAAAAAAAAAAGTATTATATACTGTGCATAAACCTAATCCCAGTGCCAAGTAGTTTCTGTCTGAAATTGTTTGCAGGGCTTCTTCTTCATGTGGAATCCTCCTGTGCATCCCCAGCTGCAGTCCTATCATAGTCTTCCAGGACACACTGTGACGGAGGGACCCACAAGAGCTTAGACCTCCCCACCAGAAATGACTTTCAGGCCGATGCCATGTGTTTATTATAGTAAGTTATGTCATTGACCCCAGGGGGACAAGGGTTTGGATCCTGGCTATTGAAATTACCACTGATCTCTGTCTAAATAGATGCAGCATTTACAGCTAGGCAGAAGATATCACCAGCCGTGGAACAACTTAAGGGAGAACTCATAGTAGCATTTAAAGAAAAACTGCCATTTCTGTTTTTGAGAACAGCAACAGGTAAAAGTTCAGCCTCCCCCTCAGAGCGTGTATTTCTCAAACTCTTAGTATCATAATAGTCTGCAATACAAACATTATATTCAGTTCTCTTCCCCTCCCTCATTCAGGACTTTTTTGTCTTCCCTAAGAAAACCACAACACAAGGAATATTCATGCCTTGTTTTCACTACCTACATTTCTGTCTCTGAAGACAATTGCAATGATACATTTAAACAGCTGATAGAGATCTTCAAGTGTAGTCTATAGCTTCAGAAAGCCTACTTCTTCAGCTTTTGTAAATGCTACTTTATTTCTGGGGTTTTGGTGTGGCTTTTTGTTTCGTTATGTTGTTGTTTTCGTGGTTGTGGGGTTGTGTTTTGTTGATCGTGGTTTGGTTTTGTGCTTCTTTTGTTGTTTGGTTTGGATTATTTTCGAAATAATAATAATAATCCTTTTAATAAGGAGCCAGGAAACCCCTTCAAGAAGTGGCCTACCGTTCTTTGAGGAAGTTCAAGCAGTTTTCAGGTCTAGGATCTACCAGACTTGACTGTTGCGCAGTATTTCTATGATAAACATAGCATGCTGTTTAGTAGAAAACATAGATCTGAACAATACATATGTATAAGTACATTTTTTGGTGTGCAAAGCTCATCTCGTAGACTGGATGGTGTTTTCCCTCAAGCCCACTGCAGGCAGCAGGATTTGGTGTTCCTACTCCACAGTCCCCCCTCTCCATCCTGAGTGGCAACCTCGCTGCACTGGGTACAGAAAAGATAGCATTTTTCTCTCCTTCTTTGCATTTTCCTCTCTTTGGGGCTTTAAGTGAGACCATTAGTGTTATTGAACTTAGCATATGGCAGTTTATATATGATAAAGGGGTTATTACACAGTGATCCCTGTATGTTTAGGTCAGCTGTGGCAATCAATCAATGGACACTTTGCCTTTGACAGCACATGCCTCCGTAAAAAAAATTCTCTGGCAGAGACCTGCTAGCTAGTAATGACAGAGTAACCTCTGTCAAATAATATACTTGATAAATTTTGCATGTGCTGTTGACTGACAGAAGCTCTGGCTTCCTGTCTGACCAGCATACACAGGCTTCAAAGAGCACAGAAACCTCTTTCTTCTCCCCAAAAGGAGTGCCTAAAATCCATGTGGGTAGAGTCAGACCTTCCTCTGAGTGGGGAATAAAACAATACTGCACAAGGGAGAGATGCTTTCATGCCTTTACAAAGCTAAACTTGCTCTTTCCCCCTTCCTTGCCTTTCCCTGTCATTCACAATTATCCAAGACTTGCTGGCTTCGCACACTTGGCCGTGCGCAACACCCGCCTGTGTGAGTGGTCCAGGCTGAAGGGATAAGTGTCTCCTGTCTCTATCTCTGGGATCTGGCTGCTCGGCTGCCCTTTGTTTAGTCTGGGTGGAGGCAGTAATTGTCTGCAGCTGCAGCTCCTGCTTCCTCGCTTGCCTTGGATAGCTCCGGAGGTAGAGCCGCAGTGGGTCCACGGAGGCATCCTGGGGTTTCTTAGCTCGCTGATGCTCACCAGGATGCTGGTAGAGTCCAGCAGTGGACAGCCAGCCTGAGTGGCTGGGGCTGCCACTGGCAAGCCCAGCTTGCTACTGCTTTGAGTGCAGGTACCCTGCGTATGCAAGGCTGCGGGGAAGGCTTCTTCGCCCTACAGACCTCCGTCAACCTCTGTCTTATCGTTGGGCAAAAAGGTCTGCTGGGCTTTAACCTTGCAGTGCCCTGACCCTGCGCAGAGAGGCACAAGGAGATTTCTAGCCAGCCGCTTCACTGGGGTCCTCTTACCATCATGTCCAGGCCACAGAGCACAGCAGGCTTCAACCCTTCCTCTTTCAAATGTTCCTTTGATACCAGTTTGCATTTCACCATAGATACTGATGGCTGTTTTTACTGGGTTATGAAAAATTTAATTTCCTTGTGAGCAAGCAGGCTCACATGAAAGAGTCTTAAACCCATTTTCTACTTCACTAATCACACATATCTGTTTGTTTTGGACAGAAGAGGTTTTCATCATTTGCTTCCACAGGAGCACAATCTGATTACATGGGATTAAACCCGACATCCTAATCTTAAATGCATCCATACATAAAGACCATCAAGTTGTGTGATCCCAGCTCCTGCACTTGGCCGTGTAAGGCAGGCCCATGAGGGAGGAGCTTGCAGCAGTACCCCACTGTCACTTATTATATAGACTAATTGGAGTGTAATTTAAAGGGTTTCCAATGCTCACTTGTCAACAGGTGTTCTTTAGGGTGTACCAATCAAAACAACCCTGTTTATGTAAAATGTTATTTAAAACCAACATGTAGGCTGCAATAATAATGGCACAGTTTTTCAGCAATTGCAAAATCACTCAGTGAAAGCTAGCAAGAATGAGAAAATATAAACCTCGACTCCAACTGCATGAGTACTTGTGTTCAAACCATTGCAATTAGAAAATGCATTTTAGAAAAGCATTGCACTTAGATTAGCATTTTCTGCCTTTAAAATATTCTTCTAGTTTCCATAGAGATGTCTACTAATAGAAGTAGAGGTTCCTGCAGGACCACCAAACCCAAATGTGTACTGAAATACAACCCGAAAGACTGTCTAAGCATGAATTTTCTGTGTCTGTATTTTCAATTTGCTATGAACATACTTCATGCTTTCAAGACAAATGCAAAATGATGACACAGGCAGTTAAATAATACTCATAAACCATCTGTCATTCATTAGGTAAATGAGCACTACAGAACTTATGGTATAATAAATCTTCATAACACATTTCTGCTTTCTTTCTCTCCAACCTAAACTTGGAAACCATATAAGATATGTTGCATTGAGAGATTTTAATTATGAACAGAAAAGAATATCTCCAATTAATCAGCATAATGACAAGTGCTAAACTTCAGAAAAGTAAACAATATAGCAATTCAAACCAGCCTTAAAACTTCTGAGATGCAGAAGGTTTAAAAACGAATATTTCTTTTGGTGGGATACAGAAGTCTTGATGAGATCATTTTATATGGTCAAGTATGTGATTGCACAGAAATATTGCTTCATTTATTCACAATGGGAAACATCATTTTCAGTTAGAAAATTTAAAAGTTATCATTTCAAATATATGTTTGAGGAATACATTCATAATCAGTTCAGAAGTAATTTCTGATGGAGACAGATCTTCTGAAAAGACCCATTTCAATCATTTTTCTGCTATGTAAAGAGTTCAGTATCTACATATGACAATTAATTAGCTACATTCCATCTGACTATTCATTTTGTGGAGCTTGAAATAGTGAGGAAGGATTGTTGTGGGTGGACTTAAACTTTCCCTTAGAATACAGAGTTGGGGATAAAATTCTGGGGTTTTACCTAAAAAAGAGTACAAGCAGAATGAATATTTCGTCCCCTGCAATTAAAAGCTTGCTGTTGAGTATGATCCTATTCTCTCTCCTACTGCATTTAAAATCTTACAAGAGAAATTCAATTCACTACCAAAATAGTCTTAAGTAACACTTTGAGAGAACTATAAGCTGTCCTTCCCCATCTTCCATCTGCAAATGTGGTTGGAATATAGTTTTGAGCAGGATGAAGGATTAAACAAACAAAAAAATAATGAAAAGTGAAAATCTACACATTCTGCCAAAGCATGGTCAAATACATTTTGCCTTGTATAAACTTCACCCAGTCTACGTGGGTTTTAACGTATTTCCATGACTTTAAATAAGAAAACATCTTAAAACACAGCCCATGGGAAACCCAAGCTTGATTAGTTTTACCTTTTAGTATAGCCTGCAGAGTGTAAAACACAGCACATCAGAATTGAATTTGTCATCTCCAGACCTCACAAGAATTTTAGGAACTAAATGGTTAGGAAGCATCCTGGTACTTCTCTTTGCTTTAATCATAGTAGAAGTTTCAATTTAAACATTCAGGAAATCTCCCTTATTTAAAGCAATCAACTCGTTGCTAACAGGGTCTGGTTTTACTGTGTTTAATTTTTTGGCATCATGCAAAACTTGATTGGTTACAGCCAGTGTGTGAACAGGTCCTCTCTCTCCCCCTTCTCCCTGGAAAACATTAAATATCCCCAGATCTTTGCTGCATCCTTATCGGCCCTATACATCCTAGTAACTGCTCAAACCAATGAGATATTAGTGCAAAACCTCAACGAAAAGTGCACTTAATAACTAATAGAGCCAAGGAAAACCTTGCTGCCAAATAGCTCTCCTACATCTTTCAGCTGCAAAAAACTTAGAATCCAATTTTTTGTCCAGTTATTTAACTTTCTTGACTGTGCTTCTTCTCATCTGCTTAGCTGTATATCCACAATACTTTCCTAAGATTGTGGCCTACTCTGGATGAGGGAACAAAGCAATCACCTTGCCTTCTTTGAGCTGTGGTGTTGGTATTCACAGAAAATAGGTTATATGCTCAGGCAAAGAATCTTTGGTAAGCCCTGAGATAGCTATCAGGTCTAATATTTTAAGATAAGCACTGACAATTTACCACAAAATAAGATGTAACTCCCAGCTAAAGACAATCGGTAGGCTGGACCATAAGTAGAATTTAATATGCCACTTCCACGCTTACGTCATCATAAGTGTCTACAGTCAAATCTCACACAGAAACCACAGAATTTCAAGAATCCAGAGAGGTTGATGATGCCTTGGACCAGTCTCCTCCTACTCTGAATTTCACTTACAAGACCCAGGTCTGTGGATGTTAGTCCATCATAGCTTGGGTGAGCTCATGCTGGAAGAGCTCACACTCAGGGTCAGGGAAGGATGCCTAGGTTTTAAGATACCAAGCAGTAAATCAAGTTTGAGCTTTCTTCCTGGCATATTTTGCCACAGGACAGGGCAAAAGGTAATGGTACAACACACGGCTATTCCCAAAAGTGCAAAATCAGGTTGCCCACTAACTTTTGCGTGCAGCTGTTTGGAGCGGCAAATTCAATGTCTCACACAGGAAACCACTGAGCTGCAGCAACCAAACTATGGCAATGTCATCTTTCCTCTTTCCCTCATGACACTTTTATTTTTAACAAGAATAAGGATTTTTAAATGGTTTTTTCAGCCAACATCCACCTTGTTTTGAATCCCACAGAGGGACAGAGAGTGATAAGCAGACTGTGTTGCTGCTCGCAGTGACCATATTATGCTTCTATAACACTTGTCCCCTGCTGAGTTTTACTCAGGTAGCAACTAGGTTCAGGCAACTTTTTCTTTTTTCAGGGTAGGAAGGGATAATTGAACAGTTTTATTTTGTGTCAAAATGTTTGGGGTTTTTTTTCCCACTCATTTTAGTATGTTTTAATGTGACTTTTCTGATGCTGTTTAGGTAATTGGACAGATAGTCTCACAAAGTAGGAAAGATGCTGGAGAAGACATTAGCTGAGAAGTAAGCTAGTTTTCTGAAGAATATTGCTTCAATTTTATACAACTAACACTAATTAGAAGTGATACTTAAATGTTCAAGTACTTAGTGCTTACGGATAAGGATTTCACTGGATGATGTTGTCCCAATAAAAAATGCACGTTTCCAGATTCATATGCAGTTTCTAGTATTTCCAAAGTCTAGAAAAACTCTGACTTGCTTCATTCTCACTTGTGAGCATACTTACATCAGAAAGCTTAATGGGTATTAATGCTGAAGTACCCATCAGAAAGAAATCACTCCTTCTTCCTAAATATGTATGGACACTTTTGAGACCAAATTTACTCTGGGAAGTTGTTGCAGTTCCCACAAGTACTTCCAATACAGATTTTTTCATTAATGTATTGACTTATATTTTTCCTCAACTTCATCCAGACACCTAGATCCAAGTACAAAACCTAGGACCAGGAACATGGAAGCTATGTGTCTAACTCTTTGAAATACTTAAACTTGTATATGTATCTCTGAAAGCTACTTTCTACTACAGGTAGGAAAACTCTTGCCCTTTAGTTGTACTGGGATTGCTACAGATGCTACAACTTATAAAAGAATCAGCAGAATTAAAGTTAACATCATAAAATATCCATAAAATGGTAAATATTGGATTTATGCAAAGAGTAAGACTGTAGGCCCTATATCAGGAAAAGCTTTCATATTGACTGCTTAGGTTTATTTCTTTGGTACCACTTTCCCAGTCTAAAACTGAACCATCCTCGACAGTGCTTTGAACAGGGAATCTGTGCTTATCTGATCAAAGCTAAAAAGCTGATGTGAAAGTCAGAACAGCCCTTAGGCTTGTACTGAGGAGTTGACATTTCCTGGTGCGAAACTGCACCACATTTCTCACCTTGCAGCCGTTCCCTTGCCTACAGCTGCAGTCTACCAAAATGGAAGTAGTATTATGTATCCTGAGTCCTCTCACACTTCTGGAGTGGAGATGAACCCCCACATAAAGCTCCTGCTTTATGACTCTGCAGATCAGTGTTGCATATAAAGTCCAAAATCAAGAACAAGATGAATTTAGGTTCTTGTTTGCAAGAGGCTTAGCCTCAACTTCTGCTTCCAACAATTTGGTAGCTTGCTATTCTTTATTCTGGATCAGCAGGTTTTGGCCTTAATCTCATATAGGTAGTCATGTCAAATTGAAAGGTGTGAATCTGATAGAAAAAAACCAAATCTTAGCAGAGGTTTTAGGCAGGATATGCATAGTATGAGGAATTAAACCTGTATGGAATGAAGATTTGCAGTGTGGTGTTTCGATGAAGAAATATTAAATAACTTGAACTTTAGAAAAACCTTGAGTCTTAATGAAAGCTAAAAAACCCTCACATTGTAAAGATGGAAATCTCTCAACACGAGGACCTATGAGGTCAAATTCCAATGCTTTCAATAATTATTGTATAAATCTGGATTAAAGTCTTTGAAATTAATGGACTTGCTTTATTGGCACAACTGTGGAAAAAATTGACCCACTGAAAAAACAAGGTTCATAAACATCTATCTAGGCAATTTTAAGACGAAAGAAAGGTCTGAGACATTAGATGCAATCTCTTATAATGATTAATACATGAGAAGATTTATAGGTTCAAGCTTCCAGCTCAGATATCACATTTGGATTCTAGAATAATATCAAGAAATTTATTGCCAATACCCAAAGTTTCATATTGTTCCTGAAGATTGCATAGAGAATAGTACAACATATTTTCAAATTCTTTTGTCATATTCTTTGCTGTACTGAAAAAGTTGTTTCCCACATTACACAGGCAACCAGCAAGACACGATGCAGAACATTTGCAATCTACAATCATCCAGAAAGGAATGACCAAGTTGAGAGAAAGCTGAGAAAGGGTTAACACAGTGAAGATGTATATTAAAAAATCACTGCATAGCTGGACCATGTTATGTCATTGGAAGGCCTACTGTAATACTTTTGGATATTTTCTGCCTTTTTAAGGTTTCCTTAAATATGTGTATAAATAAACTGATTTATTTACTGTGAGTTATGTAGTAAACATAATTCAAAACAAAAATACAAAAATCCATTTTAAACACAAAATAGACAAAAATATTTTATGCAATAATTTTTGTGGTTTTCATTTAACGCTTTAGGATAACAGCAGGGTTTCCTACTGTGCATGGCTGAATGTGTATTTGCTCGCTAGGACAAGAGAGAAATTAGAAATTCTTAAGTAACGTAGTAGACTTGTAACTTAAGTAGCTAAGTAGACTTGACTATCTGTGGAATTTATTTCTCTATGTATTATGTCCCTGCTGGAATTAAATTTAAAAATACCCTAACAAAATATACTTTTCCCTTTTTTTCAGATCTGTTTTTTTCTTTAGTTTCAGACTGTTGTGTCACACTTAAAGCTAATTTTCATAGACCTTGTTTAAGTTAATTGACCTTGCGGAATTTTCCACTGGCTTCAGATTGTAGCACTCAACACCTCCAAAATGCAGGCTCTGAGGGTCTTGCCTGAATTAAGTCATCTTCAACAGTCAGACATGAAAACTCCCTCGCACGAAAACAGAGGCTTTTCAATGGATTAAGTTAATGAGAAGTATCATCATCAGTGACCAAGTTTCTCAATTCCCTTAAGTGCCAGTAACAGTAAACGAGGTCCTGAAATCCTAGGATACCAGAGAGAGGAGGATTTCTGTAAGGAGCTGTAGACCTTCTTGCTGGAAACACCGTCAGAAACAAATTGGAGGTACATGGGTTTGTGGAAGCAAGGCTGGGGTGGGCATTGCTTTGGTCTAGAGGACAAATCCAGAAAGGGCTATGTCCTGAACCTCTGGGGATGGCAATTCCACAAACACTTAAGTTACTCAAAGGTGTCTTTTTTGACACTGCTTTGGCCATGAGATCTGAGCTGTATGGTTTTCCCTATGTGTTGAACTCAGAAAGCAAAGAATCCAAAAGATGGGGACACCTGAAAAATTTGGGTCATATTTCTCTGAACACAACCTTTGCCCAAGAGGTCCATATACTAATAATTTTCTTTGTAGTAAGACAATTTTTATTAAGGTCAAAGTAGCCCTGGAAAAAAAATATAAATCTTTCTCATAATGAAGGATAACGTCAAGCAGGGGAATAAGTATAAACTGACACATAAATTACAATCACAATATATGTATAAAATCAGCAATACAACATGATTTATGAGTACAGCTTGTGATCCGAGATGCTGGTAGATCCAACAAGCACACGTAATTATAATAAAGCCAGGTTTTGCAGAGTGGCCTCTTTGGAAAACATACATTATTATTAGGTTGCCAGTGCATTCATTGGATGTAAATCAATCTCTTCACTCGATGTGCTGACAATGGCAGCTCTGGACATGATAAAATTTTATGATATCAGAGCATCAGCACTCCCACCTGCAGTCTTCATTTATTATTTGTATGTTTGAGTTTTTGACCAAGACATCTCCCAAAAATGTTAACTTTCTGCCATCTCAGTGTGGCCTTCCCCTTATTATACAGCCTTTTCCTTTAGCCCTCACTCTATTAATTCCTGCTGCTTTGCCTGTCATTAACTTTCCTTCTACATTAGACAAAATCACAGTCAGGTTTAAAAGACTTTTAGTCCTTTTTTTCATTACTGGCCAGAGAGGTTACAAATTTGTTAGCTGACAATGAAGCATGTAACCCTGCTATTTTACTACAATGAGACCTTGAGTCCAAGGCAGGGTTGGATGGGGCTTTGACCAACCTGATTTAGTGGAAGATGTCCCTGCATGCGGCTGAGCGGGGCTGGAACAGGATGATCTCTAAGGCCCTTAGAGCCCAAACCAGTCTATGATTTCATAGAATCAAATTCTATAGAATCTATATTCTGTGTTATGTTTGAGAATGGCTTTGGGGAAGTTCTGTGCCTACGGTCATCCGAGGCAATGATGCAAATTATTCCTAGGAGGTTTTCTTTCAGCAGGGCACAAAGAACTAAAGTTTAGCCCATTCTGACAACCCATTTTGCCAGGATGAATGTCTTTGTCTTGCCTGAGTCATGAAGTTTTGGCAGGAAGGTTATGCAAAGGTGTGGGAACTGTATGGACATCTCTTTGTGTCTCATTTTTAGAGGTTGGGTTTTCAGGCAAACCACAAAACGCATCAGTTAGAGGGATGAAACAATTTAGCTATCATCGGCTTCAATCTCATCTATACTAGAGGTTTCTTAAATTGCTCTGAATTCCTGCCCAGTGCTTGCAAGTGAAACAACTCTGTGTACAGTTCAGGGGAGCAGTCATGTCACCAGTGTCACTCCAGCGTGACGCAGAGGGCAAATGAGACAAGAGAGCCTGCAGCAACATCCAGGTAGGGATGAACAGGAGGAAGATCTTGGGCTTGTGATGGTGATTCCCAATGAGTTCATTGACTCAAACTGGAAAAGAAAGAAGTCAAAAAGGTCAGCCGGTATTGCTACTTTCCTTATTATCCCACGTCTCTGGAATTGTGATATTGTCTTCATGTGTTATGGTGAACGAACACAGTAAATTACTTATGTCATGCCCTAATTAGTGCTTCCAAAGGAGGCTAATTTAATTAAATTACAAGACAAAGACATAAAGGGGACACATCCTTCCCTAATTCAGAACAGTTATGAATTTCATTAGTAAGTTTTAGAATGGTTTAGAATTCTGTGCTTTCATTTGAAGTTCTGGACAATATCGAAAGTCAAATATAAAAAATATTGAAAGTCAAATACAAAAGCCATTTTCTCATCTGAATAGACCCTCATCTCAGCTTCCAATTGCACATCAAAAGATCCCATAATTTCCTCTCAAAAAAAAATTAAGATCTTAGGTGTAGAAAACATTCTTTCCCCTCCTCATGTCCCTATAAGCCCCTCACTGCCTCTGTCGCTGGTTTCACTGTCCTCCCTGTACCTGGACCAGCTAAGCAGGGCAGGGCAAACTGCAGCAGCTTGCCTTTGGGGGGCTTGATAGGTGACCTATGGACCTCATCTGTTTTGTTTGGATCCTTTTAATTTTGTTAGAGGCTGTAGTGGATCTCCATCTTATTATTTTAGGAAAAAGGAGTTGCTCTTTTGTATTTCCTCTAAAGTTTCACCAATGAAATATGTGAAAACAGAGTGAATGAAGATGTAGATTGAGCAAACTGATAACGGAAACTCTTACATGACCCCACAAAGCTTCATTTTCTCCCCCACTCCACATTTTTTCTTGTTTTGTCAAATAAAAGAATTTATTTCTTTCTTCCTTGTTCCTACTTTGGAGTGCTTTTGATTATCTTTTTTAAAGGACAGCTGTTTGTCCTGTTTGTCACACTTTGAAGGTTGCAGTTGGACTTAAGCAGCTTACCCTGCAGAATGAAATGTGAGGATCTTTTCAGTACACAGACAAGTATTTTATATACTGTGACTTTGGTGGGAGGTTATTTTTTTGAAACAGTTCATAAAATGACTGCATTGTGACTGGAAATTATTTCTAGAAGTCAACTACTAGGTAATTTCTTCCTCCTGCTCTCATTTATATTTTCTTTATAAGTTTAGTGAAATTAATACTGTAGAAATAACATATTTTTGGCTTCATTAATAGGAACATAAGAACAAATTAACTGAAGGTCAGTGAAGTTTCACTGTGTTACCCATGGTTCTGTCAATCTTTCTAGTCTTTGGGTTTCCTCTAATTTCATTGTGGGTATTGCGATTTTCTTTACCTTATATTTAAATCTTACAGCAACACAAGCTGAAGGCACATGAACAGAACTTTGAATTCACTCTGAAGAAGGACATCTTGTTTCCATCTTTCTTTTTCTTTCTGATGATGATGATCTCACTCCTTTTCTGTAGCTGAAAACCACATTTGTGACTACCAATCAGTCACAGGCTTTAGGCCAAGTGTCACTCACATCTTCAGCCTTCTACGCCACTAAAGATCCCTAAAATCCCCCTGGGGTTGCAATATTTACACCTTCACAACTAGATAGCTAAGGAAAACTGAAACAGGCAAAGCCTGATGAATTATTTTGGCATTTAAGCTACTTTCCAGCACTGGCACTGCAGGCATATCAGTTCCACTCTGAAGAAAGTTAGTCAGTAATGAAGTCATCAGTCTTGTGTCAGTGCAATGCACTAAGCTGTCAAAATGCTGTCTGCTGTCTCTTGCTCCTCTCTGTTTCCTTTGTCACTGTTCCTTCATGTTCTCCAGTTTCCTTTCCACTCTGATGATCAGGGCAACTCAAGGTAAAGGCTGTTTCAGAGACTCCAGCTGTGCTACTGAGAGGTTTACCATCTTCCATCATCCCAGACATTGAACTGGATGAATAAAAACATGATCATACAGCAAAGAGAAGAAAGGGAAAACCTCTTGGAAGGTTTGTGCATCTGACAGGGACAAAGAACTTGCATGCTGTCCATAATTCTCATTTAGTCAGGACTTGGTCTAGAGCAGGCATAGCCTCCTATGGTATTTTGTAATGCACAAAGGCACAGATCTACTATCTCTACCAACACAATCTTAATTTTTTTTTTTATTTGGAGCAAAGAAAAACAACACATTTGCACGTGACTTTACCTAATTCCCTTGTAGAGAATTCTAAGGAGCTAATTAAAATTAACACAGAAAATTTTGAGAAAAAGCCAACAGAAAATAGAGCACCAAGATTTAAAAAAAAAAAATTAGGAGGAATCTTAACTAAAGGAATTTTCGGTCACTCTGGACTCATTTAACAGCAGCAAAAACAATTCTGTTTGGTAATTTTTAGACTTGGAGAGTTACTGTGCTTTGGGAGATAGGAAGCAGAAGAAATGACAAAATCATGTGCTTAAAATTATGTAAAAATAAGTGAGCAAGTCTTGAAAAGAGACTTCTACCTGCCATGTCCATAGTAATTTCCTAGATATGCTCTTCTTAGAAGGAATCAAGATCCACAGGGTGGTTTACCATGGCAAAAAAAAAAAAAAAAAAAAAAAAAAAAAAAAAAAAAAAAATTGACACAGACAGATACTTGTTGTTTCCATTATATCATTAAATCAATTTAGAGCTGCTGCAACCCCCTTTGCCCAGGGAAGGATGTATTTCTCTGCAAGTCTTGTTTCCTAGTTTTATTAAACTGTGAATACAAGAACATGCATGACCTGCAAAGGATATAAGGTCATCTGGGTTACATCACTTTTGGTATGCGAACCAGCTGTCAAAAATGCAATAACAGTACTCTCTGGGAGATTATGGAGCTGGAGAGCTCTAACATCAGCAGAGCACAGAGAGTGATTTTTCAAAGAGGTCTGTGCTGTCATCGACGTCGGAGAGCGAAGCAACTAAATTCCTTCAGCGGCTTTTGAAAACATACCTTGCAGCAGCAAGACGCACACAACATTCTTAGTTAAGTCTCTTCATTTAAAAATGGCAACTTTTGTAGGAAGTTTTTGATACTTTCAGCTTGGTAAGTAACTGAACGCTGGTATACAAATTCTCTGTGCTTTTCAGGTCATACTAAGCACTGTCTCCAAACTATTCAGAATTCTGTACTACTTCTGCCACTTTCATACTGTAACACACTCAGCCAACATCTCTCTGCTAGTTTACCCAAAGTGTGTGACAATTTGTGATGCATTTGCAAACTATTTTGATCGAACATACAAACCCCATGCAACCAAATTAAGAAAATTCCTCCTTAATACTTAACGATTCAGTGTAGTAATAGCCATAATAATTATAGCAGAGTGGAGAGTTCAATGAAAATTAGGTGTGTAAATAGATAGTAAATGCATTAATTAGGCCAGAACCAGAAAGGTTTTTAGGGTCTTGCCACTGGCCAATCATACAATCATGTCAGCCATTCATCTTCACTGAGGGAAGTACTCCATGTGGGTGCTGGAACTCCAAGACGACTTTTCAGAGTTCTGTGTAAGACTTTGCAATTTAATTTTTGCTATACATTAACCATTGTTTCAGAATGGGTGCTGTTACTTATGCCCTAAATCACCCATTTGAAATGGGGCTTGAATTTCTCAATTTGCAATCTGCTTCACCAAGCTGTTGTTTTCTGAGTTTCTTCTTGCAAATACAGTAAAGAGACTGAACAGCATACCTTAAAGTGTTATGCAACCTCTATTAAAATCCCGATCCTTTAGGGCAGTGCATTTTCTGTACACACACATGTATCTCACTAGCAGCTGTTCCCAACTATATTGAAGTCTCTTATTTTCAGGTTTTTCCAACTGCTTTCCCATGCCTTTCTTTTTTTTCCCTACTGACAACCATGTCACATAAAAATGTTGTCAGATTAGCTTCTAATGGCTTTGAAATGTATCATAAGAGTGAAAAAAAAAAAAAGAGCATTTCAAGAGACTGACTTGTTTCTTATGTTAGTCTGGTATTGTTGGCAAACAAGTTACGAAAAAACCAACCATGAATCTGAATTTTTGTTGCATGAATGACAAAATACAAACCTCCACAAAAAGTACATATTTTTTGGGGAAAATATTTCTGCTACAAAATGGAGATAGAAGACTGTGTGGAGGTAGAGGTGTATATGATGAACTAAATTTTTAATAAGAAAAATGTGCATCTTTATCAGAGTATTCAGTTTAGAAGCTGCATAAATCAATAAATGAACACTGTTACCCCACTAATGTTTTCCTGCTACAGGAAAGAGAAATGCCAAGTACTTTACCAACATCAACATGTTAGAAGTTTCAGGTCCTCCATTTGAATGAATGAATGACAATAAAACATAAGGCATTAGTCATACCAAGTACCTTGTAAATACCATGTAGAATCAATTGCTGGAAGCTCTTTGGTAAAGACTATAAACAAGAAATATATTTGTAGAAATTAGACTGTCTTACTGGAGGAAAGATGGGCTACATTTGTGGGTATTCTATTCAAAGGATCATTCAACCAGCTGTACCCTGTACATATTCAATGTTAGCATGTATCACTAATGTGTACATGTAGCAATGAGGTGTACTCTGGGGAAAATGAAGTTTTATAGAACATTTGCTGTTCCGTTTTCTTTGTCAAATTACTAAATGTGATTCACTCATTTTAAGCTCCAACTCTTTGCTAGAAATATTTGGATTATTTCAGCCCATTTCCCAACAGTAGTGATATTCCAACCAGATTTGTGAGACTGTAAAAAGTACCTAAGAAAAGTAAATGTAATGGCAGATGAACTAATTTTACTGTGCATAAATTCTGTATTAGAAGATTTTGAGAAAAGATCCAAATATCAGAAAACAATGATTGCTATTACTGTATCAGTAAGACAGAAAACATATCCAGATCATAGTGCTGTTTATCATGAAAAAGTAAGATTGATTTGAGAAACTCAAGATGGATAGTTTCACCACAGAACAGTGGTGATTTTTTTCCAAGTACTTTCAAACACACTTTCCTCCCAAACTGGACTATACTTTTCTTATTTTCATCTTATTCTTTCTCTTAGTTCTCTCTTCCATTATCACAGTATCTCCACTTTCTTCACTGTCATCTCTTTTTCAGCATTTGCAGTATATTATCGTGTCCCCTGGTTAATCATTACCTAGACGTAAAATGCTGGTAGTATTTTAGGAGTGTCCAAAATTTCTCACTGTAGGAATACTCCCAGCTTCGTTCACCAAGAAAAAAACTTCAGGCGTTAACTCTGGGTTTGGCTTCCAAATCCTCTTGCCTTGTCACAGCTTTCAGAAGTGCAAATACTTACTGTAAATATTTCAGTATTTCAGCAGCGCAAATACCGATTGTAAATACCACCATCATTGTTCATAATGATAAAAGATTGAAGTCTTGAAACAGAGATGTTTCAGACTGGCCTCCAAATTACATGCCTCTGACAATATATTTCAGCAGACAATAAATTCAGTGAAATAAATTTCATTTATATAAATAAATAAATAAATTCAGTGAGGTTTTTTTGTACAGTGAGAAGTTTAGTGTCCAATTATGAGACTGCTTTTGGCCAAAATATTGGGAAAAATACAGCGTGTTAAAGCACTGAAAAGCTCTATGCACGGTATTTTTTTTTTTTCTGAATTCCACCAATATTTATAACAACCATCAAGGAAGAAGAAGAAAAAAAATGCATTATCCTGGTAATGATACAGAAGTGAGCTGAAGAAAACTTTTAAGGTTTCTTATCTAAATAGCTGAGTTACAGTCCCTAAGTTCCCAAAGGAGACCTGATCTAGTGTCTATGTGTATATCTCTTGCATCTGAATGCCTCAGAAGCAGGAATGTGTTGATCTTCAAAGTTCCTGTGAGGAAGAGGAGTATTACTGCCCCTTTTTACAGAAGGGATGGTGGGGCAGAGAACACAGTGGCTCCTGGTTCACAAACTCTGCCAGTGATGGAAAAGCATCAGTCCTTCCTTCCTCTCATCCCACACCATTGTTGCCCTTCTCTGTGTGCCACCAGAAGCCACCATCAATCAAATCCTGAAATGGAGATGTTCCTGTGTTAAAAATGAATTTTTTTCTTCTTTTGTAGTGGGGGAGACAGCTGAAAGAGACCTAGCACTTGCACCCCCTGCCTTGTGTCCTGGTGTAGCACCTCTGCTGACTGAATTGCTGCTTTTGGTGGCAGCTCTGGACCTCCTTAGCACAGAAAAAGAAAATCCTGTGTTAAATCCTGGGTGAGACTCCAGTGTGCTTTGTGCAAAGATGACTCTGGTAAAGCAAGGAAGCTGCAGCTGCAGGTCCCAAACTTCAGGCAGTAACTAATGGCTGCATTAGCCTTCCCTTCAGTGCTGAGCTGGGAATTACCCTAACATAAAGTATAAGTTTCTAGAGCTACAAAGCATGCAGCAGTAGCCAGCAAAAATTTATTAAGTGCATAGGTAATATGAGTAATCTTATTAACATCCTTCCAGGGCTAACTCTTGTATTACTGAATTTACTCTATGCCAATAATATTTTAAAAAGGACCTTTAGCTGATCCATCTTTTGTTTGTAAAAATAATAAAAAAACGCAAAAACCCAAAGGACAAAGGGGAAAATAGAGCTCATTATAGGAATTGTCACTGGAACAGTTTAAAAATAATTGAACATGTAGCTGTGAGTATAGCCTACAATGTAAAGTAGCAGCAGTTATAATATTTCTTCCCTCTAGGGAAGATAGAAGGGTGGGCTGGAGTGAAGGCAGTATGTACCTGCCAGCATTTTGTTGGCACATACATATACAGAAACATCTTTTCCATCTTATCCTGAAACTGTGGGCATTTGGGAAGAGTGACTTGGCCATATAACAGCCTCCTGTAACAGTATGTCTTCGGAGTGGAGTTATTTTTTGACTCTTATTTCAGCTCTGCGTTTTACTTCATTTCTCATGCCCACACACAAACTCTGATGCTGTCAGTCTCTGAAGGATGATGAAATTGGAAAGAGAAGTTAGAGACAGCTTTTCACATTCATTCAGTGTTCTCCTTTTCCCTGTTTACTGATGAGGACCTAGCTCAAAGGAACAGAGGTTTTTCAGAAACAGCTAGACCTCGTAGAGGCGTCACATTTGTTCTTTGGTTGTTGGCAAGTGACCTTAAGCTATAGGAGCCCTCTCCAATGCTATGCCATGGTCATTACTACCCACTCTTTGTTGCTACAGATCCAGATAATGTCACTGATTATTTCATTATTATTTAACTGATAATTTCCTTGAAATGATTATGGTTGGGCTATGTAATTCAGCTATTCGAAAGGTGCTCAGGGTCTGAGACAAAATGACTTAGATTTGAGACAACTCCATGCACTGCAGAGAGAAAGGACTAAGTGAGATACCCTGTGAAGGCCAACAGAAACACCCAAGGGAGCACCAAGCTAATGAGGATTCATTAGCCCAAAATAGCTTGGCAGTCTGGCTCCTTGCACCTCATCTCAGTAAAAGCTGGTACTCAAAGCTGAGGGTCAATATACAGCCTGACTCTGCAGCGAAGACATGCTTAATGGGGCTATTACATTTTCCACATAAGGGAAATCCACCACTATTTATATCCAGCTTAGTACTTTGGATTCAGGCAGAATGCTTCTGAAACTACATCCATCCAATATTAATAGCATCTGTCTCGCAGATTAACTATCACATTGTGTTTTTATTTAAACATCATCACTGACCAATCACTCACTAAATTATTTAAAGGAAACAACAAAAAATTGTTTTAAGGTCACAAGAAGGATGTCAGTGAGCCAGTATTACTAAGCATTTTAAAACCTGGAAGATTTCATTTTAAGGAACTGTAATAATGCCTTTCTTTGGCATATGTAATTTTGTATTTTATATTTATGAAGATCGACATTTCTGAAGTGTTTAATGAGCAGCAATATAGTTCCTCAGTTTAAATGCAGAGCCTTATACTATTTTTAATATTATCCAGTAAGTAAGTCAGTGCCATATGCTTCTGTAGTTTGACTGCCAAAGAATGCAGCAAGTTGCTTCGGAGGCTGCCTCCACACCCCAGCCAAAACCATGTTTGTGGTACAGAGCTATTGATGTCCTACCAGCGTGGAACTTAAAAATGGCCCCACAGAGAAGTTATGCAGAGGTTCTGCTAACTCCATTGGACAGGATGTGGCTTGGACCAATGCATGGAATTGGGGTAAAGCTTTAATACTAGACATGCTATACTGGAAAAAGACAGTACAGTCTGGCAAACAGCGAGGTGCTTACTCTGCTTGGTTGCCAGATGACTTCTGGTCCCCAAAGCATAAGCCACATTCTTAACTTTCATGCACCATCCTAGCGTATATTAAATATTTTAGACTGGGAAATGGCAAGAGAGCCAGTCCACTTCTAACTTCTGCTGCCTCCCTCTCATCTTGGGCAGGTATAGGTGACTGAGCTAGAAATAAATGCATGAAGGTTAGAGAATGGGAAAAGACAAAAAGAAATTATCATCAACAATAAAGTGTGAAAATGAATAGAAATTGAAGATATCTGTTGTTTGTACACATACCTTTACTTTGTTGTCCTGCTGTGCATTATATTGGCTACTTAGTACAACGTTTACCTCTTATGTTCAGAATGCAAATCCTTACTTTTTAATTGTTTGTCATACTTGCTCAAGATTAAGCTCTCATTTTGCACTGGCTGGATTGCTTCCATAAACTGTAACGAGTAAGCACTTGTATTCCCATCTTATTTTCTTATTTTCTTAACACCAGAATAGTTCTGCTGTCTGGTAATCATGAGGATCTGCAAAAAATTCCAGTGTTTTCATTCAGCACATGGGTACCCATTGATCACCCCAGCACTAATGGGAGTCCCAATAATCTAAAAACCAGAGCCCAAGATGCATACCAGGACCTCCTTAAGGTGCAGCTCCCAAGGCACTGTTATCCTGTGAGGATTGTAAACATCAAGAGACTCATCAGAACAAGAAATTGCTACATTTCTAAATCAGTTCATTTTGTTGTAGTAGAGCTGATTTGATGGTAAAAGTGTGATGGGATGAGGACTCTGAGCTCAAAGCCTTGTGGTGTTTTTCTGGCTGCAATAACTGGTCTGTAAAAAGACAGATACTCTCTACAGACTTTGCTTTGTTAAATGAAGACAGATAAAAATATTTTCTCCCCTTTCCACAAAGCAGCTGAACTGCCTGTACTTAATATGACAGAAAACAACAATTAAAATAAAATTTACCTCACACATATCCCAGTCATAGCCTATTCGGATATTTTCTATACAATTTAATATTTTCAGCCTAAAAAAAATAAGGGTTGAGAAGGGACATAAATGGAAACAAAGGAACAACAAATCTGAAACAGATGTTAGGAAGCACTCCCAGCACAGGAGAGCTGATGTGCTGAAAAGCTACCTGGGGGTAGGACATTAAAAGATGCCTCTCAAGAAAGCCTGTGAGGAAGAGCAGAACAATGGAGGAAGGCTGGATTCAGATACCTCCTTGTCCTCTACACCTCTCACGCCACCACCACAGGGAATTCTGCTTTTCTTACACAGCACGATTCTGTGGCTCATTCAAGCCCCCTTTAAAACAGAAGCAAAAACATGAGGGAGAAATTTTGAGTGAATTTCAGGTTAAAAGAGTAAGAAGGAGTAAAATAGATATGGACAGAAGGATTCACCCCAAGATGGAATTATGTCCTCTATGCCAATACACATAAGTTAAAGTACACTTCATGAAAAGGTGTTAGAGAGAGGGAGAGCTGAATTCCACTGTTACAAAAGATATGCATGTAAGCTAGATTGTAGGCCAGTTCTTTATGAAAAACAGTGGAAAACTGTGGAATAACTGTGGAAAACACGATTTATTCACAATGTTGAGATGGAATAAGGGTCCCCAGAGTTCCCTACGTTCACAAGCTACCTAAATCAAGGCTGCAGTCCAACCAAAAATTAATTAGGATTTTCAGTGTGCCCCAGTCTCCATCAAGTTGCCTGTAAATAGGGAAGGTGTGGAGAAGGATATTGGAGCGAATGGAACAAGCCCTAAATAAACAAAAAGATAAACAAGCCATTAAGCCTACCAAAGTAAAAACAAGTTAACATGCAATGCCCTAAATCTTCTCTCTTGAGTAGGTTGATCAGTGATCTCCAGTTTTTCATGTTTGGTGCCACATGGTGTATGCAAGCCATGACAAGACTCTGAGGAATCAGGGAAGCTGGAGTCTGGCTGGCATATGAAATCATTCCTGAAGTGCCACTGCCTGTGACATGAGGGATCATTCCAACATCTTTGCTTGCCTTCAGGACCTTTTTCTGACAGGTGCAGCAGATGAACTTCTCTTACAGCCTTCCTTGCGAGCATGAGACCAACCCACCACCAGTCCGGGATGCCAGATGATGGAGGAAGGTGGCTTTGCTCATACTCACAGGACTCGTGGCATTCTTGTGAATGAGCAGCAGGGACCTCCTCTTCTGCAGAGGGAAGTGCTGAGTGCTCTGATTTACTGCCAGCATGGGACCAGGAACAGGAAAAGCATGAGCTTCCCAGTCTCCCTCTGTCCTGACACATGAACTCCACGCTGTCCTCTGCGCCGAGAACCACCCTGAATTTCCAGGCAAAATGCTACAGCTGGGACTGGAAATCTCTTGCATCTCTGCAGTCATTTATGTGCCCCAAATCCTGCAGTGACCTCATTGATTCAAATAGGGGGGAAGGATTAGCTCCAGCTCAAATTGTATCTCTCATGGGAGGAGGCAAAGGGGCTGCTGAGTCAAGTTGGCCAGGGCAGTGGGAGTCACAGCTCTGGTCTGAGGTGGGTGGCAGGGAGCCAGCACCAGCCTGCAGGACCCTCACTCCTCTGCCCCTCACCAGTTCCCGAGAGAGAGAGACAGAAATTGTTCTGGTCTCTGAGGGGCAGCTAAGTCAGACTGTGGAGAGCAGGCTTAGGTAATGGTACATGGAAATGCTTCATAGTTCAGCTTTACAAAAGGCTGAGATAAAAGGGACAAGGCTGTGTAAGGACAGATAATAGCACTCCTCAATAGGCTGTGTGGATGGTTTAATGGATGCTTTATCTGTTCCTCAGTTTCTGTTAGTTGCTGGAGTTGTGACTTTAAAAAAATATGCACAAAGTGTTGATGACTATTTTGTCACTTGCTTTTTTAACAAAGACTTAAAACCAAGGATTTTTTTTGTAAAGAGGGGAAGATACTGAAGATTAATTGAGTTTTCTTCTTAAAAATCACTTGCACCAGAAGCAGAAAAGGAAGGAAAATGCCTATATTTTCTAGCTAGGAATAATATCCATAACTACAGCAGAAATCCAGAAAGAAGGGTTTGGTCCTCAGAAGAAAAAAGCCCATTCTTGTGGTTTCAATCATAGGGAAATAGTGCACACACACACAAAAATCTTTCATCACAACCTCAGCACATCTTGGATGTGAGAAACAACATTCGTTATTCAAATGTTTTGCAGCATTTTACAGATTTAGGGACTTATTTTCCCCTGTCCTTCCTGAGAGCCTTCTGAGTTAAAATAATGGCTCATTATCTGGGCAGCAAAGTACCCCTGAAGAGTGTTTTCTTTCGTTTTGTTCATGAATTACTGATGGAAATGAACAGCTAACAAATTAAGTCACCCTGGTAGTTGGGGGTAAAAAATAAGCCTTCAACTTCAAGTTCAAGATCTGTTTACAGGTCTTTACAAAGGGAATGGTTTCTCTCTACTGTTGTATACCAACCTTGGTTCACTGTTCATCATCTGCATTTGTACTTTAGGACTTATCTGCATTGAAAAAAGGAGTGACAGAAAAGCCAAAAATATTGAGTGATCTGGTTACAACATTTTTTTTCGTAACTGTTTAAACATGGCTTTGCACCACAGCATGGACTAGAGCTAACCTGGTTGCAGCTTTGAGGCTATAATTGAAGATCTTTTCTACAGTAAAATACTGAACTATTCATACTATGGAAATAGCAGCTGCATTAACGTATGTGGGTGTTGTTGTTTAAAGACCAAACAGGTTCGATTCATGTGCTAGATGAAATGCAATTTTTGGTAACACAAGCCTACAGCTTGTGTCAGATAGATATATATTTATATAAAATATATATTCAAATAAATGACAATATTTGATGCTGGTGGTATATATTTGCAGTTGTTTTCAGTGGGAGTTAGTTTTTGAAGGAACACAGAGGAGCAATAGTGAGACACTGAACTCAGCCTGAAGGTAAACTAATACCATATATATATATACTTCTTTTTCTTTTCCTCACTACTGCTGAAATTCAATAAATGACTCCTTATTAGCAGATATTAAGAACTGTTACAAAGGATACAATCATCTGGCGAGGCTGACAAGTGTGCAGTTGAGCCATCAAATAGCACTGAAACAGGTCATTTCTAACAGAAGTGTGGATCAGAGGCAAGCTCTGTTGTGAAAAAGGATTTAACCCTTTGAAGTGTCTCATCTCCCCCTTCCCAAAGACAAGCATGAAATTTAAATGAACCCAAATTCACTGCTATTAATGACAAGCTAGGTTTGGAAAAACTCTGAAAGATTTTTGTTTTGTTTTTTGCCTTTGCGTTTATCACAAGTTCATATTTCCCATGGTGAGATTTAGTCCTTCCGCTACAAAATAAGATACCATGGTAAAGAAAGAGGAAAAGAAAGAAAGAAAAAAAGGTTTCCTGAACTCCTCATAATATTCCCAGAGAACACCTCAGCATCAACTGGAAAGTTCCACAAGCTGTCCATGAACATCAGAGAGTAAAGGCTCATTTGAGCTGTGGCTTTGGTGAACCAATCTGCTCACACTTCATCAGGAGTGTCAGGGGATCCTGATAAAATGATAACGATGCTGTGCACTGGGAAGAGGAAAACATAAATAAGCTACTTAATTCCATTTGTTTTAGCATTTCTTTATATCCATATGCTTGAATCATATCACACCAGCCCAGCCTTTGTACTCAGAGAGTTCCTCTGAATTGTATTAGGTAATATATTGAAAGCTGTATTCCTTGAACTGCCTTTGGGTTTTGTGTGTGTGTGTGTACAATATTCCCCTGTGATTGTGTTTTTGTACATGCAGAAAACAATTAAACTATGTTTCTCCCAGTCACTTTGCTAGAAAGCAAGATCATCCCCTGAGAGTCATTTACTGTAAAGGTTTGTGATGAATAGACAAATTTATGTGTAAAAATCTAGGAGTATTATGGAAGAGATATGTTACCATTTTATTTTGATGCAACAGACAGCACTAAGTAAGCAGTCAGCAGGCGGAGCATGGCTCCACGTTAAATGAAAGCTTTGTGATAACTCTTCTCTCCCACTGGGAAGACACTACGGACAGCCACCAGCCCTCACGCTGCTCTGAGCTGCTGAGGAGAGGGCAGCACGGGAAACATTGCACCTCTCCAAATGCACAGGAGACTACAGATACAACTTGCTTTAGCTTCAGAGAAAGATATCTGACTTTTTTTGTCTTGCCTAGCTGATGAGTGTTAAAGGTAAAACTATCCCAGGGAAAGATTGTGTCCTTCAGCACCTTGAGCTGTGTTCCTCTTAGCCGTCATAGCACAGCAGACATGTTGCCCATACTTCTTACACTGAATAAGCAAGCTCATCATGGAAGGCTTGTTTTTCTGAGATATCTGTAAAGTATCTGATTTTCTTCCAGTACATGCTGGTGAATTAACAGTAGTCATTTTGATTTCCTTCTCCTTACTTCTGGCAACCAAATGCTTCCATACAGACAGGTATGATACTGTGTACCTGATGGTTTACATATTAAATAAATATCTGCAGATCCAATACCCTGGACATTGTTTACTACTCTCATTTAGTTGGCCCAAGTTTTTTCATGTATTATTTCATAAATTCATTTTATACAACTGCCTTATGCACAGCTCTGGCCCATGCTCTTTCCTCCCATGCAGTGCATACCCAAGCAGTGCAGTCAGTGAGAGGGAACAAGGGTCAGGCATATTGCCCTTGGTCCATGTACTTCAAACTGGCACTGACCTTGGAAAACAGAGGAAAGGAAAAAATAGAAAGATTTCTTTTCTCACTCCCAGAAACTGTTCCATAGTTGTGCAGTTGCTAGATCAGATGCAAAGGGGAATTTTGGAAAATGCAGCTGGGGATCCCAGAAAAAGTGGGGCCATTCCTTTTGGGTAGCAGCCCATAGTTAGATCAAATTATGCTGATCATGAAACTGTATCCTTAGACAGGAACCCGCAGCTGCAATTGCAGAGAGAGTCCTGGAGCATGCGCAGAGCAACTGGAATATTCTGGAAATGTAACAGGGAAAATTCAGGAGTTCACAGCTGAGCATGTGTAAAGTGAAGTGAGTCAAAGGTCTGAAAATTGGTAACACTTTGGGAGGATTTCCTGAGGAAGCCAAAATTAAGCAAACCACTAAGGCAAACAACTTTCTCTCTATCATGTTTCAAACTCTTCTTCCAAAGCATGGGACAATATATTGGTCAAAAAGAAATAGATATTTTGCCTAAAGAATAGCTGAAATAAAACTGATTTTTTTCACTGTAGCTTCCTAGGAATTCTCATCATGATGTTATCTCTTACATTGAAAATTTTATCTGGCACAATTCAGTTTAGGCAACAGAAGGCTGTAGAGAGAGAAGTGGTGGCTTGTCTACCTGCGTCCAGGTTTCAGATGCCACCTGCCCCATCTGCTGTGGTTTCTGGTTACCACTGGCTCAGGATTCTCGAGCTCCTGGAGGCCAAGAACCTCAATGGGAATAGCATGCTACCCTGACAAGTCCTTCCCTTCCCCTTCAGACAATGAACCAAGACTCACAGAAAATCAGCTTTTGTCAGGCTTTACATTTATGGCAATTCCATTTTTCCTCATCTTTCTTCTCAGTTCATCATCTTCTAAGGCACCAGTCTAATATTATTTGATTGTGACCATGTAGATCCATAGTGATGGAATCATAGAACCATAGAATGTTTAGGTTGGGAAAAATCCTTTAAGGTCACTGAGTCCAACTGCAAACCTAACAGCACCAAGTCCATGAACAAGCCGTGTCACCAAGTGCCACAAATGCAAGTCTTTTACGTCCCTCCAGGGATGATGACTCAGCCACCTCCCTGGACAGCCTGTATCAATGCTTGACAACCCTTTAAGTGAAGAAACACTGAACTGGACTCACAGCTCAAGGGAAGGAAAGAGGAATTTGGCACTTTTTCAGGATTTTAACAGATATTGGCCATGGCTGACCTAGAAGGCATGGTAGGACCAAGGCAGGGAGAGGGACTCTGCTCCCCAACTACTCTCTCCCTTCTTACTGTAGTTCTTTCCTCAAAACACACTGCTAGACTTGTGTGATTCAAATATTTTGGTGTCCTAATAGTATAAAGACAATTGTTTTGATGCCATTTTTTTCTTCCAGTCTGAATGGAGTAACGCAAAAGGAAACTCAGGAAAGGGGATCCATAAAAAGATGATGAGCCATCGCCAAATGCAAAATGTCCTGCTCTCAGTTACAGTAGGATCCCTTTATGCCATCCTGCATGTGGAGTGAATATACTTGTGCAGAGAAAAGAAATTTCTTGGGAACAGAATTCAGGTGATTGCTCCTTATATCTTCACTAAAGCCTAGTTAAATCACATTTTATAACAGCCCAGACTCTTATATGTCTATTCAGATAAGTACCATGTTTTAAATGACTAGGATCTTACCCTCTCACCTCTTAACTAGTTCAAGGGCAAAAAAACCCCATATTTTTTAAAAGCCATTTCTCACTGAAAGGGCTCTGTGCCTGGTTGTCACAGAACTCTGGAGTAACACACTGCATGATACAAATCTAGATGAAAAAATATATGGGCAGCAGGATAGAGGAATCAAATGCATTGCAAGAACAATGTGGATAAATGCTATTTCTACAGAAAATGTAGCAGGTGAATTTGCCTTAATTAATGATAAATTAGAACTGAGGATTGAGCCAACATCAGTTGCGAAGTTCCTAAGCATACAATAATTTTTTTTTTTTTTTAACAAAAAACCCACTTAAAATTCGGTGCTTGTTCTGCTTTTCGAATGATGAAAGACTGTGAAATACAAACATGCAGAATTTAGGATGTCTGTAGGTACTGTTGTGATTTGAACACCCTGGTGCTAAGTGTATCAAAATCCCATGGACCTCTATAATGGTTCTACACAGTCCATGTCTAGTATCTGTAGTACTTGGCAGATTTAGCACTGGTATATTCCCAGTATGCAGGCTGAGGTTTCAAATTACTGATGAGGCGTTCTGCTTCTTTAAATGTGGTGTTAAAAGTACCTTAGAAGTCTGAGCAATATCACCCTTTTTTGGGTTTGTCCATTCATCATAATATTGTGCAAAGGTTTCTTAGGTAAACTTGATTGACAGACACCCATCTTTATCCTCTGCATGGCTGGAGGTCAGCACTGGTGGAAGGTAATGCTTTTTTAATTAGCTGCTAGGGTATTATATTTCCTTTGTGTGGATTGCATGTTGCATTCCTGTGAGTCACTATCTGAAGAGATAGTCTTTGCATTCACTGCTAAGCATAACACAGACAAGTGGAGAAAATTTGTAAAAGATTCATATCAAAGATGTTTATAAAAAGTCTTGGATCTAGGCAACCTCCAGGTTTTCCAGCAGTCACTGTAAGAAAAAAAAAACAATAGAATTGAAATGATGACAGAACCAAATCCAAAGACGCTCTTTGCAGTCTGCACTGGGAATCACAAAGCCAAAATACTGACTATAAATTGTGGATTCCACCTAAAATCCTTCACAGATATGACTTCTCAGTCAGAATCAAAATGATCGAAAAATTGCTGTGCAGATAGGGACAAGAAGTCATCTGTTCAAGATGACAGCAATCTGTAGAATACCTCTGTAACTGGATTTATGTTTACCTAAAATCACCCTGTGGAAAAATAGATAATGGCAAGAACTCTAAAAGTTTCCAGGAATCCTCTAATAATATACAGGTATTTGTTTGAGGAAAACAGAGTACATGTGAATCTTTATACAAGACTGTTTCTAATAAGCTTAGAGTAGACTAGAGGTGAAGAGAAATTGCAGAAGAAATGGAAAGACAGGGCTTCCATGAAGATTTCACATAGGTGATCAACATGTTCTCCATGCTCCTAAAATTTATCTAGAGTCATTTGTCATCATGCAAAGTAAAAATATGTGAAGTTCTGCTAGCAGGACTAAGCTAGGCCTATGACAAGGATTCTTGTGAGACTCCAAAACTCAGGGACTTCCTTAGTAGCAGTCAGTCCACTGCAGTTTAAGGAGCAGTAGTAGGTCACTGGGGACATCTAGTATTGAGAATTCTCTTCAAAATGGGGTTCACTAGAACAGTTTACTTAATATATGAATGAATGCAACAGCAACATTTTTGCAAAAAGGTCCCCTTTCTTTTCTGGTTGGAACTTCCACCTATAAAATGTTATCATAACTAAGTACTTGCTCCTGGAACTAATTCAGTAAATCTCTCTCTCAGGCAGGGACTCATTTACACTTAGATTATCCCTGCAATTCAGAAAAAGTGGAACAAAATGAGACCATACATTCCGTGCACATAAACAGTGAGATCTGGCCTCGGTCCAGGTGGTGTTATATCCCATAGCATGTAGAACTATGTGCATATGTTAGGTGTAAACATTCATAAATATCCTTCAGTCTTCCCTTCAATAAGCTGACTCTCTAAGTGTTTTCACTTAAACTGGGGAATTGCTACTTGGAATAACACTTCCAAAGATAATGTCCCAGTGAGAGGCAGAGGCATAGGCTGATGATAAATCTTGCTTACACACAAATTGGTCTGTATGGAAAGGAAAGGGCATTGCAGACAGGACTGGAAACACTCTGAACTCTAGCTAGGCCCGGGTGGTCTCAGCCAACTTAGTAGCTACCTTGCAGAAGACTAAACAAAAACATGTAACAATGTCCAGGATAACCAAATAATGATGCAAACAGGTTATTTTGAATCAAACCTCCAAGGCTTTCAGATAAGTTTGTAAATTTCTCTGTCTGTTTCTCTGAGCATATCCTGTGTGAATATTGTCGTGTTATGTGTCATGTGGGAAGACAAACTTTTGTAAAATACTGCAAAGTTTTATCTGAAGTTGAATCTGCTTCACATTTTCCTCTTTTTACACATGTACACACAGATTCCACTAATAATCCTTATTAGTAGAATCTGTGTGCAAAATTCAGGGTAAACTTCACTTTTGTGTATGTATATGGTGATGGGAGAGGAAGATACAAGTGGGGGAAATAATATCTATGGGTGATTGCCCTATTTTTTAATAATATGGTGATCATGATCTTCAAAACAAGAAGTTATTACTTATGAAGAAGAAAGAAATTAATAGAACTGTTAATTTTCTATTCCTTTATTTTTAATAAGACGTTTTAGAATTTTTAATTTATTTTTTATGGTTTCAGAAGTTTATTTCATTGATTTTCCTGCTACTTACCTTTCTAACCTGTCTGCTTTTGTACAGTATGATGACAAGTAATATCTGTCATAGCAGTAGGCACTGATTTCTGGACCTTTGGTTACCCTCAGTGTGTGTGTACAGTGTGCAAAACATGGCGTTTTAAATATATAATACACTATTCGTTTGAAGATGAGCATAGACTCCAAGACCAAAGGCAGCATTTCAGTGATAGGGCACTAGATTTTTTTACCTGTTCTTTCTGTAGTAATTCTAATTTGTGAGAGGAGAAAAAGAAAAGTTGTCTTTACTTTTCCATCACAGTTAATTGGCTTGTGCAAACTGCAGGAGTCCCGCTCAAGATTTATAAACAAATACACCATTATGTTCCTCATTAGTTTGAGGAATACCTGGGTAAGTGGTAGCTGTCAGATATACAATAAGTGCCCCCCTCCTTTTTTTCTTATATAATAATCCTAGCATTCAAAAGACTAATCACTACACACTGATCTACAAAGCATCTTATTTCCTTGTCAAATTTCTCTGCTGAGGTTAGCCATGCTTGTCAGCTTCCCAGATCCCCCTTTCAATAACTGGTTTATTCTTAGCATCTTGCCAAAATGCATTCCTAGGAGTAAACCATGGAAGAATGAAGTTCTAATTTCTTTATCTCAGTCAAGAAGAGGCTTCTACCCATACTCATGGGAAAGGTCAGAGGCAATTTTTGTTGCAGGTTCCCTTGAAAGAAGCAAGCATGTACAGCACATTGGGGCCCTTTGTCTACAAACACAGCTGGCCACCAAAGGAGACTGGGAATCACAAAGCCAAAATACTGACTATAAATTGTGAGAGGAGAGGAGAGGAGAGGAGAGGAGAGGAGAGGAGAGGAGAGGAGTAAGAATAAAATTAAGAGGAGGAAAAGGAAAAGAAATGGGAAAAAATGAAGAAAGAAAAAACAAGGAAAAGAAGGAATAGATGAGAAAAAAATGGAAGAAAAGGAAAAAGAAAAAAGAAAGAGGAAAAAGGAAAAAAGGAAAAGGAAAAAGGGGAAAGGAAAAAAACAAAAAGGGAAAAGGAAAAAAGAAAAAGGAAAAAATTAAAAAGGAAATGGAAAATGAATGATGAAATTGATTGAGGAACTACATGATCTTCTATTTTAGCACAAATGTCAGTTATAGCTCCTAGGTAGTGCTAAGTTGAATTTCAAAGATAGAAACTGCCCTGTCCTCTAACCCTTAGCTTTTCTGGTGTTTTTCTGGTCAAAGTTGAACCTCCCCTTTCTTCCCCGGGCAGGGAACCATGGTGAACACTGTGCCCAGCTCACACTCAACACAATGCAGAAGGCCAGGCAGCTACGCATAAATGGTCACGGTTTATCTTGATGCCTTTTCCTGGTCTTAAAATCAAGAGTCAAACACAGTTAGAAGGGGAAAAGGGATTTTACCTTGGTATTTATTTTAAGGATCCTTAGGTGCACACGTCCAGGTCAAATGCACCTCAATGCACACCACAATGCACACCCCCAAAAGATCGGGTATAACATTATAGGTTTTACTAATTAGCATATCTATCAAAAATTCCCCAATGAGAGACTCCAATGAGCCCCCCTCCCCAAGGAGCCTTCCCCTGGATGGTTCTATCTTAGTTTACAGAATCTGTTCTGGAGAGGACCTTGGGGTCTGGGGCACACTATCCTCTACCTACGAAGCTTCTATGATGTTTAGTCTCCTAGCTGAACAAACAAGTCCAAAAACGTAGGCAAAAAGCACTAAGAATACAGAAGTTGTAAAAAAGATATAAAAGGGGCACAAAAGAAAAGGCAAAAAATCTTCATGGCATCAATCTGTTCTTTGGATACATGTGGCTTGCAGGTTCTGATGGAGCAAGAAGCACTATGCCCCAGGTCTGTACTCATCAGCAAGTTTAAACAAATCTACATCATATTGAATGAGTACATCCGTATGGAGCAAGCGCTGAAAATGAGCATTTACTGACTTTCTGAGCACTGACTAAGTGAATTAGGGATGGATTGTTAGATCCACTAACGAGAATCTGACTTGTCCTTTTTTGTAAAGGCTAGCAAACTTACCGATTTTACATTTTTGCCTATTCATTTCTGATGTTTCATTCATACTAAACCACTCATTTATTATATGTTCATATATGCAGTAAATGACCCTGTAAAGAGAACAGCAATCAGAAAGAAAAGCTATAGCATTTCAGTATTGTTTCACCTCCTGCTTGATGTCTGTCATGCGTTTAACACAGTAAGCTCTGCATCAGCTGAACAACCTGAAGCGCAGTCCTTAGCAGGGTAAGTCTAAGACACCATCCTTCCCCATAAATATGCCTGTGGTAGTTCCCAAGCCCACACTTTTCTGTCACATTGCAGGAAAAGCAATGCAGGATTTCCCAACTCTGACATAAATAATATTATTTTCTCCAGGTGACAGATGCAAAAGACAAAGCATGTTGTGCTGCTGTATTTTTCTTTGTTCTCTAAGTTTGACTTTTACCTTAATTTTTTGTACTAAATTCCTAAGCAGGTCCTGTATATTAGTTCACTGTATCAGAAAATATATTACTAATTTTATCCAGTGATAATAAAACAATATTATCTGCTTTAAACCTACTAAAGGAAAGGGAACTATTTTCAATAAACCAAATAATCCTGGATTAGATTGGATCAGAACTTTGCTGTTTTACTCAGCGTGATTTAAAATTATATTCACGGTATAAGCAATGATCTACTTAGAAAATTAAGATGACAGGATTTTATAATCAGGGATTTGTGGTTTTCTATATAAAATTACTCTCAAATCTTGACATTTTATTCTTCAGTAGGATGAGTCTAGCTCTATGGAGATCATGGTAAAAAGGCCAGGTTAATTCACAGTGTTTAGACTATGTATGTGTGGATAATGCTTCTGGCTGCCAATACATTTTAAAAGGAGGAGACAAGATAGAAAGGCTGCTTTACTGTTGTTGAGGTTGGACAAAAGAGCAGTACAGAGACAGAACAGCTCCTTCACAGCTAAAGACCATTCTCAATTCTCCCTCTCTCTTGTTCTTATCTCCCTCTCAGGTTACTGCATTTTCTGTTCCCCTCATGCCATTGCAGTAGTGCTGAGGACAAGTGAGATAATACTTGGCCCAAATCCAGGCAATCATTTTGGAGTAATTAGTTTAGGTACTGCACACTCAGCCCATACTTTTTTTTTCAGGTAGGTATCAAGTTGCTCACATTACCTGATTACCTGCCTGCATGTGGATGGCCAGCCCCAAGGTGCAGGTAAAGCTCATCACCAGTAGCAAGTGAGGGTTTAATTGAATGTATCAGTTTTTTCTGGGAAATTTGGCTCTGCCGCAATGACTTACTTTTCCTCATGCTGCTGCATGCAATCTCCCTTTTGCAGTTCAGCCTTTTTGGCACTTTTAGCCCAAGAGCATTGTCTATGTTGTGATGACCTTGGAGCTGTTGTTACTTCTGACGCTGCTTTTTTTGTTCCTCCATTTATTTGGAGATCTGGGAAGGAGCAGTGTGCATTTTTAGGGCTGAGCAGTTTTTCACCCTGAGAAACTCTGGGCACAAGCAGCTGGGTGTGCACTTTTCAGGTGGATGCTAGGCTTTTTAAAGATACACAAACTGCACATCTCCTGTCTTCCCACTGATTTCACAGAAATTCAGCAGTCGTGTATCAGAAACACATTTAGTTCTCACACAGGAAATATTGGATAGAGACAGAGGATGACTGACATTGGCATGCACTGTATGCTGATGGCTTCCTTGCTCAGGCAACACTTTTGCACCTTTTATTCTTTTCCTGCCCCATCCAGTGATTCCTGATCAACCCTTTGCCATGCCTCCCCATGCACCCCTCTAGCCCAAGGTCCTTCTGACCTAAACTCCTTTCCTGAGTGTACCTGGAACAGCAGTAATATCTTGCCCATGACTCTTTGGCTACGCACGTGCTCCCTGACCATGGGGACCCTTCAAAGGGCAGGAAGGAGCTATGTCTCCACCTTGTCCTCACCTCACCTCTCTGCTGCAAATGTGAACAAGGGTGCAGCTTTATGCCAGCTGTGCAGGTAGCCTTGGGCTATGGATATATTTCCCCCAGGAATTGGTGCGAGGCTGCTAACAGCTTCACAAAGACAAGAAAAAAGCTAAAGAGCTGTTGGATGCTAAAGGCTTCCAGCCAATACTAGCCTGGATCAGATACATTTTGGCGGCCTTGAGGTGCATGGCTCCAATTTTCCATTACCAATTCCCCTGAGCTGCTCAGTCTCCCATGGTGAAAACTCTAATTTAGGAGAGATCCTGTAGGGCTGCCTTGTTCTTTTCCTCTTTGCTTTGTTTCCAATTTTTAGCAGCAAGTCCATGAAGTCTTGCAGCCAGATGCCCACTGGCTCTCAGGTGAATGTAAACAGGTGTCCTGAGAATAGTTAGCTCAAGACCTAAAGCTGCAGTCACTATTTGTATTCCTAGAAATCAGAGAAAATAACAGTATTCTAGTCCCGTTTCACCTAGCTGATTAGCTCTGCAATCAGTGCGTGAAAGAATTTGAAATTGGCGGCTACTCAGAATTCTGAATAGCATAATCCAAGCAATGGGAATAAAGCAGTGGAAAGAAAATTATGTTCCTTTATACAACTGATTGCAAAGAGAAAGATCAAATATATTTTCAGTTAGAATTTGATTAAAATGTGGGCAAAGAGATTCAAGTTGTTCTTGCAAGAAAAGGTGACTATGTGCATACAATATTGTTCAGGAGGGGTGGTGTTAATTCAGTGTTATTTGATTTCTTTAGAAGAAGGCCAGGTTCTGAACTGGCATGAACAGATTATTTCCTTCAAAGTTGGCAGAGCTGTGATGATTGCAACAGCTGAAAGTCTTGCTCTGCACTGCATCAGTGCTATTATAATAACTGTTTTCATCCAGTAAAACTAAGTAGATCAACATGGTCACGGCTGGCTCCAAGTTTTTCAGCAGCATATCAGAAACTGGATGTCACTCTCCTGTGGACAAGGGTCTAGGAACAGGCTCCTTCTGCCAATGGAGGCATTAGGAAAAGAATGGCATGTTTAAGATGGAGAGATGAGGGAGCTGGGCTTCCTGCTGCCCTTGCAGCAACTGAAGGAATAAAGGGTGTGAGCCCAGGCAGTCTCTCCAAAACATCACTCCCATTATCTGTAGACCAGCACCAACTGGATGAGCACATTAACATCATAGAGGTGCCTTTGCCCCATGCGGGGTTTTCTGGGCTGTCTTTATAACTGAGACAAAATGGTGAAGCAGGCTCCTGGTGTTACATGCAAGGCATCAATTTTGCTAATTTTTTCTAGCAAAATAAATGCTGATGATTTCTCTACTCCTTTGTCTCCTTTCTGAGCTCTTTCAGTTTTCTGAAGAATCCATGCAAATGCATTTGGTGGATGCATTTTCTGGCAGAATGTTAGAAAGATAAAGAATGCATTTACTTGTTTTTCAGATAATGGTGCTGTATCTGAAGCACAACTAAGAAACATCAAGATAAGTGCATGGACCAATGAAGAAATCTAGAAAAGCTCAAAGACATATGGAAGTGTGGATCTCCTTGCCATCTAACCCACTACATGGCATGATGTCAAGTTAAATTAGTTAGAAAGGTAAGACCAGGATTTGTAGTTTAAATAAACAGAATTAGCAGTGGATAATCCAAATTTTGCCATTGACGTTAAGAAAACCAACAATACAGTATTTTTTTTCTCACCAAAACCAGTGTTTGCCTGTGGGGAAGATATACTTCTTGACAAATAATCTGAATGCAACCAAAATATAATCCATACATTATTTTGGATATTTATGACGTTAATATTAATGGCACATGGGTGGCATTAATAATTACGAGCAGTTTTCTAACTGCTTGTAAGGATATACTATCATGACTGAATTTGGTTTTGCAGCAAGTTTGGCAGTCCAGAACATTATATTACATATATTTTACTTTTTTGTTAACCTACAATTCAATGGAGAGATTAGAAAGGAATGTAAAAATCATCCGACAGAAGGTTTGACAAACCATTCATCTTGACACCCTGTAAAGATAATTCTCAGCCATCTAAGATGGGTACTGAAAAGGTTCTAGCAGATAAACAGAGTGGCAATAAAAATCTCTAGAGAAACATTGATTTCCCATCATTTTTAAAGAAACAAGGGATTACAGAGAACAACTGGTTACACAGGTGTACCATCTTCAGTACACTATTTCACTGTTGCCCCTGAAAAGAATGAAGTTTGTTGTTCCACAATAAGGGAAGTCATAGACAAGCGTAGGTTTGGTCAGGAAAGAGAAAAATACAACTAAAATTTTGTATTTTAAAACCAGACACAAAAATACATTAGAAGTTTTCATGTTGGCTGAAAATGTTCAGAACAAATTTGACGGAGAAGAGAACTGTGAATAGACAAACACACTCTGAGACACTATTAATCACTGATATCTTCATGATGGGTTGGACTGCAGCTGCACTTTATACCTGGAGAGATGTTGTGCAGCATTAGGAGCTATATGGATGAAAAATTGTCACCCCGAGAGTTACAGTTTTTTCTGTGTGCTTTTCATTTGCTGCAAAAAAAGAACCTCACAGTTACTTGCTTGTGGTCCATATTTTGAAAATGGGATGGAGAAGGACTGCCTGTCACCTCCTGCCCATTTGCTGTGTTAAAGCAAAAGCAGCAGCTTCATAATGAATTATCTACTGCACTCCTGTCTCCACTCACTCATCAGCATCCACATCTCATATAGCTCATGCAGGGAGTATGAAGGGACTCCTTTTAAGCCCAATTTTAGCATGTAATCTGCCCATAGTTAAATTTTTTTTTTTTTTTTTTATCTGAGTGTATGCAGTAGGGAGTTTTTGGCCACTTTTCAGTTCCTGTTCAGTTTTTTAAAGTTCGGAATTAATCAGCAAACCTGGGGAAAAGCAAAATTAGGATGCTTTGGAGCTAACTCAGTCATCACTTTGACAATGAATTAGTGCCTGCTCTGACAGCTTCCTATGCCTTCTGTCCTAAATACTTTATCTACTGCATTTTGCTCAAAAAAGTCATCTCATTTCATTAGTCCAATATAAACATGACTCCTCTCCTCCTTCTTAGGTCAGAGGGAAGTATTTAACTTGCTGGAACTTACCAGCACTAATTACTTTATTCATGAAAACAATAATTTTGACAGCAGAGAGAAATGGAGGAATCTTGTGAATGTTTGGAGTCATTAAATGTACACCCAGGCACCTTCATATCTACTATTACCAATTAAGAAAATCCTGGCAGAGTACTGAGGTAACTTGCGATCCAATTCTGTAAATACTCACCCACGTGGGAAGGGTTGCACAGCAGAGTGGCCTCAGTGAGTTTACTGCCAATACCCACGTGCATTAAAAGTTCCCTACGTGCTTAAGCGCTTGTAAGAATCTTAATCTTTGCCTGTGCTGTTTGTAAGTGTCTGATAGGAAGAACAGTTCTGAGACATTTCATCACTTGTCAGATTTTTGTAAATTATCCTAGGTTTTCATTATTCCAGTAGTTTCCATGTTTACATGTAGACACAGCAGATAGGTCATGGTATTTGACTTTGCACTTCTTTTTTAATTAGTTTTGCTGACCAGGGACCCACTGTTGTTGAAACAGATGTTGCAGCCCAATAATAGCTCTCAGCTGCCAAGAGCAAACTGTGGAACTCAGCCTTCACCATGCAGAACAAATGAGTGCAATAAGAGGCCCATGAGCTCCAAACAACAGGAACACTCCACAAAATGTGTGTTTACCAGCTCTATCTGAAGGCACATAAAATTTTAAAAATACTTCTCTTTCTCATCTAAAATGTAACAAATGAGGAACTATTTCTCAAAAATGCACATAGCCCCATAGAATAAATGCATTCTCTTTGTTCCTTTGTCTTGCGTATTTGTTTCACTATCTTAATTTGGCTTCGAGTCACATGCAGCACAGATCAGACAGGCTCTTCTAGACCTGAGAAGATCTAGTGAAACTCAACCTGAGTTCTCAAATCAAGCTTCCAACCAGTCATGTCTGGTTCAGACAGGCACAAGAGGCAAAAATTAATTAGCTCCCCTATGAAAAAAAATGTAGTTTTTCTTTAGAAGGACTGAGTTACTCAGCCAAAGTGATGATGATCTTAAATCAATATCCTCTCCTGTACAACAACCAGACTCCCCTTTTTTCTGTCTTACATATTAAATTATTACTGCCCAGCCCAGTGTTTCTTTGCAACCTGCCTAAGTCTTTTATACTATGTCTTTCACCTATGAGTTATTGAGTACTATTAACCCCTCTTCTGTATAACTCATTTCGTAACATTAATAAAAATATTGCATAGATCAGGCACAGTGTTGATCTCTGGACATGTCTTTGTACCTATTTGTCTTTCAACAAGATCATTACTATCTTTCTTAGGTTGAATGGTATATTAATTTATTCTTAGACATATTGGTGTTGTAGAAATAGTGCATTTCTGTAAAGATTTCTAACCCATCTGCAGAAGTAGGACTGTCAGTAAGCATGGCTATTTAACAACAGGAGAAAGCAGTCTTGAAAAGCAGTGATGCTCATGCAGTACTGGTGGAGAGAAAATTAGGCAACAGCTTATGGTATAACATAGTGTAAAATTTCAAAACAAACCAAGAACCTATAATTCACATGGTTACAAAAATCACATCCACACAAAGTCTCAGGTATGGTTACTGTAAGGTTTAACTTAGGAAACTGTTCATTTTTTAATTATTTTAATTTATTTTGAATGTCACTGTAATTCATCCCAAAAAGTTTTCTGGGATCTCAACGTTACTATTTAAAACTATCAGAAATATTTAAAGCAGATAAACATCAGGGTGAAGAAAGGTCACACAACACAGACCCAGCTAAAGGGATAAAGGGATAAAGGGATAACTCCATCATCCCATCATCTCTTCCCACCTCATTCCTTGTGCCCATGTTACCGCTCCATGAATGGCTGCTTACAAAGGATTTAGGCAGACCGGCAGCCTACCTTGGCTCACACAAAGACCACCCAGCCTCTGAGGACAGCATGAAGGGAGCACCTACACAAACAGCCAAAGGAACCATTCATGGGGACACGTTTCCCTGCCAGGGTGTCCTTGGTGCTCAGCAGCAACAGGAATGAGCTAATGGGAACCCAACTGAATGAGGAGTCTGCTGCTTTCTCACATCCTCTGTAGTGGAAACAAGGTGGCAGTAATATTTGTATATCTATTAGATCTGTGAGATCCTGATTTTAATGGGCATTTGTGGGCACAGTAAAGACAATATGAAAAGAAAAGGATTTACAACAAATACTGGCTCAGGAACCTTTCTCTAACACATATACAGTATATAATTCTCTCCAGTAAAGCAAGTACCTCATAGATTAAAAAGCTTGTCCAGTCCTGGTCTGGAAGAAGCACAGCAGACCATGGAAGCCACAGCCTTTCCGCTCTTCCTGACAGTTTTCCCTGCTCACAGTGAATGAGAATGCTGCTCCAAAGATCATTTGCCAACCTCAGTGTTTTGATCATGTTACAGTTGCCTCTCTTTTCCTCTCTGCCTCACCAGACATAAGCTAGCAGGCTTCATTTCACAGCCCACTCTTGTCGTGGAGTCAGCAGTGAGAGCTCAACTCTCCCCTAATTCCTCGGTTTTGAATTTTTTCATTTGTAACCAACCACATCTGTGTGACACCTGACATTGGGAAGAGTTTGCTGTAAACATCCACAAAGTCAGCTGTTTTCCAGACTTTTTCGTAAAACTCCTTTGCCCTTGTGCTTATGGCAGAAACCAGTGAGACTTCTGACGGTCTGAGACCTCTGCTCATCTGTCTGGCAGACCCTGCCTCCACTTGTGCTCCCTCTACAGTGTCTTTATTCTGTGGTTCTTAGACTTGATAAAACAGTCTTAACATTGGTGACAAAGCCAACCAAGGGTGCTCCTGCTTTACCCCAGACTTAAGCAGGAATGGGCTCCAGATCAGTCAAACAATGTAGTTTCCCACTTGTAGTAGCTTCCCAGGCAGTAGGAGCCTACAACCCCCTACAAGCCAGATCTCTTTCAGGTAGCCCTATCTGTAGGTCCCAAAGCATGATGCATTCCCTTGAGAGGGCAATGGCATTTAGACAACATTTTGAGACACTGGCATGGAAACAATCCACACTCCATATTGTAGAATGGAAAGCTTTGAAATGAACTGTGGAACTTTCCGCTCATGCAACAATTTTCTCCACTGTTCTACAAAAAGAAGCAAACTCGTTTTGCTTGGGAAAGACTGCATACATGCATGCTCCAAAAGAAAAAGAGTGAGAAGAAGAAAGGAAAAGGAAAGAAGAAAGGAAGAAGGTGGGAGAGAGGGAACGAGGTAAAGAAAGAAAAAGCGAAATTAAGGGTATCTTGCATATATCTGAATGTCAGGAAAGCATCTGGGTCATGTCTATAGCAGAGAGAATAAGGATCACATTCCCAGAGACACAAAAACATTACTCTTAGGACAGAAAGTACGATTCATTTTTCTATCCAAAAAGGAAAGGTATCATTTGGCTTCCCTGCCAGCAAAGTAGACAAACTGTATTGCAGACATGTAGGTAGAAAAAAAGTTTTCTTCATTTTGCTGATGCTTGCTGATCATGTGTGGGGATGGCTCCTGGAGCATCCCAGCAGATTGGCTGCTCCTGGAGTGGGCAAGCACAGAGGAATCATCATTGCATGCCAAGGTCGAGTGTTGGACTGTCATGCAGAGTAGTTTAACACTGTAATCTTAGTCTACCAATAATTGGCCTACTGCTGGGCAAGTCTGACACAGATACTTGCCTCTGCAGGCACACTTCTGCAGTTTAAAAAGTGGTAAAGGATGTCAAAGGGAACATAATGCAGCAAGATGGGAATGGGAATCAGTGTAAAATATGAGGGCAATACATACTTGCTCATTTTTGCTTTTCTAACACAGAGCTGCAGCAGCTTTTAAAGGTATGTAACTTGTTTCTGCATATGTGTGCTTTTAAGTGCAATATATGCTCTTTACATGCATGCATTGAGCAGTTAACTTAAAAATCCATGCATTCTTGTGTGTCTTGCCTATTAAAAGTGGTTTAGAAATGAGCTAAGCTTTCCTGCTTTGAGTGTTAAGACAGTAACAAACTGAAGGCAATTATGAAGAATTCTCTTTTATTGGCAAACTCTTCCCTTAATGTCTTCCTTGAGGCTTTTGTTTTTTGGAGGGCCTTTTTTTCCTTCTTGCGGAGCATCTGGAGGAGGTCAGCCCTGCAGCCAGATTTCAGCCCAGAGAGTAGTGCAAGGCTGTTCTGAAAAGGCAGTCTCCCTGTTCCTCAGAGAATTGTCCACATTCTTCTGTGCTACAGCTAGGTGTGCAGTCAGGCATTTTTATCATTTTTCCCTAGCACTGTATTACAGAACTTCTGCATTTTTATATTTTGAAATCTATCCTGTTTCCCTGGTGCTGTTCCATTCCCGGTTGCTGGCATCTATGAACACATGTAATAAAACCCAGGAGATATTTTCAAGGACACTTGTTTTTCTTCCCCGAACTGCACTCTTGCAATTATAAAACCTTCCTTTTCCCTCCTGGCTCTGCCATGATTTCACAATACATAAGGAAAACAGTGATATAAAAGCATCTTTTCATTCCAGCATTTTCTCTGCACGGCATGCCATGGCCAGCCAGAAAAAAATCCAGAATTTTGAGTTTTTCCACCAGAGGCAGGCTCCAAGATCACTGCAAATTGCAGAGAGGGACTGAGCAGGAAGAAAGCCAACATTTCAACTGGAGGTGAAATCCCTCAGTTAGGTTAGAGGGGCATTTTCTTCAGGAATTTTGGTGAAGGTTATCTTGTAGGCATAATGACAAGAAAATTAAACAGATCATAAAGAGTAAGGTGGCAAAGTGTCTGCACTTGGATCCCAACAATCCTAGGCAGAGCTATAGACTGGAGCAGAATGGCTGGAGGGTGGTCAAGTACAAAAAGACCTGGGGGTGCTGGTTGACAGTGGCTGAACATGAGCCTGCTGTGGGCCTGGGAGGCCAAGAAGGCCAAAGGCATCCTGGTTTGTATCAGTAATACTGTGGCCAGCAGGATCTGGGCAATGATTGTCCTTCTGTGCTCGGCACTGCTGAGGCCAATCCTCAAGTGCTGCGTCCAGCTTTGGGCCCCTCACTACAAGGAAGACATTGAGGTGCTGGAGCATGCCCAGAGAATGACAGTGAAGCCTGGTGAAGGATCTAGAGATCTTATAAGGTCTTAAAAGGAGAATCTGAGGGAGCTGGGGTTGTTTAGCCTGGAGAAAAGGAGGCTCGGGGGAGGCCTTATTGCTCTCTACAACTGCCTGAAAGGAGGCTGTAGCCAGATGGGAGTTGGCCTCTTCTCCCGGGTAAGAAGTGATGGGATGAGAGAAAATGGTCTCAAGCTGCACCAGGGGAGGTTCAGGTTGGACGTCAGGAACAATTGCTTCACTAAAAGGGTGATTAAGCATTGGAACAGGCTGTCCAGAGAGGTGGTGGAGTCACCATCGCTGGAAGTGTTCAAGAAAGACTGGATGCGACGTAGTTTAGTTGAGATGGTGGTTCTTAGTCAAAGGTTGTGCTCAGTGATCTTGGAGGTCCTTTCCAGCCTTAAAGTGTCTATGATTCTATGCTATTCTGAGAAAATTCTAAAGAATTTTCACCCACCCCCACCCTCCCTCCTCCAGTGCCCATCAGGGAAATGTTTTTATAAATCAACTATTTTTTCTTATTAGAAGTGACTTGATCTATAGAACATGTAGGCCTGGGGCAATGCAGAGTTATGTGAAAGTTGATATTAGAAAGCAAGGGAAAAGAGAAAATTAAAAGCAAGATGAGGGAAGTAGATAGGATGCCAACTGTTTATGTGGCATGCCTGGTGGAAGCCAATGGGTCTTTCAACATTTATCTAAACCATTTTTATTGGATTTTTGAATGAAATTAAACAAGCCATGTTTTGTTTTGGGGAAGGCACACTGAACTCACTGTCTCCATCATACCAGCAGAATTAATCATAATTAAAATTTAAACATGAGATACGGTCTCATATTAATTCTTGGAGAAATGACACGCAGTTTTCCCTTCTGAAAATGGAAGTGTCATACTCACGTTTATAGATAAATTTCTGTTGCACAGAAACACAATGCAGCAAAGGTGCTTCCTTTTTCTCTTCTACAGATCTCCCACTACAACCTGTCCAGCACAGCCACAGCCATCACCTTGCATTTTGGTCGTTCTGTTGTGCCCACAGAGGGAGAGCCACACTCAGGTATCGCCTTGCAGAGGCACACCAGGTGGGGAATAATGCCATTAATCAATAATGTCATCCAGGAAAGAGCTCAGAATAAAATATTACGAGGTCCAAACCTCACCCAAGAGGAGGTTTAAGTGTGCTGTCTGCTGCCCTGGGCTGCCCTCTGAAGGCTGAAGTTGAATCCACAGCCCTGGATGAAAAGCTTTGGTCTGGCCCTGAGCACATTACTTGGAATGAAACTCCAAAGTTTTGCTGCTGGGGAACACTGGACAAACAAAACAAAGAGAGTGTCATTTGCAAAGGTTTTCAAGAAAAAAAAAGCCTGAGGGGGACTGTATGTGGGACAGCTGCTCTCTGCCCCTACATTAACAAAACTCTGTGACTCCAAAGAAAACTGAAATATCAAAAACTGTTTGTCTGACATACACTTTTTAAAAAGTGATTGTAGAGATTGTGAAAACAAGGGTTACTTTATAGAAAATGTTGGCACTTTATTAGTAAGCTAAAGTGTGCCATTCTGTTTTTTGTCTGCTTGAGGCTAAGACAAGTTGGCACTTTATAAGAAAATCTGACCTGTATTGCCCTGACGCTGTCCTTGCCTATGACTGCACTGCAGAGGAACATCAACTGTCCACCCTACAGCAGGTGCAGGCCTCTTTGTCCCTACCTACCTGAACTCATCTATAGGAAGGCTTTGCATACACTTACCGTGTTCATTCATCCTTTTTTCCATTCATGTTTCTCCTTATTCACATTTGTAAAAATAAACCATTTCAGCAACAGTCTGCTCATCATGAAAACAAAAGCACATATGTTTCAGTAGATATCACACGGCTTATCCTCAGCCCACATTGCTGACCAGCTATTCTACGCTATTAGAAACATGACTGAAACCATTAGTCCAATTTTAATGAACTCCATGTGCAACTTGAGGTTTTTTTTCCTAGAAGAAAATGTCTATCATATAACTGTTCACAACATAATTGAGATAAATCCCAGTTTGGACCATTTCTCAAATTTTTGGTTTAAGAGAATCCTTTCTTAAAAGACATTTGTGAAAAATAAACACAATTACATATACATTATTGGTTCTGCTTATTGCTTCCAGTAGACATTAGGAAAGGTGTGTGCATGTGTGTTCATTTATGCAATGATGCTCACAGCTACAGTGAATTATAGCATATTGCAGCCTCGAGTGTACTCTGAACCCAACTGCTTTCTCAGCCTGATTTCCTAAGGAAATGAGTCTTATATCAACATGAGATACTTCAGTAACTTCTGAACCCTTCAGCCTACTTCAGCAAAATTTGACAAAGGTGATAGAGATCTCAAAGGTAGCAAAGTTCCCACTGGTGTGGGATAACAGGTAGCAGGCTAAAAGGAAAACCTATTAATACCCTCATCCTGGGTATGCTGAAGCATGACCTTGCTGCATATTAGACTTCAGAGCATCCACGAGGGAGCCCAAATCCTGGGTTAGGCACCCAGTCTATTGGAAAACCCACCCTGAGTTTTGCGAACTACCTGCTTTTGTTTCAAAATAAATTATCAACTATCTTCTGGTGTTCTCTGTGACAAAGCCTTTTTTTCTCTCCATTAATTTATCTGCCAAAATAAGATTTCTACAGTTTACTTGCACCTCCTTTGCACAGCATGTAGGATTAAACTAGTGCTTCCGTTTCTGCACTATGTAGATGATACTAAGGTGCAGAGAGATTAAATGTGCCCCCTTGAAGTTTCTAATGGTTGACACCATTAAAAACAACATTAGAAGCTGGATCCCAAGACAGTGATGTCTCTTCTGCCTAGTACAACGATTTAAGCCTAAATGCTGTCTTCTGAACCTGATGGGGAAAAAGTAATGCTTTAGAAAACCGCAAATGTTTCTGGTTTGAAAAAAATCTCCTATTAACTTTTGCCCATGTGGATGTAATTTTACTTCCTCTCTAGTCCCATCAGCTCTGATAGCAACCCACTACACAAAATTGAACAGTTTGAAGTAGGTTTTATGTATAATTTCAGATGAAGGGTCTAGCTACTCACCGGTCTACACTACTGGTGAGCTAAACCCTCTTGTTTTAACCCTAAAAAACACTACAGTTTAAGATGCTCTCTGGGGCTGACGGGTCCTTCCCCACCTGGATCTCAAGGCAGGGGAGATTTGATCAGAGGAACAATATTGGAGCTGGTGTGTAGGAAACACAAAATAGGATCCTGCATTTTCTCTTCCCACTGTTGTTTTGTGGACTAGTATGGGGTACTAATACTCCTATCAACAAAGGCGTGTCATAAACAGCAGTTACAAGTCATGGAACTTATACTACAACATGAAGCATGGTAAGACTCTTTTTCATGGGGTTTGGACCTTGATCTGGGTGTCTAAATGCAACACGCTTGAATTTCTCTGTTTTCAGTAGGATATTGTATTTTCCCTCTTCTGTTACAGAAATTAATAACTGTTTGCAAAAGGAAACTATCTATAGATAGCAGAGTCATTACTAAAAGCTAAGGAGGGAGAAATGCCTGTAACTCTCTTAGTAGCTGACAGGTATCCCATTTGACATGTGAGAGCATAGATGTGTTCAGCTGCACATAAAACTTCTCCCTTAGTTAAGGTGCAATGATCATTTAGAAAGCAGCAGTCTGACCAAAGCTGTGCACTTGTCAGCTTGACCTTAAGGACTTGAAAAAATATTTTACCAGCAGAAGATAATGTGTCAGAAGGTTGTTATAATTCAGCATTTAACCTATTTTTTAAATTACTATGACTTGAATTGCAGTAACCCCAGCTGAGATGGGGCCCAGAGGCCAGGCACTATACAAACACCTAATAAGAAATTGCGGCTGCTCTAAGTCACATACATCCTGATCCTGCAAATGTTTAGGACTGTGTGTAACTTTACTACTGTCAGTATTAATGGAGTTGCTCCAAGAACTAAAGGTAAAGAGAAGAGACCAACAAGAGCCAGAGATTTAGAGACTGAAGTGTTTAGGTGTCTAATTCCCAATGGTCTCAAGATGTTAATGTGCATCTGGCCTTATATGACTTACTGACATTAACAAATCTAAACAGACTCAAAGTCAGTGCACACATTCACATCCTTGTCTTCCATAACAGTGCAAAGTCATTTCTAAAATGTCCTTTCTAAATGTCTCTGCATTAGCTTATATGGTAATTTTTTAACTGAAGCACCAAAAATACTTGAATACTTGTGTGCAATTTTCTTCAGTTTCTTTCAGGACAGGATGCAGTCGTGTCCCTAAAGCCATTTGCTCAGCTCTCCATGCCCTGAGATCTGTTGGTTACTTACCAAGAGAGTGAAACACTGCTCTGTTTTACTGTGCTTATCATTACCCAAAGGAAATACCTTCATTGCAGTGAGGCATCAGGCAGGGGAGAGGCTCTCCCTTGCTACAGCCACTGCCCACAGTAGTATTTCAAAGATCGCCATGGATTAAGACAGAGGAGATATTTCTTTCTCTTCTCCTGTTCTCATTCCCCCTCTCCCTTCTGGTGAGGCTGCAGGCTGAAGTCCCCCTGCTAGCCACATTCTCCTCTGTTTGCTTCCTCTCTTCTCTCACTTTTTAAAAAATATAGTTTTCTTTCAAGTCCTCTACAGTTACAGTGTTTTGGCCATCAAAGTCCCCTCCCAGCCATTTTCATTTACCTTGTGACTCTGACCCTTTGTAAGGCTGAGGATTTTCAGAGTAAACCGATCCCTGAGGTCCCCAAGGATGTTATTCTCATTTATTCACTCAGCCCTTTGAATGGAGCAGCCTGGGGTTGGCAGCGGTTCAGCAGCCCTGCATTCAGAGAGCGCACAATCCTTTTTCTTTCAGGGGCCTTTCAAAATAAGGCCCAAGGTTTGCCGAGGAGCTTGAAGGTCTCTCAGTCATGCAGCAAGCTGCGTTTCACTTCCAGCCACCACTGAAAGTGAAGAGCAGAGAAGGGATAAGAGCAAGAAGCCCACAGTAAATGAAAAGGGTGATCCCTCAGGACTATGCCTTCCTTGCCAGTGTGGCACGTTCTGGGGACATCTGTATCTGCTGCTACCAAGCTCCCCACCAAACAGGCAAGGGCCCTGCGCCCCAGGACCTGGGCGGAGCGTGGCCCCTGCAGGACACCCCCTTTCTCCAGGTGGTCAGTGGGCTGAGGGAACACCTCCAGTGCCATCTGCACATCCACCGGCAATTATTACCTCTGACAGCTGGCCCTCCTTTTCGGGAGGGAAAAGGCCCCTTCTTTGCATTTTCATTGCAAAATGTTTGGGAATGGTCCCCTGGGACTGATAAGACAGAGACACGTCTGTGAGTGTCCCAGAGGGAGGGAAGGCTAATAGGAAAAGACTCATGGTTATGTACCACTGTACCTGCCAACTGGTGTGTCACAAACGGCTAAAATTACCAGCCGGTCAATTATCTGATTAAAGAGAGCCTTTCATTTGAGATTAAAAAGAAAAGAAGAAAAAAAAAAAGAAAGGGAAAAAAAAAGGAAAATGAAAGAAAAAGAAAATCCTGGCTGAAAGCAATACCTCTGCTGGGTTACCAAACTTAGTAGACATTGCGTTCTTTGCTTTTTACTTTTGGCAGTGATGAACAGCAGAGTTTAAAAAAAATCGAGGAACTTGGGGAGAATAAATATTTTGCATTAATCAAACATTTTTCTACATCTCATTCCTCTAACACAGCATGTTCTCGTTTATCTCCCTTTTCACAAAAAGGCCTTATATTTTAAAAGAAAGAATGACTGCTCATTTTACATATTTCCATTTTAGTTCAACTGATTAAATAAGGAACCTTCTCCAGGAAAGTTATTCAGGTTTCATTAGTTTACAGTTGCCTTGGAATCCCTTTGAATTACAGCGAGCATAAATTAACATTCTGTCAGCTAACATCAGAAGTACCTCTTTAAGGCTCCTAGACTCAACAACGGCTGCTAAGGTTTGGGAATAAATGTACAATGTGCCGGGGCTTCACCAGCTGGTTAATGACCTGCCGCAGTAGTTATAGGGCCCAAGACGAAGCTGGGGAAGATTAACTAATCTGGCCAGTCACTGGTGTGCTGGCTCGGAGTGCTGAGCAGTGTGGAGTGCGTGATTGTAAATTTTATTGTTTGACCTCTGCTGAATTAGGAGCTGGGGTTTTGGGGAGGGAGAGAGGGAGGGGGCTTAATGTTTTATTAATAACGTTTCCAGCGTTTATCCTTTCCTGTTTGAGTAACTGAAAAGGTAATTTCCAAACACAGGAGTCAGCAAAGCTGAGTTTCTTTCAAAAAATGCCATTTTCTCTACACACAAATCAAACAAATATGGTTCAAGCTGCATATTCCTGCATTGCAACAGACAAAACTGGGGTCAAGTATAGATGTTCTTTTTCATTCATGTCTGTTTACATGGTTCATCCTTCAATTGCCAATCACCGAGCTACAGATGAAACCCTCCACAGAGTGCTACCTCTGCAAACCACTAGCTCCAAAAACCCTCAAAGTTCAATAAAATCTGAAACTTTTCTGGTCTCACCCATCTCCATTGCATTTGATTTCCTATCCAGGCAATGTGAAAGAGTAACAGGAATGGAGAGTGTTCATACAAGATTGGCATGGCTACGAAAAAAAATAGGTATGTTATTGTAGTTACAGTGCAGCTAAAATGAACTCCCTTTTAACACATCTTAAATCCTTTCACATTCATGCAACTGTTTACTCTGCTACCCAACCAGGGACACAGCGACAGTATCTCTTAAGCATGAAATATTTTTATAATGAAACACTCATCTTCTGGATTTCTTCATATGAAGGGGAAAAAGTATGTCTGATGTCAAACATATTTTCCTAGTTGGTTTCTACTTTGGATAGAGGAAAAGAATTGGCAGAAAATATATTAACTTTTTGGTGTTATTCAAATTGTTACAAATCCTGTCTCCTGTCTTTCCCATGGTACTGACCAGTACCAGCTTGGGTGGGCATCTGTGGGGTGACCCACCTAATGGAGGAATTGCTTCCAGTTCCAGGAGTTGGCTGCACAGATGAAACTTCAAAGCATATATAAAGTTTCCAAAGTTCCTGCATTAATATTTCCTATTCAAACTGAATGTTCCCATTAACTCTAGAAATCTGATTTCCTTTTTTTTTAATCCTTCTAAACTGTTTACGTTATGTTTCAAAATCCTCATGAATTTTAAAGTAACTAAATTCATGGCGGAGCGTCTTTAAGTCACATTCAGCTGCCTTCTCATTCTGGAAGGCTGAGTCTCAAATTTTAAACCCTTTGATGCCTGCACTGCTACTGGCAGACAAATACTCTGCCCTTCATCCTTAGTGCCCAGTGTTGTCTTGATGTTCTCTGCAGCCCAACTGGCTAATACAGTGGCTTAACCAAACCACAAGGACATCCACCCAACATCATGAATGTCAAAGCCAGGGGCTGAACTGCTCTCCTGACATAGGAAGTGCCTGGATTCAAATCCCATCTCCAGATGTCAAGATCCCATTCACCTTCCGTGTAATGTTCTTTTGTGAAAGGGTTTCCCATTGTACCTCCATTCTTTCTGTAAAAGATGAGGTGTTTTGGTGTTATTTACACAAGGTTGCTTTCCATGCAAACTGAGTGGAGAAATGCACTTAGCTCCCGACAGTTCCCTGCTTGACACTTCCAGCTTGTTAACCTAACTGGTTTTCCACTCCAAATACAGATCTTGGTGTGGTTTATTCTTTATTGTATTACTCTGCCTCTGTGCTAATCTGGGCTGCTAATCTGGACTGAGCTCCAAAGAGAAATCTGTTAGGCTGGCTATTGCCAAGGTGCTTGAATGACGCTGTGAAGAACAACAACAGGAACTTGCCAGAACACTGTCCTGCAACTGGGTAAGTTTAAAAATTATTACTAGCAGAAGTATAAGGTATGATATCAGTAGCCAGAGAAAATGAGAAATTGCAGGGTTTTATTTTTCCTTTTCCCACCCAGGATGAGTACTGTATTAGGGATCAGATGCAACTCCAAACAATGAGAGACAGAAGTGCTGATATGGATGCAACTAATGCATCTCATATTTTCTAACTTGGGAAAGGGTGCACCACCCATCTGATTTTCACAGCTTTCCCTGTTAAGAAATGACTGTCAGAGATATGCCATTCCATGCTAGTGTGACCAAAAGCATAAGGCTGTCTTGTTGCTGCATAAACACAGACAGGGTTTTCAAATCCCTACTACAGAACTTGGGAGGGATAACCATATTGTGCATTGAGAAGAGTGAGTCGCAGGAGTTTAGAATCTTGGGCACTTAAGGGAAAGGTCAAGAGTTGTTTGCATGGTGAAAGAAAGAAGGAAGGGAGGGACAATTTAAGATCACAGCCACACTGTAGAAAAATGAAAGGTTCTCTGTTACTGGGTAAACAAACGGAACTGTAGAGGAGTGGGAAAGAGCATGTGAGCCCTTAAAAGAGGAACCAGAGCAAACTCAGGGAGTGAAGGGAGCTGCATGCAATGGAGATGAGGACCAGGAGCAGAGAGTTACCCAGTGTGAGAGCCAGATGTGCTATGGGCAGGGGCAGCTCTAGGTTAGATGAGAGGAAACTGTGGGAATATAAACAGCAATGAGCAGCACCTGCACATCCTTCCCCTTGCCACCTGCTACACACATAGCTAGAGAGAGGCAGGATAATGTCCCCCAGGCACTCAGAAAGAGTCACATGTTTATCTAAAAAGTGGAAAATGAGGCTGAGACAGCAAAAAGACATCCTTCCTTTCCCTGTCATGCCTACATTGAGCCCTGCTCCTCTTCTGCCTCCTTTTGATTTTTATCCAGTCTGCCCCTTTAAAAACTCAGAGAGCCCCGTCTGAAGCTGAACTGGCTGTGGGAAACTGAGATATTATAGAAACCCCTCACTGCCAATTTATTAATGTTACTGAAACGTCTACACTCAGAATAGATATATTGCTACAAGGGAGGCCTTCATGCAGCCAGAATCAGTACTCATGGCTCTGCTGAGATGTAATCTACCACTAAATGCACCGCTTAAACAAATGTTTGCTTTGTAGGGCAGGTCCCCGCTGCTGGCCACTACAGCAGTCCAAAAAGCAGCACTTTCAATCCAGACACCCATGGGCAGATCTGGAAAATGATCAACTACTTGGGAGTATTTAGTCATGGTTTTCTAAAGCCAAGCCCAGCTCTCTTGTGATGCAATGTGGCTGAAGGGTGACATGCCCATCCGTGTCACCATGCCGTGGCACTGCGTGCTGGAGTGTGCCCAGCCAGCTCCCAGTGCCCAGCTGGGGCAGCACAGGCAGTGCCAGCACCAAAGGGTGTCTGGAACAGGAATGGGCGCATGGTGCTGGAGGTTATTTCACAGCCTACCAAGGTGTCTTGGCTCTTTCATCTATGAGACGACTTCTGAAGAAGGCCAGGATGAGGAGAAAGAGGCTGTATCATTCTGTTACTCTCAGGGATGAACAGTTGGACAAGGAATTGGCTCAGGCACAAAGTGACTACCCAGGAGCTTTGTTTTACAAAGGAAAACTACTCTAAACTTCCCCAGTGGTAGTCCCTCACATCTTGGAACCATGAGTTAGTGGCAAATGCAAAACTGAAGCTCACTGAGGGAAAAAACATGTCCCAGTAGCGGCCAGAAAGATTATAAGATTTAAAGAGTCTTATGTATGGAAACATATTGTCAATTTTTCAAAGATCCCATGAAAAAGAGCAGGGCTTTATCAAAACTGGTTCTTTATAGCAAAACACCTGTTCCTCTGATCACTTCTTTTTATGACTCCCTGAGTTAAGCAGAGATTATAAGTCCATTGCAGAGATGAGCATCAATTCTGGAGATGGATATTCATGCTCACAAACTGGTGTAGGATCAGGGCCTCTTTCTTGTCTCAGTTCTCTCACACTGTGCAACTTTTGCAGTTTCTGTCCAAGCACTTTGATGTTTCCTCACTGATCTCTTGAACTTAAGACTAAAAGGGGTCATTAGATGTCTACTTGACTTCTTGACTATAGAAGACCTGAAAATTTTACTGCCTACATCTGGCTTGAACTCAGTAAAATGAATATGACTATTATACATTTTCCAGAAAATAAAGATCCATGCCTAATCTGAAGTTGGCAAGAAACAAACTCTTTCTTCCCTTAATAGCTTCTTTCAGTGGTCAATCCCCACCTTCCTTAAAAATCTCCTCTTGTTCCTACCTTCTTTTACTTTAAAACCATTGTCTCTTATCCTATCACAGCAGGCTCGGCTAAGGTTATTTTTTATAATCCTACAGTGCCATTATCTGCTTGTTCTCAGCTCTAGGTGTGCTTGGATGGGTACAGACACACAGGCAGTACGAGGTTTGTAAGTTGAAATGTGTCTTTCCTTAGGCAAACTACTGTAATCGGAAATGGCTGACAAGCCCCTCTTTGGTCTGAAATAGAAGCAGCAAGCTATAAAATTAAATGTAAGTTGAGAACAATTATCCAGAGCACAGGAGGAGTTCAGAAGTCCTTATGCATGTGGGAAGGGCACTTTTTCATATGGTTTATTTTCTTTTAAATATGGGAAAAATATGGAGCAAAGTAGAGTTATGTTACTGTAGCCCTCCCCAGCAGCCTTGCAATGCCAGAGACAAGGAAAGTCTCTACCTTCGGTGTAAGCCTACAGCGGGCTGTGCAGCTGGGATTTGTCAGCATGTCAAACAAAACGCAACCGCACGCCTTTCAAACTCATTCCACGGGGGCCTTCGTCTCTCAGTGGCACAGCCACATCCAGGCAGGGTGGTTTGCAGGGGGAATAGTTGGCAAGCTTTGTCTAGGGCACACTGCTGAAGAGCCGAGTGCCATGCTGCTACAGGCATCTCTCGTGCAGCTCACTGGTATAGGATTACTGTTAATATGCTTATTCTGTCTCTGTTTCTCCTACAGCAGCCTCGGGATCTTAACCAAAGCAATAGAGACAACACAGAAAGAGAGGATTTGGGAGGGCTTGAATGGCAGAAGTCTGATGGGTTCAACATGGGAAAAGTCAGACTTTCAGAAGTGCTTTTGAAAATCTTGCTCACCATAGCCAATGCTGCAAATCATGTGCTCTCAAGGAGCTGGCCACATGTGTTTAAGTGCACTGCACTTAACTATTTTCAGTCATAAATATGTTTAAGATTGGTGTTACAGTAGCCAGCACCACAGTAAGAAGATTGATCATTATGATCTTATGTATCTTAGGTAAAATATCTTATGTAAAGCACGGTAAAATCAATACCAATAATCAAGTATTCACACCAAGAACCTATAAATAGCGCTTTTGTAGTCTTTATTCTGTAGTAAAAGCAAAAGGTAAATTATCATGCTGATAAAAGTAAGACACTGTTAGCAGCTCTCCTTTCTTGATGAAATCAGAACTGAGAAGCTTTAATTCTCTGAGGTTCTTATTTGTTGTTTTTTCTTATTTTATTTCTCTTTTATTAACCTCGTCCAGCTGTCACAATTTATGACAGGCTTAGAAAAAGTCAAGTGTAACTAAAGGCTCTGCCAGAATTATCTCTGTTGGTCTCACTGTCAGTATGACACTTTTCACTTGATTTTTATCTGACACAACCTGTGGAATAGACAAAGGAAATCTCTAGCACTGAAATTCTCTGACAGGAAGTATCAAACTGCTTTTTTATTTTCAGAAGAGACTAACAGAAACTGTAGACAAACAAAAGAGAAATATTGTCCTATTAATTTATGCTAACAGAATCCAGTTAATTTTCCACTTAGATGGATTTTATTTTGCATGAAGGAGACCAAAGATTTATCTACTGCAAATGGACTTCTGATAGGATCTTAACCTGCTGAGACTGAAGATACTGAGAGGGCATATGATCCAAGGTAGTTTTATTGTTATAGCACAAAACATAGCTGGAAATGGCAAATGATTCCCTGTGAGTTCTTGCTGCACAAAAGTGACTTGACCACACATGTAAAAACTCGGGACAAGAGATAATAGCAAGTAACTCTCTCATATGGGCTTTTTTTCGTAGTTTTTCATTGTGTTAACCTAGCTCAGAGAGACAATCTTAATTCCAGTATGGTTTCACAAAAGTTTCGTTAGCAGGCCAAGGAAAGGCTGATCTGCTGTCTCTCATAACCTCTGACAGCCTCCAAATGATAATCTTCAAACTTAGCTTCACTGCCACGGAAGCTGCATGCAAAATTTCCACTTTGTAAACATTTTTCTTCTGCAGATTAATATTAGAAGTGAGGCTGGATTCAAGAGCTGACCTATTTCTCCTTTTCTTAACTATTAGGGAAATTAAAGTCTGAACTTAGAATCTGTTCCCTTGACTGAATCAAAGCCACTGAACAACAACCACATGGAAAGTTTTTGGATGTGGATGAAGATTGTGGCTCAGGCTCTTTCCCCAGAAAACTGAGTGCTAAGTAATCGTGCACAAATCTCCTTTTTCTCTTATCCATTCCATCAAAATACACTTTAACAATCAAAACTAATGTTTCATAACTACACATTGATGAAAGGCTTACTCCTATAAACAATATCAGGGAATATCAGGGAATATCATCAACAACATTGTTTTACTTTATAACAGATGTGTACTTTCTAATACCTTTGGATGAGTCCATAACTCTCCTGAAAAATAAGAATATTGTTCTCTAATTTTAGGTTGCACTTTTTATTACCAAGGTTTTTTCTACCTTTGAGAAGATGAAGTCAGTCCTCATAAAGTTGTGTCCTTAAATGTTCCCGACTTTACACTTCAAGGAGATGCAATGACTCCTGTTAGAGCTTTGCAGTGTAAAGCAGCCAAGATACTGCTGTGTCCCAAACCTTACTGCACCTGTGTCAGGAGGCTACCTAGAAATTTCCAGGTGCTAGAGAGCTGATGGTTCCCCCTTCACAGTGTCTTAATCCCTGATGAATGTTTAGCTTCTAAAGTGAGTAAGAAGAATAGCTGACTCCAGCCATGGCTCTAAACCAGATGTGATTATGTCTCACTAAGATGTATGATGTGCAAGGTTTTAGCACAGTGTTTTGAGGGTATTCTTACAGAAGGAGGAAGGTAGAAGCCAGGAACACGTTATAAAAACCACAATAAATAAGTGAACCACTCTTAAGCAGGAGAGGAAAAGAAATGGTCTGGTCCCTTGCAAACACACTCCTTAGTAAACAAGGCAGGATCACTCCTCCCTGAGTAGAAAGGGAGCATGAAAGTGGCTGTTTCAAGTTGTTCCACTGTTAATAACAGAGACAGGAAAGATGTGACCAAAATCCTCCCAAATCCATAAGCTGCATGAAAAAGTGGAGCAGCTAAGGGGGAATCATCACTGTCAAACACAATCCTATCAAAACAGATGGGTAGGGACAAAGCTGATGTTATCTCCTTACACACACGGGCACTTGCACACACACATGTACATGCACACATTCATGCACGCTCTGCCTTCCCCTCCCTCAGGAGGGAAGAAGCCACTCTCCCAGTCGGGATGCTAAACAGTGATCAGTACTCAGGGCTGCCAGCAGCTCCGGGTACAACCTGTGTGTCCCCCTAAGCTGCCATGCTGGTCTTCATCCTTAGGGGGCTGCCAGGCTCCACCTCAGAGCCAGCCTGAGCACTGATTTTTAGGATAACTAAAATTTTTTAATGTAACATTTTTAATACAACTAAATTTGGTCATTTACTTTGGAAAAGAAAATCCTTTGGAATAACATAAACAATGCCAGCACTATATATGAAGTATTGGTAATATGGTGACACTTACCTTAGATAACCAGCCAAAGAAAGGACTGACAGAGATGTGCTGCTTGGTAGAAGAGTTTTTCTGCTACTCAACAGAGCTGAGTGAATAACTGAATTTTTGTTTGTCTGAACTCCTAATTAAAGCACTGCCAAAAAGGGGAGGAGAGTGAGAAAGGACAATATTTTCCTCCAAATGAAATTGATTTTTAGGAGATTCCTGCGAAATTGAAAAACTGAAAATATTTCCATTACAGTTTAGTTCTTTTGAACAGAAACAGGGCATTTGAAATAAAAGGCAATGTTTTGGCACCATGTATAAACATGCCTTTTTCTTTTTTGTTTAGTTCCATAGAAATTAAGGGAGCATCTTCCATACTGAAGTATATTAGGAAGAATTATTTTGGTGAAGTTGTCATCCCAAGGGAAAAATATGGGTGCCCTCACTCTGAGCATCTCAGACTCGATTCCTGCCCTTTGCTGAAGGAATGGGAACATCATCATTTCCCTGATGTGTATAGGCACAGTGTGGTGGAACTCGCCATAACCAAGGGAGACTGCTCCAAAAATCACCACTTTTCCAAACATTGGTACCATGAAGCTGGATACCAATGAACTTGTTCAAATAAGGCAGTTTAGCAAACTCAGATTAATAGCAGCAGAGTGACAAACACCCTTTTCTGGTTTATTGCTAGCAAAAGGAGACCCTGCCCGAGACAGCAGCATGTCCAAAGGTGTTGTGAGATGGTCTCTTCAGGTGGGTACCATCAAGTATGAGCCACTATCTGAGCTGTATTTGTTACACATCTGTTGCAAGTGATACTAACTCCAGTGTGTTTAGTGCATCCTGGAAGGGCCAAGGAGTTGTTTTTGGAGGCAGCTGCTGAGGCAAGCACAGTGTGACTCACCTGGCAGTAGGTTGGTGGATCCACACTCTCCTCTGTCCTTTTTCCAACAGCCTATGCTGTCCAGGCTTCCCCTCTTTTCCATCTCCTCTGCCCCTCTCACAGTGTTAGTGTGACATGAGAAAAGTGTTTTAAAAAGCTGGCACAGAGTGTGAGATTTTATTTTGTTTCTTGTTTCAAGGAATCATGACTATAATACAGTGGGAAAGCAACTTAAAATTTTTTTTTATTAGTTCTCACTGGAAGACTTATTAAGAGCACAAGTCAGTAGAATTATTGCTTGTGCTGTGTAGACATCAGTCAACTAGACAGTAGAAATAGCTCATTTTACATTGGCCCCAAATGAAGCGGTGGCTCCATTCTGATTATATGGATGTGAAATATCTTCAGTATGGCACATTTGATTTTTAAATGTAGTGAATGAAAACACAAAGTAAGCTCAACACTAAAATTAATCAAGTTATTTTATTTGGACAGGAGTTAAATTCAGTGTGGAAATACTTCCCATAATACAGTAAAATATAAAAGGAGTTTTATATAGCAACATATCTTTTATGTGCATAAGCATATATGCACAAACATATCCAAAGGATGCATATATGCATATATAGATATAGATATAGATATATAGATATATATAGATATATAGATATATATATACATACATACATACATACACATGACTGCAGAAATATATAAAATATTGAGAAGACAGGGAATTCTTACTGAACCTTAACAAATGCACTTTAATACAAATATAATTGCATCTACACTGGACAGCTTTGAATACAAAATCTACTTTCTAACATGGATCTCTCTTCTTGCCAATTAAAATGAGAAATCTTCTTTTGAAGAGTATCCATTTACACCCCAAGTTGCTAAGTTACAGAACAGAAGGGTACTGTTATGCACATCTTGTTTTCAGAGGCCACACCTCTTATCCAAGGACACCAGCAAATATTGGTTTAGTTTTTACCTTTGAGAGCCAGTCGTTTACTGGAGATCTTGAAATCCTATTCAAGCAGGGGGAATTTTGCTATTAAAAAATAAAAAAAAAAAAGAAAAAATATTTTATTCACAATCTATATTGTATACTGGCTATAACCTAATTCTATCATTCCAAAATGCAACAGTAGAAAAACAAAAGTGTCTTTTGCAGTTGTTTTATTTTTTTTTCTACACAGGCTGGCACCCTGGTTCTGTCACACTGGTCCTGCTCTTTTCATTTCCCTAGAGCATTTCTGCAATGGTTCACACCTAGGGAATGGCTGACCCAGTGACCTGTAGCTTTGACTCCTGCTACCTCTTCTGAGGGGAACCAGAAGTGCACTTCTAGCCTATTAGCATCACTATTAGCCAGCCCCATAGAAGAAAAACATGACATACCTGTGGTTTTAAAAGTAAATCTCAGCTACAGTCCTTGCAGAATGATTATGTGAACAGCCCTATAGGTTTTAGTGTCTGCATCACAGAGAGCCACAACAATGTATAGGGTTCTTCCAGATTTCACCCCTAATTTACTGGGAATAATCTGCATAGATGAGGATTAGTGGATCTCACTCTGACACAGTAGCACAACTCAATCTAGAAGCTGTAGCAGCATGGTAGTATGTGATTCACTGCAACTTAGCTGCTTGCAATGAAACAGACATTTAATTTGTAGGCTAGAGGAAGCTTATTTGCCAGCTCAAAGGGAGGAATGGTCAGTCTGGCCCTCAAAGATACAATAATAGATTGTGTGTACCAGATCCACAGTCCCTGGGTACCTTGTAACTTCTGCTAGATCTGTGGTCCACACACAACTGATGGCTGCAGAGTATCTGCAAGGGTGATGGCCACAGCATTGCGTCACAAGGTGCTGCTTTACGTCTGTGTCCCCAGCTGCTAGACAGCAGGAGAAAACTGATAAATGTGGGTGAGATTTCTTCGTGCTCTATTTTCACTTGCTTTACTTGCTATAGAAGCAGTAGGTGATGAAAAGGGCAGGATGAAAAGTGATGTGTATGGTTGTGAAAGAGAGAGAAAAATACAGCTGGGCATCTCTAATGAGGTGCAGTCCAGTTTATTAAAAAAACCTAAAAATTGTTGGGCTGTGCGCCCTAGAGCAACACAGACCCAGATTCTTTGCAAACAGGAACTAATTGCTAAAAGCTCTCCAGAAGATTTTTTTTCATTCCTTTCAGTTAGCATTGGCAAAGATTTAGAAATTTCATCAAGAGGAATGATCTCTTATAAGTCCTTCTTTCTTAAATCTTTTTTCCCTCTTTACTGATGTGAGGATTGGCACCAATTTAAGCAACTTCTTTCATCTCTGAACATGGGCTTCCTTAAATTGGTTTAACAATTTAATCCATTTAGCTGAAGTCCAATCCAGTCAAATCCTTTCAAGAATTGCATGGAACAGACCCTCAGTGTTTTACCCAAACCACTGCTCCACTAGCAACTTCAGTCAACGAGCTCAGGTTGCTCCTTTTGCTGCTAACACACCCTGACACCCTCAGCTGACTCTGGGATGACTTAGGGGGTCTTTTAAGTTGGTTTACAGTGAGAGAAAACTCAGTGTCTCAGAGGTTGACTGTGGCTCTACAGGTATGCCGCCTTTACTTATACCTACATGAAAGCTGTTAAAATAGAGGCAATCACAAGTGGCCTCCACAAAATCTCTGTAGCATAGGGCCTGCACAGCACAGCAACACCACCATTCCAAAAAGTCATCTTCCTTCAGAGCTGTCCATAAATATCACCAATATTGCAGGATTTTATTGCGGGTTTTTTCCCAATCAATTGCTCAAATAGTAGAAAAGATGACTGTCACCCTGGTGTTTTGCCTGTGTTATAAGGAAAGAAAGAGAAGGGAATTTATAGGTCTGCTAATGTTTTGCCTGGTTGGGCAGCAGCACTCTGTGAGCTTTGCTGGGTGCTGAGGCACGTGGGAAAGCCCATTGTCACTGGCACAGCTTGGGACCAGGCTGACCCTTTGGCTCTTCCCATCTGCCCCTTCCAGCCTGCAGCCTGCAAATTACAGGCTGCTCTCCCACTGCAAAACACACATGCTCCCATCCCCCAAGCTTGTTATGTTATTTTTATGTTCATGAAAACATTAAAGTCAGGGTAAAAGGGACAAATAGTCCAGATTTGAAGATTTTCCATCTAGACCAAAAAAATGCTGCATGGCATGTGTGTTTAGCATTAGCAGGAAAATAAATGTGCTGTTTTCAAATTTTTGCTTCAGGGTCAGCCAACATCAGTCTACCATGTAACAGCTTTGAGGGGGGAAAAAAAAGCTTCACTTAAGGATACATCTGCCAGAGTAAACAGTGCCTCAAACCAGGGAAATCTAAAGCACATGCCTTATTGTCAAGTTTGGTTTAACTTGTTTTACAAATCAAAACAGCAGCTCAGTTTTTAAAACCTATTTTTAAGTCCACTAGTGTTTTATCAAGGAGTATAAAGACCTACATTACTGTTTCAGTCCTCGTATTTTAAATCAAATATGATGTACCAATTTCTTTTCCATGAATTAATGTCTTATCCCATTCTTACGTGCAGCTCTTCCTACCTCTTCATCCTTTCTCATAAATCAGAGGATAAGATTCCCCATTTTAACTGTCCTGATATACCCTGTGCTTTGTGGGCAATCTTTCTGCAGCCACTGGGGCTTCTCGTGAAGTATGTTAGTGCTCCCTGTAGGGTGAGAGCAACTGGTCCTCAATCCATGCTGGAAAAGCACAACATTTGCATGAATTTGTGTGAATAGGAGGAAGTTTGTGCTCATTATTGACTTCTCCTTAGGAAGCAAAGCACATATCAAATGAGAAACCTCCCGCACTGAGGGTATGTGCAGACAATTCTTCTGATTAATGTGGGAGTATTTGCATGCATATCTGAGGGAAGAATTTGGCTCTTCACAGTTAAAATAAAACACTGAAGAGTATTTAAGGAGCAAAACCAAGCCTGGAATGTTTTGAAGGCATTTCCAAGAACCCCTTAGAAAGGAAAAAGTCTTTGCCAAACAGAGACAAACCTCATCAAACCCTATAGCTTCCTTACAACATTTATTGTTTCTGTTTCCCCACAAACCAAGCCTCAGCAGGTAATTCTGCTTTCTTGCCTGTGGCTGAAGTTCCATGATTATTTTATTCCAGTCTGAGCCATGTTGAAAGAAGGTGGGTAGGGTGGTCCCTTCCCCCTTTTTCATCTACCCAAAGCTACTTGTGCCCTTGCAGATGTGAGTAATTTTTTTGGTTCTGCAGGGAGCTGGACCACGGAATAGATCCAGCTAAAAGTCTGCTTTCCCTCACCCAGCCCTCCACTGTGCCTTGCTCCTCCAGCACTTCTGGATGAGCAGCAATGTGAGCACAAGGAAAAGATGTGGATATGTGACCAGATTAACAGGAAAAAGGAGCTGGCATTTTCCTCACAGCCCCTCTACACAACACTGGCTGAAGCAATCATGCAACTTTGGCCTAAATCTAAGGATAGTAGGTTAGTATCAGTCTCACTCAAGAACTGTTCTAAGACGAGTGGTGTTTAAACACTCTGCAGGTTTTCCTTGAATATAAACAAGGTCCTTATTTAAAAAAATTATATTTAAATATTCTATTTCTATGTCTGAAGTGTCAACAACACACACTGATGCACAATCAATAAGGGGAAACTTAAGTGGAAATATATTCCTATTTATTGGTGTATGTGGTGTTGAATCAGTTATGTGCAACATGGCTTAGCATATCTATTGGGAAAGACCAATTTGGTGATATCAAATTAAATTTTCTCTTTTTTTAGTGTAAACTTTTACATTTGTTAATTTTATATGAGTAAAATATACATAGTTATCAGGCAGTCTACTTCACTATGATTGTGTGTTTTGATGTCATGGTGGAGCACTGAGAAAGCATTGGATGTCACCAGAATAATAATAATTCAGTTTTAAAAAACCTCTAAATATCAATTATTTACTATATTATCCAAAGCAAGCAAATATAAAAGATGGCCCATTTTATACGAAAATCTATTAAAACTGAAGCCAGCTCTCTGAATATCCAAAGCATTACTTAACTGACATAAGTTCAAAAGGTAAAGAGAATAAAGCCATGCTTAATGGCCAAATGTTGAAGTTCATTCAAATCTGTGAGCCATTACTAACTCCAGCAGGGCTGGTTATGTGTGAGTGACTGCTCACCAATACCAATGGGTGTCCAACAGGTCCCATATCTTTCAATAAAACTGCAGCAGATGCAGTCATTCAGGTGTGAAGCTGGAGTGAGATCAAAAATTTGGCTTCAGCCAGTATGTTAACAGGAGTGGTAACAGAAGTATTGACTGTAGCGTGCAGCTGGGTGCAAGGAACAAATGCAATAAAGGATGCTGGCGTTCTGTGAGATGTTCTATTATGTTGGCTGGCAAGGCAACAGCTGTGGCTATTGGAGTTTTTGCTGTGGATCTGACAAGTGGAGGATCTGATTCCTGCCCAACATCAGCCAGACTGTTCTGAGATGGGAGGAAATGTAACTTTTTAAAAAGGTTGGTGTTTGAAATGTTTTGTCTCTCTTGGGCAGCAAGAACGACTGATTCATCTTCCCAGCATTCTTGTGAAAATTGCTTAAATGACACTTGTTGGGGCCTCCCATGAAGGAACTTAGGAAGGTACATAACTCTCCAGGAGCACCCAAAAATGAGTAACCTCACCAGGAAAGTTCCAGGATTTAAACAAAGGGGTCTACACAGACATGATTCTACGGGAGGGAAAGGGGAGATGGGGGACACAGTTAAGTAGCGGTTTGGAAGGGGTGAACGCTCAGTAGGAGAGGAGATCACCACCTCCTGGGGCAGCTCTCGGCTCAGTGCTCCCCTGGCTGGCTGATGAGGTCACCAGCAGAGCCTTTTTTTGCCCCTGCTGATGTCCCAGACAAAGCCAGTGTTGGGTGGCCATGGCTGGGAAAGGAAACCTCACCCGGCTTCTCGGGACAGTACCTGTCAGCCTGCATGAGAGATGGGGCCATGCCCTGCCCAAGCATATCTGAGGTGGCCCAGCCATCACTCCTTATCACCAGGGCTCAGCATTTGGGTGGGTTTGGATGCTCAACCATGTTGAGCTTCTCTTGAGAACTGCCCTGGGTGTGCTTTGGCTCCCTGCAGAGGAGTGGGTGACCCTGAGCACTCACAGACAGTATTCATATTCCAAAATGAAGGTCATCCCTCACCAGTTCCTTTTTCCTTTTTTCTGTGTTTTTCCATTTCTTCTATGTCTTCCAGTTTGGATCTTGTACTTCAGTCCCAAAAGCTGCACTTCCTGCCTGGAGGCAACATCCATCCCATGCATGGGTGAAACAGATGGTGGACACAGATGGTAATTTCACCCCATTATTTAGCAGCTGTAAAAGGAAAAATTACCTCAGCCAATTGCCTGCATACAAATGGCCCCAGCTTACCCACGCAGTTCCTTTTATTTACTAAAGATATTGGCAAAGAGCCGCTTCCCCATCCAGCAAGTCTCCATCCATCTGGAGGTCTGGGCTGTCCTCACACCTAGTGCTGACAGCAAGTGTCTCAGTCTTTCAAGGTTTCAGGCCATTAAGGACTCCAAAGAAATAGAAACTACTTTCAGGGCAGGCTCAGTTTTGTCTGTCCAAGAACAACACAAATGAGGTGTGGATCCGATCAGCTACATACATTCCTGTCATGATGGTGTCATATGTAAACAGCTTGTTCAAATCTACTCATTGACTGCAGTCTTCTGTCATGTTTGTGGAGGAGGCCGTGGAGAACTTGGACAAATGTCTTGCAGCAGTGCCTTGTGGAACAGGATAGCTGAGACACCAGCCCACTTGGATCCCTGTGCAGAAAGCCTTTGTTGTCAAGAGCCAACATCTCTCATTTTGCTTCAGACTCAAATTTAATATGCAGACATTCAGCTCAGAGGAAGCCTTTTAACAGCAGCTGGCCATTTTAATTATAGAAAGAATATAAACAATAAATTTCTAATATTAGATACATTTCTCACAGTCCTTGTTTCTGAAAATAATGTCTTAGGACCATATCCAAGCCCCACTGAATCAGTGGAAAGTGTCCCACTGACCTCATTGTGATTGGATCAGGGCCTTAGTTTCTTAAAATAAAATTTTACAAGGTACAGCCTAATCCTATTTCACATATTTTTAGTTAAATGGCTGAAAGGGTTTTTTTCTCTCCATTAAGTTCCATAGAAAACCAAGACACAGCCACAATCTTGGCACCAAACATCCTATAAGGAATTTAAATACAAATAAGGCGTGGGGTTGAAATTGTTTTACACTTGGGCTTCAAAATGGTGGGTTCAGGGCACAGGTCCTGGGAGCAGCCGTGAGGGCCCAGGTGGCTGGCAAGGGGTGGCTCACCTTCCCCTGTAAAAGCAGCAGTAAGCCAAGAACAAAGCTGCAGGCTGTGCTCCAGAGTGCTTACCAAATTCCACCAATATTTCATTTGCTTAATTTTTCATATGTAGCCAAGCTCTAGGCAGCTGTAAGGAGCTAGAGCTACCAAAACACTGACAAGCTATGCCTGTGGTATGTCCAGCCACACCAAGCCTAGAAAGCAATAAAGCACTCCCAAGAACATCTGATTTTGTGACTTTCCAGCCCATAAAGTTTCAGATAAGCCTTAGATAAGTAAATGGGGGAGGCAGGAGGAAGATATCCAAACACAAGTGGATATCAAGTATCAACCTGCTCCTGCTCCTTTTATTCTATCCCCATCCACTGGTGCAAACTGAAAAGGAAATGTATTGGAAAAAGCAGGGAGGTTGCTAGGAGCAAGCAGAGTCAGTCACATGCAAAGAGGTTACCCTCCTTCATCCAGAGGAAATCCCCACCTTCATCACTGCAGTAGCAGCCAGGCCAGCAGTCAGAGACCCCCTGCACTAATATCTACAGCATGGCAAAAGTTGTCATTTTTAGAAGATTAAAAGCCATAAGGGTTTTTAAAGAAGAGAAAGCAAACCACATGAAAAAGAAAATCATGAAAGTGAAAAAATATAGGTGACACAAATGGAAAGGTAATGTTCCCAATACACCCAGTTACTGCCACAATATTTCTGCTTTGCTTTGGTTTGGTTTAGTTTTAACTCTATGATCTCATGTTACCTCTTGTGAAGTTTAAGGACCCTGTTCCTAGCTGTATGAAATCCTGTACCACCCTCCTGGCAACGCTGGTCAGCCCTGCACACTCAAAGGCAGTACAAAAGCTGGGGCAAGAGTGGTACTGTGCCCCAAAGCAGAGCTGCCCCAGTCAATGCCATCTTTAGAAGGCCTGGTACAACCCTCCAAAATGCAGATATTTTAATGGTATCTGGATATGGAGTTCAGATAAAACACAAGCAGCCTGGGTTGCAATTAAAGTGCACTCAAACCTGACACATTCAAAGAATATTTTGACACATTGGTGTGCAGATATGAATGCCATCGGTTAGACGAAAGAGAAGGGGCTAGAAAAACACCAGGAAGACAGAATGAATCCATGACAGCACCATCCAATTTCACCATCAGGAATAATGTATTTATTTTATGCCTGAGCCAAGATTTAAATTGCCAACAGCTTTGTCATCATACCCTTTCACCCCGGCTCACTTTTGCATACAGCATATCACAAGACACAACAATTCATTTTCTCCTGTCTCACTTCCTGTCAAAACCTCCTGCATGTTGCGTAGGGATTTCTTGCCCCATAACTGGGGATTAAATAGGCAAGCGATCCAACAGTGCAGTCCAATGCACACTTTGTTTGATATTTCCAGCTTGTGTTAGCCTGGTCTTGCCTCCACTCCCTTGGCCTTATGAACACATGATCATATTTTAAAATCAATTTTAAGTTTGAAAAGTATTTTCCCCTAAGCTGAAGAAGATCTGAATGGCTGCTCCTAAACTGGGGCCTGTTCTAAAAGTAGGCAAGTCTGCCCGGGGAGCCCTCCAAGCATGAGATGCTCATGGGCTTTTTCCTCTGCAATATCTGCATAGACCCACTAGGGCCTAACAGAGGAGGGAAGAGCCCATCCTAGGAGCTTGGCTGCCCAGATCCTCTGAGGCAGCACTGAAGCAGCCCCTGCACCTCATCCTAAGATCTGCCTCTCCTAAGCAATTTAGGAAAGGAGTCATATAAACAGCAGAAGGGCTAAAAAATATGCTTTAAAATAAGATACACAGAGAACAGATTCTGTTGTCATCAAAAAGAATATTAAGGGTGACTCTTGTAAGATGAGGCACTGATGTGGGGGTTGAAGACAGAATAGATTTTTAGATGACCTTGCCTGGCAGCCCTAAGATTAGCTCAGCTGGTGATGGCTTGGTGCAAATAATGCCAAGGTTGTGGGTTCAACCCCCAATATGGGCCATTCACTTAGGCCTTAGACTCAGTGATCCTTGTGGGTCCCTTCCAACTCAGAATATTCTGTGACTTTTCTCTGATACTTCTCCTGAATCAAATTACCTCTCAAATTAATCCTGACTTTGTGTCAATGAGACATTACTATTTCCAAGCTTATTTGGGTGGTTGGTATTGAACAAACAAATTAATTAAGATGGCAAACAAATTAATTAAGATTTATTCTTGGCACGCATTCAAAGGTTTATTCAATGATCATGAACTTGTGGTTTCAGGAGAACAACTGGTCACTCCAGTTCCACTGTGCTGCCCCAGTTCTTGGATTAGGTGACTTAACCATCCTTAATCTTTTTTTTCCATGAAATATTTTCATTCAGTTGACAAATACATGTTGCTATGCAAAAGAAGCAGGTTTGCAACTCTGCTAGAACTGACCCTCTGAAAGATTTGTGCAACCACAATATACATTTGCAGAGAAGTGCACATTAAGCAAATGAAGATGCTTGGAAATGAAGCCATGGGAAAAGGTTTCTAGATGTCATTGAAATGTCTATAAATAGGTTTTCTCACTGCTTACCCTAGCGGTTTAGCAATCCAGACTGTGGGTAACATTTTATGTCCGTGTAAACTATACCATTTCCATTGGCATCACAGGGGATGTGACACTGAACCCAATGCTAAATTTTGCATTTTTGTGTTTAGAATTTGCAGACAGGAGAACAGACATCTATTTGTAGTTCTACTCTAGCCATTTTTAACAACAATGTGCAGAAAATTTAAGCTATCCATATTCACCAGCAAGAGGAAATGCCTCATAAACTCAAAATGCTACACTAAGGACTCTTTCAGTTTTACTTCTCTAGTTCCTTAAAGAATGCTTTGTTTCCACTGCTGTCTTGTTACCATTCAACCCTGAGAAATACAACCTGCATGCTTTACCAGTCTGACCACCCCCAGGTACGCTTACAGCCAAATATTGCTTCCCCTTCCCTTTTCAAAACAAACATCCTCTCACTGCTCCCCGCTTGCTGCTCAGAAGACCCTACAGAAGAGACCAGGATACTTTGCAGATATTTGACAGCCAGCACAGCAGAGGCATGGTTTTTTCAGAGGAGAACCTACAGAAGCCTGAAATGTGCTTGGCACTAGAGTACCTGGCAGGATGGGGCTCCCACCAGTCCCAAGGGCCACTCTTGGGTGGAGGTTAACCTGGGACCAGAGATCCCAGAGCTCTCTTGAGCACTCTTCAGACCAGCCATAAGGGGAGCAGTGGGCAGCAGGGAAGGACAGCAATTCCAAGGGTACTTTGATGCTGCAGCCAGTAACAGTTTCTGCTGGGAAGGGGTGAGACAGGCAGGACTGACAGCCACCAGGCTGTGGATAGGCAGTCTAGGTCACCATGGTTAGGCTCACAACTAGCTAATGAGCTTCCTGCTCCCCTTAAAAGTATCTTGGTTTTCTGCTGTTTATTTTCCATGACCACACAAGCTTCTAGTTCTGTGAAATAAGGACCTCACACCCTTTTGTCTAGCTCAACAAGCTCAGTCCACTAGTTACGCTCATGAAAACTATTCCCTTGGCTTTTATACTTCTTGAGGTATTTCAGGTTTGCATGTCACAATTGCCATCCATACCAAGACGCCATTTTCAGCCCAAGAACTGAGTTGCTCACGTGTCCATTCAATTATCAGTCTTAGAAGTGCTTTGAGGTTTAAAGGCTAATTACAGAAACAGTAAACATTAAACCAAACTGTGGGTGACCTCTCCATGAGATGTGAGCAAAGTCTGCCCGTTGTCAATCCAGGTTCAGCTCCTGAGCTGCCCACCAGCAGCGGGGGTACAAGAGGTGCGTTCCTAGAGTCACAAGTTAAAAGGGCACCCAAAAATCAATGTTTAGCCAAAATAGACCACCAGAGTTTATAAAGGCCATACTTTTATTCCAAGGTTGGGATTTCTACTCTTTGAGGTCTTGCAGCTAAAATTTTACCATATGGACTTTCTTCTCTGAAGTCCCATCTTCAACAACATCTAAAAGAGTTGACTCTGAAGATAGGCAAGGGGCAAACCTGCATAACTATTGGAATTTAAAAAACAATACATGTTTGGTTTTATGGCTTTTGACACAGTTTTGAGCTCCTGAGACTTCTTGAGCTGCTGAGACTTTGCTCTTGAAAAGACTATCCAAAAATTTTTTGTCTTAAAGTTCATAACTAAAATACATTTTTCTATCAGTGCTGCATAGGGAGTTGGGTGGGTTCTACTTGTTCGGGACACGTAAATCATTCACTTTGATTGTATCACTGATGCAAGTGTTAATCTGTTATTTCCTAATTTGCCCCCAGGTTCCCCAGAACCACCTCTCCAAATGACAGGAGGAGCAAGAATGGTGAGCACCTGACACTGTTGGAAACCCTGGAACGTATCAGATCATGCAGGGCACACACCACTTAACAGTGTAAATACAGCCATTACCCAGGGTCACGCAGCTTTGGAGAAGGAACTAAGTGTATGCGATAGCTAGCAGTAAATACTCCCTTGTAAATGATGCCTGTTATATGTAAAACTTGATATATATGGCATTTTTCTCTTCCTTGCAAACAAAGCAGAAGGCTTTTTCCTCATTTAAATAGTTATTGCAATAATACTTAGAGCTGATGATTTCTCTGGTCTACCTCTAAAGAGTCATAGAATGGTTGGGGTTGGAAAGGGCCTAAGGACCATCTAGTTCCAACTTCCCTGCCATGGGGAGGGACAGCTTCCACTACACCAGGTTGTTCAAAGCCCTCCAGCCTGGCCTTGAACCCCTCTGATAATGGGGAACCACCACTTCTTTGGGCAACCTGTTCCAATGATGCACCACCCTCATAGTGAAGAGAACCCAGCAACTAAAAAGGAACTTAAAAATGAGAATTGGTTCAGGGAAATACCTATTAAGTCTTTAACAGACTAGCTGATGTCTACCTTAATCAAACTTAGCAGTGCATTTTCAAAAACTGTCCCCATTGGTATTTATAAAATGCATACCCATAAGGAAAATTTATTCACAAGTATTCCAAATTTTCAGCAGCATTCATTTGCATCTGCAGTTCAACTAGAGGTTCAAAAAGAAGACATATATTTGGCAAATAAATAGCACATTTTCAGTAAATTTAACCTATAATATTGGAGAAGATCCCTTTGGATAGGGCATTTTGGGTAGGCTTACAAAACTTGGCACCAATTAATGCAATGAAATATTGTCTTCATATCTGACTCAGTTGATGATATCCTTTAAATACAGGTATGATGCTAATGATAATGAGCTTGGGAGACACATTTTGTTGATTTTCCCAGACAATACTGTCTGTATAGGAACAAGATATTTGTTCTGGGCTGTTAAATGAAGGGGAAGTTATTTACTTAGGTTTCTCTGTCACTTATGATGCCGCCCCTCAAAAAAATAAAATTTTCTGGAGCCTAGCTTAAACTTCAGAATTTTGGGGGGATTTGTTTTATAATTTGAGAGGATAAGGTGTGTACACCACTGATTAGCAGAGACTGACCTCTTTGCTGGCACACTCTGATGTGAGGAAGAACTGTCCAGGTTAAACACCAGCAGATGATATATCTACAGGAATGATCCACAAATCTATAAAATCTATAAGACCTGAGTTTCCTTCCTGGGGAAACTGGTGCACAGTGTAATACATTATGTCCTCTGTAGGGACACAGCAGAGTGTTCACACCCGATCTCTGAGCAAGGAAATTTATATATCAGCAGTAGTCCTTCCACTGAAAAATTCACATCATTATAGCCTACAACGAAGTCCTGTGTTCAGCCCCGGGCTCCCATGTATGAGAAAGACAGTGACATACTGCAGTAAGGCCAGTGAAGAGCTGGGATGACCCCTGGGATGGCCAGGGCTGGAGACCCTGCAGTGAGAGGAAGCGCAGGGAGCTGGGCTTTTTCAGCCTGGAGATGGCCATGGGACATTTACTGCTGGCTTCAGCTGCCTAATGGGACCGGGTGTAGAGAGGACAGAGCTAGGCTATCCCCAGACGAGCTCATCAGTAAGGCAGGGGACAAACAGCACTTGTTATAATACGAAAAAAAATCTAATTAGATAGTTGGAAAATAGTTTTTCCAGGAGGGTGATTAAACACTGAAACAGGGGCCCAGAGAAGGTATGGGATTTCTGATCCTGGTGATACCAAAGCTTGGCTGGATAAAGTTCTGAGCAACACAGTCTAGGTTGGCCTTGCTTTAAGATGGGGATCTGGACCAGGAGATCCCTGGAGGTCCCTTCCAACCTAAATTAATCAGCGATTCAGTGAGAATACATCTAAGTTATATCAGCAGAACTGTGCCTCCACTATTAATTGTCAGGAATTTTAACCGTTACATGAGAATTTGGAATTAACTGGATATATAATCGTCACAGGAAATTAGATTTTCCCCTTTAAATTAAACTGTCATGGTAGGAAGGAACATAAACAGGAATTGATAGTGCTCTGCAGTATATTGTATAAAAGCAACTGCTATTGTTGTTTTTTCATTTCTGGGTAGAACTTTACCTTCCCAAGAGCAACAAAAAAAAGTATTTTAAAGCAATATAAAAGCAGACAAGTAAGTACTCCTTTTTATTTTCCTTTTGTGTCTCATAGCTCTGCCTTCTTCTATGCATTATTTGGTTTTGGATCACATGGACCTAAGAACTGTTGTCACTGCTCCATTCCCTCAAGCTGCTATATCTTCTTGTTCCCTTTTCTTTCACTGACCTGGTTCTTGCCCCTCCCTTTTCCGCTCTTTTGCAAATGACAGTAGCTGCCTTCAGCTGTACTTGATCTACAGAGAGCAGAAGAGCCAGAGGGTAATCTGAGTTCTTTTGTGTCTGGGGAATTAAACTCATTTTCTATATGAGTTGCTAGAAATAATGGCAGTCACTGTTTGAGACAAGATCACCAGGACCTGTCCAAAACCAAAGCAATACCCCAGGAGGGGCCTGGGACTTGGACTCAAACTTGGGCTCAGACTTGGAATCAGATCATAATTTGGGAACCAAGAGTCTACTTTTCAGCAAAATGGCTGTTTTGGTAGGCAGAGGAGCATTTGTGACAGTCAAATACTTGGGATCCAGTAGAGAGAGTCCTACAAACTATTTGCAAGAAAACCGCTGCCGTTTACTTTCCTTGCACTCCTCAAAGCAAGGTTTGCATGCATTCCTTGTTAATATGCTGAATTGCCACATCACTTCCTTGTCCCAATGGACAAAGCTTGACAAGCCCATGGATGTTAGCTAAACCCCTGCATTAGCATGGTGACAGAGCAAGTAACCAACACAGCAAGCATGTTTGACCTCTGAGAGAAACCTCTCCTGCAGCCAAAGATAAAATTAACAAAACACCAGTGTTTAATATTTAGCAGGTGTAAATGGGGTAATTCTGAACCTCAGTGCAATAAATCTGTCCTCAGATTATTTTCTATATGCTTTTAAACTTCAGCACTGCGATGGTTCTTAGAAAACTATGCTAAGCTCAATGCAAAATTCAAAGTATTTAGGTACATACTGGAATTAAAAGTTTAATTTTTTTTATAATAATTATTTAATTATGCGTAACTACAGCATCACATTTAGAATGAAAAAATTTAAAGTACCGAAATCAGCAAACAATATAACAAAATATGAAAATTCAGCTGTGAGGAGTGCTTGGGTTACCTCTGCTATCACAGTGATATCACTTTTTATTGACACGATCTACCTGTAATTCTAACTAAAACAAGGTTCACGTGTATGTGGTTTCACCTGTGTGTATAGGCACATACAGAATATATCTATGCACATTCATTTTTTCAAACTATCTGTGTTTAAGTGAAACCAAGATAAATTTTACATGTCTTAAATAAAGACATTAAACTTAATGATGAGCTAATCTGAGATTTACTTTTAAAATATCAAATAATCAAATAACGCATACAAGGGGAAAGATTCTGAGCACTAAAGGAATATGACTTTTGTGCAACCTTTTCCAAAGATAAATTCAAATCAGCTTTCTCTGTAGTGTATTTTGCTGCAGTTGTAACAGACCTCAGGTAAGAGTTAAAGCCAAGTTCCTTCACAGAGCTTTGCACTTAAACAGGTAATTATCATTTGGTAGTATGTACAGAAATAAGTGGAATTTTTATAATTTCCCGCTACAAAAGTTTGGTTTAACTAGAAATGGGAAAAAAAAAAAAAAAGAGTAATCTTTGGTTACTATAAAACAGTGCAGTTAATAAGGGATAGAAAGTTTTGGTTCCTCACCTGAGATACTAAGTTAATATTGGCAGTTCCCAAGCTATTGCAATGCAGATTAAACATGTTAGCTGGAGCTGTCAGTGCCTGACAGGCTGGTGGGAATGCTCCCTTTCCTTGGAATTGCAAGGGAGGAGTAGGAAAGTTGTAGGAACTGCAGCACCTCAGCTAGATACAGGACATTCCTCAAATGCACTATCATGTGGAATTGAATAAGCAGGGCCTAAATTCGGAACACTTTCAAAGAAAACTCAGAGTGGCAAATAAATCTGAAACAAAACTTAATTTCCAGAACAAAAAGTTCACCTCAAGAAAACCACATAAGAGAAAGATCCTTGCTTTTACAAAACACACTCTGTGTGCATGCACGCACACATGCATGTGTGTGGTTCCTGTGGTTATGGTATAGGAGGCCATTGAATTATCAAACCAGTAATTTTGCCATTAGTTTTTCAGTTTGCTTCTTGCATGCATATTCTGTGGTCAAATCCATTAGTAAGTTAGAGTGATAAACACCTGGAGTCTATCAAAAACAAAGAGAGTCTTATTCTATACGTACAACCAGCCAGGCGTACATAACGAGCAAAGACTAACTGCATAATACAGAATTCAAACAGGAATATGTTTTTTATGATGTGCCAGCATAAGGGAGATCAAAGACTAAAGCCAAATAAATAGCAACTGGGTACCAGCAAAGGAAACATATTTAGAACTTAAAGTAATCAGAAACAAACCCAGTGTATGCCAACACCCCCTGAATTCAAAAGTAACATTTTCCTCCTTTTCATAAAAGGTTCAAGGGCTGGTAGATTTTATTTTCTTTTTCAATCTAGTGTTTTTATGACTGGAAGGGAACTTTCATTTCTCACAGACAGTGGAATATGAAGAATCATCTCCTCACCCCATTGTCTACTTCCTTCTGGTGTGTTTTGGGAGTTACCACACCACCACCACCTCCCTGCTGCTGTCTGATTGAATTTTCCTTGGCTGCTTTGTGGAATTTGCCAGCTTACATTAAGCATTTCTTGAGCTCAGCTCCTTATCTCCAACATCGCCTGGCAAACTGCAACAATCTGTCTGGCACCTGGGGATTGACAGGGCAAATTTTTCCAGGTGGTACAAACAGACACCCAGAATTACAGGCCAACACTATTTTGTGACACAGTTTCATCTAAAGGGAAAAGCCCAAATGACTAATTTCCAGTGTCCTGTTTAGTACCTGCAATGTATCTACATAAACAGTTCTAAACAATTACTAGTACTAAAAAAAACCACTTGCAAGGTGGGAAGGGTGGTGGAGAGGTTGGAGGAAAGAGCAGGGAAAAGATACAAGGGTGGCAGTGAATCGGCAAGCTGAGCCTGGGGGCAAACAGTTACATCTGTGCTTGATTTGTCAGGGATTTACATTAGTGAAACTTTAACTCTTCAGATGATAAGTAAGATTACACTTACAGAACAAGTTTATGCAAATAAAGCTTAGTCTATGGAGCGTGTGAGTCCAGACACAGTGGATTTGGCAGGTTTCACTGAGCCTGGTGGCTGGGTTTAATAAGTGCATTTACATAAAGGATTAGGACATCTGGAAAAGTAGCATGGTAGTTTACTGAGACATAAATAATGTTAATTGAGAGGTCACAATATGTAAAACACTCCATACATGTAAATGAAAATCATGGAAAATGATGGGGCAGAGACTTGAATCTTGCTCTTGGTTACGTCAAGCTAATCTTTATGTACTAGCTGATCCATGCCTTTCTTAATCCTGATTTTAGTCCTCATTACCTAACCCCACTTCATGACAGATATGACCAAAAACAGTTCCTTTTTCTTAAAATTCCAAACCCAGAATCAGTGGTCCACATAAACTAGCATCAGGAGATATCCAGAATTCAAAGAACCTGTAGGAAATTACTTAAATACTGTAATCTAAATAAGCAGTCTGTTAGATAAATCAGTTTTACCCCAAAGCCCAATAACATGCTCCCATAGCAACAAAAAACATCTCTTTTCAACAACAGAACTAACACTGAAAATGTGTTTACGCCTGATTCCAACTTGCTCTAAAAGTTGTGATACATACTAGTATTTTGGCTTTGCAAAGTAGCATACCTGTGAAGTGGTAAGAATGGGATACCAAGCAGTTTGCAAGAGCTATACAGTACCCCTGAATTAATTTATAGCTTGGTAGGCAATTTTAATTCATTTTCATCATTCTCAAAAGTATAAAATTACTGTTTCTCAGCTTATACAACAGTTCAACCAAGCACAGGCAGACCTTTTGCAAAGTACTATAATGTCCATGTGTTTATATTTCAAGCTCTTTCCAATAAACATTTTTTTAGAACAATTGAAATGTTGCTTATACAGAGCTAAAAAAAGCTTTCTTTGGGGTTTTTCCTGTCTCCAGGTTTTTGGTAAGCTTTGCTTAGTTTTGCTTTTTTTCCAAGCTATTGATTACATGGAAACAAAAGATTTGTCTCCATGAATGTTCATTGAGACATTGCACCACACACACCACACTGAGGTGTACAAGGGAACAACAATGGTAAACTCATCTGCAGTAAGGTACTGCTGGTTGTGCAAAAGCCCTCTGCAAAGAGACTTGGCCTGAGACCTGTTTAGAATTGCTGCAAAATACACTGAAGAAGTATATGTTCACAAAGCAAATGATTTCTACTGTCTGACCTCAAAATGGTCAGTTTTCCTCCTGTGTAATCCAATTATATCATTGCTATATTCAGATGGAGTGGGAAGCTGGTTGAAATATGGGCCAGAAGCAGCTGGGCTTGTGTAGTCAGAAGGAATGTTGTTGCTGTATATATTGACCTTATCCAAACAATTCAATACATAAAATGAAAAGCCAAGACATATAAGCATGAGGTATGAACATATCAGCAGCCATGTTCAAAAGGGATTAGGTTATGGAAGGGCCAGTTCAGCTGTATGCTGCTGCTGGCATCTGTTAAGAGCACGGGAAAACACTCCTCATGTTTTGGTCAGTGAGCCAGATGTATCACTTCATTCATCCTTGCAGTTGGATGCTGATAGCATCTGAAAGCAAACAAAGGTGATGATTTGGCGTGGCTGCTAGTAGGCACGCAGTTCTCTTTCCACTTATCCTGCTCTGCTTTGCTTGGATGTTTCCCAACAGACAAGATTATAACTTGCCTTAGAAAAGTGGTCATGTCCACTAAGAATTGCAAATTGTGATCACAGTCCAAGTGTAGATGAGGCTACAACACCCCAAGAAATACAGCTTAGCATAGTTCTGTTTGTGGACTTCTAACTTGAGGAAATACATGCCTAAGTAATTCCTGTTCCTCCTGGGTTTATGATAGACAAATGCCAGCACCCTTCGGCTATTCGGTTCTCTGTGTGTCTGGACTAGTCAGTTCCAGCCCATCACTGGCACAGTCTGAGGGGAGAGGGGTTTGGCCTCTGCTGCTCCTCTTTGGCATTCAAGCCATGACCCACTCCTGAGTCAGCTAGCTTAGTAAACTGAGTTCAATTCCATGATCCTTGAGAAACATTATAAAAATTATCTGCAATTTACCGTAAACCTCTCCATCAAATTCCAATTATTGTCAACCTATTAAACCTATTTTTAGTCCTCACTGCAGAATATTTATGTCTAAAGGAATTATTTAAATAATCTGTGCAGTAACTACGCAGTAGTTTACAGGGAAAGTTGCCCTAGAACAGCAGCAGATGTGAGCTAGAGAGGTTTTGTTACACAGGGCAGAATATCTCACACCACTGTGAGTAATTTTGGTTAGGGCTGCCTGCTGTACAAACTTTCTCTTTTCCACATCTCAGGCTGTTTGTTGCTGAGGACACTTGGTGAAAACTGTCCCATTTCCCTTGAAGTGATGATACAGCATTTTCCTAACACAGTATAAAATGTACAGAAAAGCAGGTTATTATTCCCTATGACCAAGTTAATTGGATATTAACATTAGAATCATGTTAAGTAATCTCTGTCAAATCCTATTAGCTCCCTTGTTCTCTTCCAGAGTATCTGCTGAATGATACAAAGCTTGCAGAAAACCTAATCCTTATATACCTTATGAGTGCAGCCAAAGTATTTTGTTTGTCAAAGTAAAAGAGACCTTCAGACTTCCCATCATCCACACCACAGGGAGAGCTGACCATTCTCCTGTGGCAGTATCAGCAGTAACCAAGAACAGCCAACTGGAGGCACTAAACTGTGCTGCAACCATAATTTTCACAATTGTTCATAACCTGGGTTGAGAATTTAAGTGCAAAAATATACTGAAATCCAAAGCTATAACTCCCACAGCAGCTATAACTCAGTCACGGTATTTGGACATACATTGTGGAGTATAGACATAGTAATGCAAAACACTAAAGCTACCTCTGGTTATAGTTGGCTGGGAGAACCATAACTCTGAGTTTCCTGACTTTTGTGTTAAGATCTCAACCATAAATATTGCTTTAATGTAGCTTTGTGCAGTGGGTTTACATTGGCATTGGGAGATGCTCATACGGAAACAGTAGAGAATTAGTGTGGTATGCTTATTAAATGAGTAATGCTTTTAGAATAATTGCTGGGGTGAAATCATGGTCCCAGTGAACTCAACAGAGACAGGGTTTTAACTCAAAAACATCTTATTCAGGGAAGAAAGCAGCAAATGTCCAAGTGGTTTTCATCTTTATTGAAAAGGAAAGAATTTCAGATCAGTTTCCTCTCTCCAAATCAGGGCTCTAAAGGAATAATCAGTTTATTCTAAAGAGTGATATGAACCTCAACTAGCAAATGCCTCCACATTGGGGGGCACATTGCCTCCACAGAAAAACTTAGAGGTTATTTGGTTTGGTCTGGTTTGTTTTCCTTTGCTGTTTTCCACATTAAATCCCCCAAAGTGACTGTTTTTTTCATAGTTATTTTCTAACTAAAAGAATTTCTTACTTATTCTGACATTTCGCTGTTTATCACTTAACGACAGTAGAGTTAATGGTCGCAGAGGTTATTCAGCAATTGAAAAAGGGTCACCACTGAAAAACTTTCAGCAGGAAAGTTTCAAAGTTTCAGTCAATCTATGTAATTCAGTTGTTAATTTTTGCATGCCTATTTTGAAGGAGGGAGTGCAATACCATTATTTTCCTGATAGGATGCTAGAGATTATTTTTCCTAGAGGATTGTTTTTTAGCTGATCATGATTTACTTGAACAAACCAGCCTATTTCATTATGAAAAAAAATAAAAAGAGATATGTGCTAGTCACAAGAAGAAAAAAAATTGTATCTTGCAGCATGTGACCAGCCAGAGGAATTCTCCTTTTGTGCCAATCTGCCTTGTATTTTCAGCTGGGAAAGACAGTGCGCAAACCAATAGCAGATGGTGGAGCTGAAAATAAGTGCTTTACATGTTTGATTCAGAGCCAGCATTTTGTTGTTTGCTTGTCTCACATCTTTGCACTGTGTTATGCTGTGCAATCACATGTGACACACTGAAATCAGCCTCACTGTCACAGTGCTTTCTGAAACAGGATTCTTGATGCAATGGGCAAGAACTTGGTGTGTTTACTGTTCTTAGAAAGGCTTCTTCCATTGGAAGCCACTCTTGGAGGAAAATTTCAGCTAGCTTATCCTTATGGGAAGGGCCAGTGGTCCCACTAGAAGAAATCTCTGCTCAAAGACTCTCTGGGGAAGAATTCCAGATGCCTTGGCAAAGGCTGGTGCAGAGAGGGAGTCTGTGGAGAGAAAGAGAGGGTGGTCTCTGCAAAGTGGTTTTGGGCCAGACAAATACAGTGCCACCAGCTTGCCTTGCAGAATGAAAATTTTCCAGCTCCCTGCCAGAAAATGTCATGTGGCAGCACAGTATTTTTAGCTGCAAAGGCAGCTATGAGTTTAGTTCTCTCTCTCTTTGCTGAGGCAAGGCTCTTAGATTGCTTTGCCATGAGCATGAAATGGTGTGTGTTGGTGAAGACTGATTATTCAATGACTAAATCTCAGAGTTAGCACATAATAACCCTATTTAAAGATGAGGGGTTTTATTCATTAATCTCAAATCTACCCATTTCCATGCCAGTCAGGCAATAGCTCCATTACAGTTCCTCATCTGAGGAAGAAAAAGGAGGTGGGAAAAAAAGGGCAGAAGACAAAGATCAATCTTGTTCCATGAGATGGTTTCCATAATGCTGCAGTTGCCTCTTTCTAGACTTTTCAGAATGTTCTTTGCATGGAAAAAAACAAAAAAACCCGAAATCATAATAGAGCTAACAACAGGAAAACAGGCCTCCAAAATTTCCAGATAGAAGCTAACAAATGCAGGTCATAAGCTTCATGATATTTTCCAATTTAGGCCTGCTGAGCTTGTCTTACCTAGGAGCCTCTTTCCTCAGTGATGTTTTACTGAAGTGTGATCTCTCCTTATTCTGCTTTCCAAACTTTCTGTAGTCAGTGGATGCCATTTCCATAATTCCACATTTAATGGCTCTCCCAAACCACATTAAATATTTTCCGCCTTTGTTGTTGAAATCTGTGTTAGAAATGTAAAAGTATGAAGCTGAGACTGTATAGTCAGGATAATAAGCCTGACCACAGTGCTTCAAAAGTCTTTCGTGTACTTACTCTAGTAAGTACATTTGTACTCTCTAAGGTAAGAATCAGTGGAAAAAAATAACCATCAGCTCCAATATTGTCAGGTGTTGGGACAACATGATGCAAAAAAGTAAAAAAGATCTTTTATTCAGTCCATCAGATTTAGTGATCAGTGCCACTACTAGCTCAGTCCTCATACAACTCCTGCTTCCTTTTTCCTAACTGCTTATTAAGACTAGTTAGAGGAGTAGCTGGCTGGCATGTCCCCTTTGCTATCACATTTACATTTAAGAAAAGTAAATATTTTGTTGTGATTAATTTTTTCAGTGAAATAATTTGACTTCTTTTGACAAAAATATGTCAGGGAATTATGGCAGCTCAAAGCAGCCGAGGATGTTCCCCCAAAATATTCAGTAGGACCCCATATGTATAGGCACACATGCTTAAGAGGGTAAAGAAAGCATATTTGATAGGTTTTTCTTTGAAGAACTAATATATTCATGGTCATTTTACTCTCAAAATAGGTGAAACTATGCCTGCTGCAATGCAATATAATATTCTCTAGAAACAAAGACTTGCTATGTTTTCTTAACTGTATATTAAAATAACAAAAAGCCTAAGCAACAAGATATGGTGATTCAAATTTCTCAACTGAAAGGTTTTGTATGCATATCTTTAATAGATATTTCAACTAATTAAAGATACAGAATCAAACGAAGCTTAACATAAAGCCTCAAGAATATTAAAATTGCAAAAATGGACAGGAAAGGAACTTTCTCTAAAACAATGCAGTCTTCTGTGACATGGGCATTTTTAAAGAGGTTTTTACTTTGCATTTGACACAGCTTTATGTTTATAATTTGCTATGTGGTTTTAATTCTGTGTGTTGTAGTACTTAAGGTATGGGTACGGGTTTTATTTAATTTTTAAGCTACTCTGCTTATTTATTGATCTCTGATAGAACTTGGAAACAAAACAAAACAAAAAGATTAGGGAAGTTCTAGAGACTTGTTTAAAATGTTTGTCAGACCGTTAGCTAAGAAAATTACAAACATATTGTGCAAATGTTAAAGATGATGTATAAATTACCTATGACAGAAAAACATAAATCCTTCTATATAGTTCCAAACAGATTTTCCTTGAGATTTGCATCCAAAGAGCCCATCAGCTTCAGAGGCAATTTAGAGTGGTATCTTATGGCATGATGACTCCTTCCCACTACCAGTTTCTGCCAGACATGCCCTTAATGGAGAAGCACGGCCGGCTCAGTCCCTCGTGGCCTCAGCTCCCAGGTAACTCAGCCTCCATGCCTGGAAGGGAGCTCAAAGTCCCTGTGTGGGATGGGCCCTTTCTCACATTCTTCTTCTAAGAGCTTTTCAGGCCTAGACTGCTGGGCTCCAAAGACCTTAAAATCAAGAACCAAGATGAACAAAATTATTGAATATGTTAAAAACTAGGCCTTGCACGGCAACGTGAAAGCAGACCTTTCTCACAGCACAAATCTTTTTGCAGTCACCAGTTCCACTTTAAAGGGAGCGCATTTAGCCATTACTATTTACTCCTTTTCTGAACTTTTTCATTGACATGTACTAGTAACTTGTCCAATACCTGTAGGTCCCATGGGACAAAAAACTGATACAGTTCTGTGGAAACTACTGAAATCAATAGAGCTGCTTCAGACCTGGACAGGTTTATATGGAAAAGAAATCTTGCCCGTACTTCATACAAGGAATCTTTGTTGCTGAAAACTGTGCTATAATTGCAGGTTTGTTTGTTTGTTTGTTTGTTTTCAGCTTTCTTACTGGGGCAAGTGTAACATCCTGACCTCTCTCTTTCTTTCTCTTGGAGGCTTTTTGCATGGTAAAGAAGTATTTGGCAGAGGTTTGCTTTCTTTCTTTTTATTTTTTTTAAGAACAATGGTCTTTCTCTAGGGTACATTTGGATGCTGAAGCAAATGGAATTCTGAAAAGCAACTTTTTCTTTTTTTTAAGGATATTTACAAGTTCAACCAAAGACAGGCTTTTATTTAAGAGGATAATTACATAATGCTGAGCTGGAATGGCAAATGTATTATTTGCTAGGAGGTACCTTATACTGTAAAAAAAGAGAATTTTCTTTCTATAAAAATGCAGCATAAGACCCCGTGCTGCGTCAAGCAAAACAAAACTGATATCATGCATCTGATGAAAGAAAAAAATACACTTAACATATTGTCAGAGTAGTATTTTTATTTCAGCATAGAGATAGTGATGTTCACAGACCTGCATTCTCTCCTGTTTGCTTCCGTAGTAAAAATGGGAGATTTCAATATATCTCAAAAGTCATCCAAAATTTGAAGGCCAAACCACTGCTGCAAAGGAATGTGAGCTACACCATTGTTTTGGAGATGTGGTGGTTGAGCTGTGGTTCATAATACTGTTCAGCTACACTGCGCATGGAAAAAAATCTTTAAAATAATTTATTTTTATTTCTCTGCCATGCACAAATCTGTAAATTCACAAACTAGAGTTTGATGAAAGAGTGAAGAGGATTCAGGCTGTTTCCTACAGTGTGCAAATCAGGACCAAAAACTTTTAATCCTTCCAAAATCTGAGGTAATGGTTCAATAGTCTCCAACAACCCTCCAGGACAGGTGGTACCAACACTCAGAAAATTCAGCTCATTTTGGAACCCACAGTTCCTGGTGCCTGCAATCAAGGTCCCAGGCACGCACAAAAGCACTTTTCAATGGATGACATGGAAAGCTTGGCCTCTGTGCAAGCAACATCACTGCTTGAGTCTGAGTTGGGGTCTCAACCCAGCCTTGTCCTGACTACTTGGTAGGTGGCAAAACTCATGCACTTGAACAGCAAGAAGCACAGTACAAAGCAAAGCAGGCATTGTTACTTTTGTTCAAAATCACAAAAGAAAAATGTTAACAGTGCTAATCCATGCCTAGAATTTTAAAATATTGTAGAAGTTGTCATTTCAAAGCAACCTTAGGATCCAGTCATTGTTCAGCATCAGCGGGGAATGTCAGGCCAAGATAAACACTAGCAAAAAAAGGATTCTCAAAACCAGGACACTCAGAGAGAAGAACTAGATCTCTACCTTCTCTGTTGCCTCCAGAAGTGTTCCAAAGTAAAAAGGATCCAGGACAGAGCAACGAGCAAGCTCAGTGGGTGCCCCATCTTCCCTACCATATGTATGGTGGACATTCCACCAGAAGGATGGAAGTGACCTCCAGCAGGCACCTCCAGTGGTGAGAATATTAGCAAATATGCAGCTGTGATACAAAAATTCTAATGTTCATATTCTAGTATTTGAGATATCTCTTCAAACAAACTTTCATACCCTTTGGTGTGAAAGTATAAATGAAATTCTGGTGGAGAGATTCTAAACCCAGGAGGGAGCATGGGTTGACCATCAATTCAGGCCTAAGCAGATAGTGATGAAGAAATTTTACACGAGACTTGACATAAAGATTCTCTTCATTGTTTTAAGTAGATTGCAGGGAAGTCAGAACAAGCTGAACCAAATGCAATTCTCAAACCTGTCGAACTTTACCTGCTGCTCTTATTAACATCCAGGATAGAAAAAAAAAGTCTTGTAACTCATTATTTACAATAACTTGTTTTCACCCTATTATCTTCCTCCTGTGTATGTGTTTTTCTAACTCGTTATTTTCATATTACATTTGTATTTTCACTTGCCTCCTTCACAGAGTACACCAAGAAACATATATATTTCCCTAAAATGTAAGGATATGAGAATACAAAGGCATTGATTCAGACGAATATCTACCTTTTCACTCATATACAAAAGGAGGAAACTGAACATCATGTTCTCCTTGTGCTCCCTGCAAGATCACACCATCCTAACACAATGTCAAAGTCTGGAAATTGCATGTAATCAAACATTCATAGTGTAATAGTTTCCTTTTACAGTAACACAAAAAAAACTGGCAAAAGAGCAAAACACAGCTATGGTAAGGTCTGGTTTTCAGCATTCAAACTGGTGTTCATGGCTCTTGGGAAAGAAGGAAAACTTTGCTTTTGACATTTTGGAAAGGGGGTAATTTTAATTCAACTCTGCTAGTTTGTCTGAGAGCTGGCATGGATTTACTCAGATAACTTCATCCAAGTTGTTTTTTGGCCAAGGAGATCTTAAAGTTAAAAACCAGATAATCTAGTAAAACAAAATAAAAGGCCTAATTAGTGATGGTAGCTCTGGCCTCATAAGAAAATAATGTGATGGATTTGGAACACAGATGAGAGTACTAGCTCCACAGAAGTGTTATTCCAGCCACAGAAGGTCTTAAATACACCTTTTAAAACTTATAATATAATGCCAGATGGTTGAGCCACATCTGAGGTTTTCAGGGCATTCAGTACGCAATCAAAGTTAAGTAATCATTGAAAGAGAGTAAAATTGCTAAGAACCTGCCATTACAGTTAATGTGTTCACTGAAAAATTAATTCTTGATCTTGTTCAGTAAAACTCTTGGTGGGTGGCAGTTCTGTGAAATAGGTGTTAACTGGATTAGCTCAGTTTCAGGTCATGTTTTTCAACTGAAAATGTAGTCCTTTCCAGTACTTTAACAAAATAAAATTAATATAAAGCAATAGTTTGTCTAACTAATAGCCAAACTTCTGAATTCTCTTGTTATAGTCAAAATTACATTCAGCTCTTAATCTAAATCTGGGTAGTTTCACTCCTGAACATGACCCATCCCCAGCTGGACCACTCTGCAGGATCTGACCAGCTAGGTCTCAGAGCACATCTCAGGTTAGTACCTGCACAGCACAGATAACCTGGTGCAGCTGCTGCCTCACCACTCATCGCTTCTGGTTAAAAAGTGTGTGGTATGGGAAAGTTGTTCTAGGTGTTTCTACCAGGCTCTACATTATCCAGGGTTATGGTCCTCCTGTCTGTCCTCCCCAGGCTGCACTTGACATTTTCATTGCATGAAGTAATTAACTGGCCATTGAAGAAAGGAACCATCAAAGCCCTAGCTTCAATATCAGTTGTTGGGACAAAGAGTTGGGAAAGGGAGACCTCTAGGGACTTGACCTGACTGATGATCACCACCATTAGGTGCTGTAATTATTGCATTACAAACACAACAGCTTCAACGGGAGCAATTACAAGAGATCCCAATCAAAATGCCATTGGGGTTTAGCATTTGGAGAGTTTGTTAAGGTGGAGGGAAATTCGTGTTTATATGTACTCCTCTGCCAGCTGAAGGCTAGGATGGAGGGGATTCTCCTTCCTTTTGTTGTCATTACTTCCCAGCAACCAGCTGATACTCTCAAGCAAGGAGCAGAGGCAGATATACAATCCACACACAGCAGAGAGGACAAAAGCCCTTGAGAGAGGAAGTATCTTCAGAAAGACCACGTTCGCTCCTGGTGGAGCCCCAGCCTCACTCACTGTGTGGTGAGGCTGCTCTCACCACACGCCACCACTCCATTTTCCCAGATCCAGCAGGTTATCTACTGATAAACAATTCTCCTGGTTTTCACCACCTTCAGCAAGCAGGAGAGTGAACCTAGTCATGCTGCAGCTCCTTCAGCCACACTCCTGACAGCTCTGGGTCTCAGTCCATGCAGCTGTGTGCTACTTTCTCTGCCCCCCTTGAGATACCATTCTGCAGTCCAGTAGTCCAAGAACACAGGACAGTCTGCATCCATATAATTTGTGGATGTCCCTCAACATTCTTCTTCCTTGGGGCTTTGCAACATGTTTAATGAAGTCTGCAAACTTGCCAGCTCCTCAAGCCTCTCTAATTAGGAACTTGTGACATGACAAGCTTCTTAACAATACTATTTACTTTTCCTGAGACATAGCATGGGAAGGTTATGTTTCTCTCCCTGCAGAAACGAGTAGCATGATGGGTGAAACTTCAGGAAATATTATACTGGCTGGTTGCTTAGGTTTTAATAGAAAACATACTTGTGTCTGAGCTGGACCTGACTTTTTCAGCAATCTGAATTCCTGAAAGGATATTTTAATTTTCATCCTTTGATGCAATTAGGTTTTAAAATATTTCAACTCTTTTTTTCGCTAGAAGAAAAACACCAATCTAATTCCTGCAGCTCCTTTTGATATCACACAAGGTGTAAGAGGTGAACCCTCTCTCCCACTGGTGGCATTTCCTCCAACAGAATGAAAAAATCCAAACCAATTCAACTAGTTTGTCAGCCATGTAGGTAAGTGTGCACACAGAGGGGAAAGAGAAGAGGACAGATACCAAGAAGAGGAGAAAAGGACCCTCAAGGATGACACCCTCTGCAGGGTATTTTTATGGAGAGGGCAGAAACCCACCACCCCTCCCACCACTCCCTCTTCTACCCCCAGCCAGAGCACAGTGCTGCCTTGGGGTGCTGGGATCTGCCTTGCTGGCACTTCCCTTGGCAGCTTAAATTTAGGACAAAGTGGTGCTTTCTTCAAACAGAGAAACAACACTCTTTCCTTAAGAAAAGAAAAATGAAACCCAGCAGTGTTTGGGGATTTCCTGAGATGGAGCCAATCAATCTTCAATGTCCAGTCCCAGTTAGGGCAACAGCCACAGCATGTGAACCACAACTCTCCAGTGAAGTCTGGGAGTAATGTAGAGCTGCTTTCTGCTTACCAAACCAAGAGTCTCCACCAATACCAAGGAAATCAGCAATTCTCAGCCAGTCACCTCAGCTACAGCCTTTCCAGGAATTGAAACATTTGAGTATCACCTTTACCATGCTACTAAACTGCAGTATGACTAACAACGTTTTCCAACAGTATTTTAAGCTCAATCAAAATAGTAGCCCTAGGAAAAAAACCCAACCAACCAACCAACCAACCCCACAAAGTTTGTCACATTTCTCAAACCTAAATAAAAACGTAATCTTCAGATGACTTAATTTTACACCTATGGATCAACTTTAAAATCAGAAAGCACTGAGAGATGGTTTCTCTCACATTATTCTGGGGTGAAAAAGTATACACCAACCAAATTTTTACAGATAGATAGATAGATAAGTTAGGATTTTCAGAGAACCTAACACTTTTCAATACACTAATGAACCACCAGCCAAGCCAGTTTAGTTATGCAACAATACTTGGTTTCTCTCCTCTACAGCACCTCATGTCAAGGAAAGATTATAGCAACAGCAATTTGTTTCAGATTTACTCTGTCAGATCAGCTGCTGATAGCTCCAGACCACCCTAATCTGGGAGAGAAAATGAAGCTCTCTGTTGACAGAGGAGCCACTGGTGATTTTCCTGAGGCACTTCATTATTTATGCAAAACCATTAGGGAGGCTGGGGGTGATACGAGTTCAAACTCTTTTTCAAAAACAAAAGCAAAACAACTTCAGATTTATGATCCTGTCTCAGTTCTCCTCATGAGATACGATATTCTTCTTAACTAGGATTAAACACCAATTGTGACTACTACAAAATATTTGGTTTCTTCTCATAGAACACTAAACAGTGGCTTAGCTTAGGGAGCTGTAAATAAATGAACTGCATTTTGAAACAAACTGCAGAGTTTACATCATCTTAACTATAAATTGTAAATTAGGTGCAATGGAAGTTACAGTAGGTCTTTATATGCTACTTAGAGGTAAGGCTTTCAAAGACATCTAAGGAATTTAAATATCCAATTTCTAATAATTTTAGTAGAAAACTATACTCAGCTCCCTCAGGTAGTTTCAAAAACTTCATCTTAACAGACTGTGTTATAAACCCTAAACCTATTAGATCCTTGGAGAGATTCCCACTGAGTTTAGGAGAGTTAGATCATGCTCCTATTGCCTTTCCAGAACATGGTTCTCCTTCTTGGGCAGGCATCAGGGTCTGCAGCACAGTGACAGGGCCCCAGATGCCTCCCTTCAATCCCCTAATCAGTCATTGGAACTTTTTCTTCCTAGAAACAGAGTGAAAAAGGCCACTGTAGTGCACAAGCAAGCTTGGAAAGACTCCAGCAGCCACCTAAAGGGTCTGTAAATTTGCAGATTTTCTTGAATGATGAAGCCAGCAGATGCTGTAGCCTCTTCACATACCTGGAGAGAGAAAATAAGGAGATTTTGCCAGATAACTTCAATGCTGGAAAAGAGACCCAGGAGAGGGTATTACACTATTTTATACTGAGGTCAGCAAGACTGCCAAACTGCTTGCATCAATGGCAAAACTTCTATTGCCTTCCATGGTGCTGGATTGTCCCAGGCCAGCGTGTCTGAGCGTTGCAGGGAACTGCAAACCCCCAGGCACCAGAAGCACCTCAAGGCTGTGACCCACCATAAACTCTGACCAACTCAGGGGAGACAGCTCCTCACTGCTGAGCTGTGCTGACGCACTGTAGATGTGCCAACTCAGGACCTTCACCCCAGGAACAAGTCCTGGCTGAGCAGGGTGTCCAATACCTACAGCATCACTTGAGGGAACTTGTTAATTCTCCTATTTTTCAGGAATGGGCTCTCTTTCCACAGCACACATTGGAAGCAGAAGTTAAACTCAAGTTTCATTCATACACGAGATTTAAGTTTGCTTTTTCACCATAGAAACAATGCTGTTTGAGAGTTCAGATGGCATAATGCTGAATATTCAAAAAATGAGAAAATAACCACAGGTAGTTTCAAACCAATCACAAAATTGTATTAGTTGCACTTCAACTTAAAGCCAAATTTTGATTAGGGCTCCATTTATTGGCAATTCTGGGAAAAGGTTTCAGTATAATCCCCAGTTAATGAAACCTTTGCTAGTGAATTTCCTTTGTCAACACTGCATTTAATGTGAGAAGTGCTTATACCTGCTAGATCATCAAAACCTGAAAAGCTAATAGACTCAACTGGAATGTAAAAAACAGGGAGGATTTTCATAAAACTTTAATAAAAGGGTTTGGCCTAGAATGGTGTAGGGTGATTCCTTTAAAAACAACTCTACTATTACTGTTCTCCAGTTTCCAAATACTTCTTTGCCATGAAAATTGACAGACAGCTATGCTAAATATATATTATATATATATATATATATATATATAGTAAAGTATTTCTTGGAAATGTTGCACAAGTAAAATAAAAAAATTCAGTTGTAAAATCCCTAAAAATCTAGCCAAGCTGGGCCTGAACTTTAGATCCTTTTGGTCTAGTTCATCACTTACAGAGTCGGACAAATGCCAAGACCCAAATAAACTGGCCTGAGAGAAAGGCAGTCTTGACCACTGCTAGCAAGCAGCCAGGGGAGACACTGGTTTACTTCACTGAAATGATGCAGCTTTCTTTCAGTTTCAGGACACACAGTGACTGACAGGAGCATGACATAGTTGATCTAATCTGATCTCCATCCAGCGTATCCACCCCGCTCTGCCGCAGGGGCAGTTTGTGTTTAGCTGGGTAGGGATATCTGTGTCAGAGGCATTTTAGAAAAACTATCTGTAATGAAAGAGCTGTAGGGTGGTGTCTTCCTGTGTATTTTTAAGAGATTCCTGTGCCAAAGGTGAAGTTGTTGGTCCTGGTTTTGTGTCATTCAGAAATGTTTAGGGGCTATCTCTTGCTGGTAGCATTATTTATGGTATAGGTGTTTCCACTTTCAGAAATTTGACAACCACTGCATTTCAACTTCCCACAATTTGAAAAACTGTAATTTTGTAGTCAGCCCCAACCCTGCTTTGTTTCCTCAGGTCTGATGAAATTATTCTTGCATTACAGTGTCATTGCCATAACTGCTTATCCACCTGAACTTTAGGTACTCCCTTCTTCCTTCATGAGTCTTGACATGAAACCACAAGGACTGGGGATCCAACAGTGAGAGAGACTTTTAAAGAATTCTTCCCACTGCATGTAGCATGTGCTGAGACAGAACTTTGGAAATTCAATTAATGCTTCCATGAACACAAGTAATGTGTGAACGTGCCTGTGGCTGTGTACTTCCCTATGAAACCTTAGAACTAGGATTAAAGTGACTTTCAGGTCAAGCCGGATGATTGTGCTAAAAAAGAAGCGCTTTATTTTTCTTTTAAAATTTTAAACTCTTCATTTCAACCATGTTGACTTTGTGCTCACAGAAACAGGCATGCTCATGGAAACAGTATTAAAAATATTTTTAAATACTCAGGAAAAGCAAATTTTGAAGCCCTACAAAAAAATATTTGCAGGGGAAATCTCATTCCTCTCATTCAGTCAGGAAACAGAAATACACCATATACACTGCACAGCCATTACAGCTGTTTGAAGTGTGCCAAGAACTACTCATAAATTAACTACAGACATAGAATACTGTAAATAAGTTTGATGACTAACTAATCAAAATCTTCTCAACGGCAACTCAACTGAAAAAAAAAAAAAAAAAGAAAAACCCCTTGTTAGAAATTAAGGTATCACAGACTGTATCTCTAGCTTGTCTGCCCAGTTAGACGAACAACTGTGTTACATTCTGTGAAGCATACCCTAGCTGATTGGTAAGAAAACTTTTTGCTTTATGTTTCTTCCCTTTTGCTTGCCATATTCCTAATTGACTCTCTCATGACAGTGCTGCCTGAGTGGTATCTGTGGGACTGCACAGTGAAAAAATCCCAGGAAAACAAGGGAACTGCCCTTCACCAAAGACATCCTGGGTACCAGCACACAGATCTTTTCCTGATTTGTTGCAAAATCCCCTTCCCATATTTATGTTTGAAGTCCCCATTTTCAAAAACACCTATGCCCATGTGTAATTTTTTTTCTTTGAAATGTGCCTTAATGTAGTGCAGACCTGTGACTGACATTAAGCACACTGTAAGCTTGCTTTTCCATAGAAATGCTTTCCTGAATTTGAGTTTAGGCACCCAGTTACCAGACAGAAAAACAAATTCATGACCTCTTCTGTTTCTGGTTTATTAATTCCTGGTTGTATTCATTCTTTTAGCACTGGGTAGAAGAAATGCAAGCAAAACAATGGATTTCAGTGACAGATGATGTGCTCATCAAACTTCATACACATTCCTTGAAACATGGACTCATCCAAACCCACACCAAAGCCTGTTTAATGTCAATGAATTAGGGGTTTGAATTCCTCTCCAGAAGCATCACTCTCTTGGTTGGTGAGAAGAAAGAACCATTATACCTGCTAACAGTGCTACCTAAAAAGGAAAATCATTATCTATCTAAATTTTACTGGAATCCCAAGGTGCAAAATTTTTCTTTCTTTCCCATGTAAGAAATTTTTTCATTGAAGCATTAGGGTTATTTTAAAGTTTTTCTACAGCCTTAAAGTTCAGCAATAGTGTAAACCTCAATTTTAAGTTTTGTTCTGGTGAATAAAATTAAATTGGTTACCAAACTAAAAATGAGAAGTTGTCTCAGAATAAGTTTACATTTCACAAATAGGGTTGATCAACCAGAAAAGAATAGTTTTCACAAGTGCTTCTTAAAATGTTCTATTATACTATAAGAGAAAGGCTCAAGAACACTATTGTACAACCAAGGATGACAACAACAAGACTGCAAATGCTTTTTTCACTCCATAGAAAAGAGAAGAGGAAAATCACAGAAACAGAGTCACATGTAGCAAATCCAAGACAGAGATACAAGAAGCAATACACACTACAAAGCATGGAAAATTGATAGAGAAAACGTAAGATGTTCACCTGACTGGAGTAGCAATAAAAATTTTTTTTAAAGAATCATAATAAGCACAAAAGCAAACATAATGTAGAATGAGATGGCAGAGCTTTAGAGTATGCAAAAAAAATGCTGAAAAAGCAAAAAAAAAAAATTTCTTCTGTATTTTAAAAAGATGTGATTCTTTCCAGCGCAATTGACAACTCTGAACACAACTCTGTGTGGTCCTTGGAGACACAGCATGAGCCCTCAGGCTGATTTTATAGCAAAAGGAGTGAATATGGGGGTGAAGTATAACATGGCGATTAAAAAAGCAAATTAAAAGAGCAGATGAAGCCACCAAAGCAGAAGGTACAAGGGGATAGGGAGCAGAAGACAGTCCCAAACTGTGACCATGTCTCACCAGGACGGTAGGCTAATGTGGGCTTATGTGCTCATGTGCCCTCAGCACTGGAAATGTTTATGACATTTTAAAATATTAAGAAATATAATAGTCACAAGTATAACATAAATAAATTTAAATATAACAGACTCCTCTTGCTTCCAGCCAACACAAACTATGAAATGAGAAACTCAGGGACAGTCTGCCTGAGGAAAAAAAGATTATATACACTTAGACAAAATGGAAGGCAAGAGATTTCTCCATCCTGGGGAATGTTTTGAGGCTTAACCCCTTACACCAGGAAAAGCTTTCTGCAATGGGTTCAAAGCAATTATTCTTGTTCTGAAGCCCATCACAGACGACCCAAGTGAAGGAAAGCACACCCTCAGACAATGCAGAAAACTTCTACTCAATGCTTGGCCCAGGAGGAGCCGTTCCTAAGCACTTAGTTTGTAACCCCTGAGGCCTGACCTCAGTATTTCCCCTGCTCTTCTGATATTCCCCCCATTAGTGTCTGTCTCACCATTTTGTGCTCTGTCTGCAAAGTCTCCACGGCACCTTGGTTTATGCTGGCATCGCACTGGCGCTTCGGGACCACAACCTATGAGCCCGCTCTCCAGATGCTGCCATAAGATTGGAAAGTGAAGTCTGCAAGTGTAGTACTGCTGCCCTGTGTAGGCAAGGAACATAAGGAACAACATCAGTATAACTTGAATACTGGCTACTTCAGAGGAAAACATAAATTACAAGCATTTAAAAGATCTGCCATGTCTCCAACAGAGAGAAATTATACAAAATGATACACAACATTATACCAGTGGATCAGAAACACCAAGAGTTAAAATTGGAGAAAAAATACATCTCAAGAGGTTGAGGTAGTACTGTAAAAAATTATTTTCTAGGGAAATAATATTGCCTTCAGTACTATGTTCAAATTTTATTGGATAAAACCATTTCTAGATACACAAAACCAAACAATTTTATATTGTCAAAAAAAAATAATAGACAATGCAGAATTTTCCTCCTCGGGATTTGATGAATGTAAACAGCTATGTCTTTTTTCCTTTTATGTATAACATGATATGAATCTCACCCTCCTTTGAAGCTACTAATTATTCAGAAATATTGTCTAAAGAGTCCAGATATATTTTCAGCATTAAAGTTACCTGTTAACGGCTCGCATTGACTATGCTCAAAAACATAACAAGAAATTTCTTTGCCTCTACTTCTATTTGAGGGGAATATTTTGCACTTAGGAAAAAAAACAAATAATATTTATTCTTTAACATGAAAAAATTATTCTTGGTTACCTAAACAGTCCACCAGTTTTTTTACCCTTATATCCAGGAAATTTGCAAGAATCACTGACATTTACATTCATACTTTTAAGGCACAGTTTGGCTCAAGGAAAGAAGCAAAAAGTCCTGTCTTTTCTTATGAATCATTCAGACCTACATTTATTTTAAGTGCTAAGTTTTAGTTTCTATAATCATGATTGCTTTCATCACAGAGAAGTTAAAAAGAAGCATCTCAATATCTGCAGTCACACCAGCAGAACACAGGAAAACAGGACATCGGAAAATACATTAAATCATGTATTTTCTGACTTGAATACTGACATTTGATTCTTCTGAATTAAATTTACATAGTGCACACCTCAATGCAGTTAAATCATTATTCAGCTCCTTTTAAAATCTAGTTTTGGTGATCCATGTGAACAATTTCACCATTAGATTAGAGAGCATTAAGCTTGCCTCTGAGCACAGGACTAGCACAGAGCATAAATCCTTTCCAGGCTCTGAAATACTCAGAAAGGGCTGCACGTCTGCACAGCAAGCTGTGTATCACAGAATTTCTTTGTATCCAAGCATTTTTAAATTTGATGGCTTATTAAAAAAAACGCAAAAAAAAACCACAACAAAAAACCCCAAAGCTCCACAAACAACTACCCTTTATTACTTTGAAAAATGAAAGCTTTTATTAGTAAAATACCTTCTTGCAGTGCTCGAGTCCTGGAGTTCAAGTCCAACAACCTGAACTAACACTCAAAGCTAAGAATGTTCTTGCAAGTACCCAAAGAAGTGGTTTGTGTCTGGCTGAAAAGAACCTATTTATTAGAGTGAAACCTAAGCCAGATTTGTTTTCTTCTCCATAAAGGAGAAGAAAAAAATAATTCTGGCATTCCTTTCTCCCAGTGTATAAAAGTGTGCAAATAAGTTCTCATCACTTAATTTTGCAGAAGTACAAATAATTCTTCATAGGTGAGTTCATTTATGTTCAGCATTGCATAGAAGCCTGTCCGGGTTCTGGCCAGAACAGGGGCAATTTTTGCATTAGGCAGGAGTGGACATGACCAGGACCCAAAAGTTATTCTTCACTACTTCATATCATTTTCTGAGGATGAGAGAAGGGCTCTCTTCCGAGTTGGCATAGCGTGATGAGGGAGCAGTCAGGTATTGTTGGGGGTTTCCTGTGTGAATCATTCTTCTCTCTCTTGTACCCTCTGTCATTAGTATTGTTGCTGTTACTCATCTTTTTCTTATCTTATTGCTGTTTCCAGTAAATTGTTCTTATCTCAGCCAGTGATCTTCAGGTTTTGTACCTCCAATTCTTCTCTCCATCCAGCTGCAAGGGAAGGAGGGCACACATGGAGAATCAGTGGGAGAATCAGTGGGAGCACTAAATTGGGGAGTACCATTCCTAAACCACAACACAGCTCCATTCTGTTTCATGCCACTGTTACAATATTGAATCAAGTCATGGTTCACTAAACGTCATTTCAGAAAGACCAGGAAATACTGCCCAGTTCTAAAATCAAACTATTTTGCCTGGTAAAAGTAAAATAAAAAAGAAATACAAACAAACCCTGGAAAAGATCTCTGTGAAACTTGCAGAATTTCAAGGAAACTTCACAACAAAATTATTTGCTTTCTATTGTATATTTTTTGAAAATAAAAAACTAGAGAGCTTCTAATCTAGAATTACATTCTCAACAAAGATGACTTCACATTACAACAATAAATATATTAAAATATTAATAAAAATATATTAATACTTGCTACATAAAATTTCATCTCTGTGAAGAGCGGATTTTCAAAAGAAAATAACTTGCGTATGAAATATTTTTACCTAGCTAAAATAGAAGGTAAAAATGAAGACCTGTTGCATTACAGCTGCTTGCTTATTTGGAGCCAGCCTCACTGTCACTTTGGTCCCATCAGGTAGTACCTGAATTCCTTATGTAATCCCACTGAATCCAATAGGAAAGCTCAAGGAATAAGGTACAACTCTTCTGATTAACAGTGGCAGAATCTGACCTTAAGGTCATTTTAATAAGAATACTGGTGACTTGTTATTTCCTAAGGATCTCTTTTCATAATGCATTCCATAAAAATAAGCTCTAGAAAGATATGGTTTCTCCTGCTCCAATATTCCAGACATTTGGAAATCCTGAAGAGAACAAAGCACTGCCTGCTTGTTGCAGAAACATAAATGATAATGTCATAACCTGGATCAGGTACCCACCATAAAGGACACCCACAGGGAGTTAAAATCCCTGTCCCACAAGTTAAAGACCCACAAGACCCAAACACAACCATTCCCCTTCAGTATCTTTGCTGATGTGTCTAAGCACAGATGTTGAAGTCTGAAGTTGCTCCTGGTTATCAAATTCCTTTTGCCCAGTGTCATGAGGAAGTTTATATTCTGAGATAAAGACAAACACATAAAAAGATCAAGCTATTTCTTAAGTACCAATTTAAAGTTCTTCTATATCAACAAAAAGTATCTTCCAAAGTGTAGGAATATCTTATGCAAACAGAATTTTTTTTGAAAAGTAGAAAATAAAAATGTGGTTTATTCTCCCTCTGCATTATCCTCTAGTTGTTGTCTTTGTACAATAAGAAAATAGCACATGGCTTATGCATGGACCTGTCTAGCATAGAAGAAATGGAGAAGATGCAAACCAACTGGTGCTGTCACTGAAAAAATACTTCAGGTCTTGAATGCAAACTGTAATATCCTAGAGAGATTAATATAAGCATGCCAGGCTTATGGTTATTCATTATTACACTTCTGGGAAAATAGAACAATATATCTTGATAATTTTAAATACTTATTAGATCCTCTGAGTCACTGCTGATTATTTAGCCCATATTTCTGTCTCTGTACTTCAAAATTACCTTAGAGGGAGCATTCTGAATTTGTAAAGTTAGGAGAAAAAATGACAAAAATAACTTTCTTAGCCTTTAAAAAGATAGCTAAATGCTGACTGAAGCAGTCTCTCATCAGGAGACCAGGCAGAAAAGGGAAAGCAGGAGCAGGAGACAGCTAGTGATAACTTTGAACTGACCCTCAAGCCTCAGCTACCAAATGATGCTCTCAGGATCTCAGTGAATGTATTTCCCATAACAGGAAATAAAAGTCCATTGTATTCTGCTCAAATGAATGATTTGCTTTGGTCACAAGACTCAGAAGGTAAATATTTCTAGCAAACACAGGTACTTACAAAGTCTTCTTTTGAAGTGTGCTCTTATTTTGGCCTTGGGAGGGCAAGAGCAACTTGGCCCACCCCATTTAAAGTGTAAACAGATTTCTCAGTAGCTAGAGAGGAAAGGGCAAATTAATTAGCCAGCTTTTCTTTTGTCCTACAAAGTTGGTGGGGAGGAGGAAGGGGATGGAGAAACAAAACTTCCCTTGCATAAGATCCTTTAGAAACACACCTGAGTAAGAAAAGATGCCAGATGAATTCAGAGAAGTAGTCTGCACACAAATACTGAGCAGAATTAGAGAGCAATTCATGTTAACTGAGATAATTTTGAAAGCATTTCAGAGGAGCATGTCATGGCCTGGTTTAGAACATGGAACAGGCAGTATCCTGGTAGGCATTGAAAACACTGCTGAGGAGGTTAGAGTTTCAGTAGAAAGACAGAGAATGAGGAAGGAAGTGAGTATATAAGATGAATTTTGCAATGAAAAATAGAGGATTAGGCAGAACAGAGATGGGTGGTTCAGAGGATGATGAGACACAGGTACAGGTGGTTTCCCAGCACATTTTCCTCTCGCATTGTTTGGGCACAATGGGGTCACCTGGGGTATCAGACCCTGTTCTAGTCACTGGTGAAACCCTCTGGGCATGCAGCCACCTCTGGAAACCTGAGCCTGTGCTGTCTGCAGATGCAGCTGTGAAGAAAATGAGGTACAGCCTAGTGACAGCAGCAGTGAAAAGGTAAACATTTCTTATCTATTGCCTTATTTTTGAACTCACCCCAGCTAAACGACCTTCCCTGGTTCTTGAGGAAGATTTATATGTGATAGCTAAATAACTTATGATTATTTTGTTCACCACACACAGCAGCTCTCATTGCAGGGATATAACCAGCATCCCTTGACTCCAGTTCTCTGGGGATTTGTGCTGCTTCAGAGCCCTGAAGCTCTCCTCTTTCAGAAGGCAGGACTCCCAAGAACTGCATGTCTTATACCCAGCATCAACACTGATAAAGCAGTCCACCAGCAATTTCCTCCTGCATGTTTGCAAACTCATTAACCACAGCAGCTTTATTTTTATAATTCAGAAATTCTGCTGAAAAGAAAAAAAACAAACAACCCAACACAAAACCTGTGTAATGTAGGTCAGACTCTGAACTCAGATGGTTTTACATAGCTGTGTCCAATATCAAACTGTGATTTCAACACATGAGCTTCAAAAAACCTTGAGGTGGGACCTGCCAGTAACAAGAGGGCTGAGAAGAACAGAACTCACTGAGAGATCTGCTGAAAATGTCCCTGCAGGTAACCATGTGCTCAGATTTCCATCAACAAACACTTAGATTTTCTGAATTGTTGGTGAGGTAGCCACCAAAGAGGAGGAGGAGGAGGAGGAGGAGGAGGAGAAGAAAAAAAAGGAAGGAAAACAAGGGAAGGGAAAAAAAGAAGGAAAAGAAGGAAAAGAAGGAAAAGAAGGAAAAGCAATGCTGAGTTTAAAGTTTCTTAACATTTCAGCCTGGAAATTGCACAGAGGCTGATGAATCAGCCCAGGCCCCCCTCCATCCTCAGCTAGATCTGCATCCAGCATTCCTCTCTATGTTTACAGCTGGGAAGAAATTGAATTAACTACATAGTATTATTTTAGCATAAACGAACAGGAAGACTGCACCAAAATTGATGACCCAGTGGGTGTTGCCCCTCCCTGACTGTACTGTATATGCAGGGCTTTCTAGACTCAAATTTATTGGTTTGTCAGAAACTTTGGTTATTTTCATCAAGTTGAGTTTTACATTAAACATTCCCCAACTTAATTGGAACCATGCGGACACATTTGGGCAGCATCCATATTCCTGCTCAAATAAAAGGGTTACTTTGTTACAAATTCAGCATATTTTGCTGTTAAATTATATTTTGCTAGCAATTACAATTAAATATGAAGTTCACACTTAATAGTAGACCTTGTAATCGTGTGGGAGTAGTTCTCCTTCCGTGAACATCATGTGTGGGTGGGAGAAGGGAGAGCCCTGTAGCCTCATTTTAATAATGAAATAAACAGTTGTGCTGGTGAGTAATTCAGGGATTTTAAGACAGGGCACTGGCAGGATGGAAATTGTTTAAGGAGCTTATTTAACCCTCTCACCTGCTACTTCTAGCTCACTCAGGAATCCCCACCACCCCGTTGCAGACAGAGAGGAGATTGCAGGAGTTGCAGCATCAAGAGATTTGGGAAGGCGTCAGGGGTTGTGTCATGCCTGTTTTTTCTTGCTTTTAGTCCCCTTGTGAAAATTGTTAAGGACAGCAAAATGAAGTCTGCACAAAGATTTTAAAGTTCTCTCTTTTCCACCAATTGGTTTCCGAATTTAGTAACAACAATTCTCTAAAAATTCTCAGCTTTTCTGGCATTTGTCTTGAAAAGCAGGTAATGTTGTTCAGCAAATTGAGATTTCATTCTAAACTTCATTTGTGGTTTTATATTTTTGTGCTTGTTCCTCTTAGCCATAAGCATGCCTGTTATGAAAGGGTATAGAATGGTTTCATTAGAAGATGAAGAGGCATTTTGTTATGGAAAAGCAGATTTGATACGACAGTCAGTACAAAGCAGGCTCTTTCTATTATGAAAACAGAATGTGAAATATTTCAACGATTACATGTTATGGTGGTATTTCAACTATCTTGAAACATGTTTCTATTGACACCTCATGGAATTACAGAATACAAACAACAATGAAAAATACAAAATATAAACCTTACAGGAAAACTTTCCCATTTCTAATTTTTTTTTCTGAAAACAAAGCTTTAAATTTGGATTTGTACATGAGGAAAACATGAATGATGCAGGGGTGTAGCCCTGAGGAGACACTGGGATGAAATCTGCTTTACTAAAACAAAGAAAACCCAAGATTAAACTAAAGAAAATATTTCTGCCCAGCTCAAGCTAATTTCCTAGTCTTTGCCCTTAAAATCTCTTGCTATCTTGCAAACAAACTTAATTTCCACCCTGTCCATTTGTAGGCATCTGGAGCTTGTCCTTGATGTGGCTGATGCTACCCAGCTGCTGTCACCCATAAGTGGCAACCCAAGGCATTCACTGCTTTCCCTCTGCTAAGCCAGGTTCAGTATGTTTGAAAGAAACCTCCATGCATGCCCAGCTCAGAAGAAAAGTAAATTATGAGGCTGATGCTCTGTCAACAATTCAGAGAAGCTGCCCTGGCCAATGATGGCAACTCCTTGCATTTGTGGACATACATTCATGGCAAGCTGGAAATGTGCATTATCCTGGTTTGGGCTGGGATGGAGTTATTCTTTTCCTAGTAGCTGGTACAGAGATGTGTTTTGGATTTAGCATAAGAATAATGTTGATAATAAACTAATATTTTTACTTGTTTCTAAGTACTGTTTATGCTAAGTCAAGGACTTTCCAGCTTCCTATGCTCTGCCAGCAATAATGCTGGAGGGGCACAAGAAGGTGTGAGGGGATACAAACAGGACAGCTGACCCCAACTGGCCAAAGGGATATTCCATACCATATGGCATCAAGCTTGGTACATAAACTGGGGGGAAACTGGGCAGGGGCTGCTGCTTAGGAACTGGCTGAGCATCTATTGCATTGTGCATCACTTGCTTTGTATTTTTTACTACTGTTATTGTTATTACATTCTTCCTTTTTTCTCTTCTTAAACTGTCTTTATCTCAACCCACAAGTTTTCTCACTTTTACTTTCCCCTATTCCACTGGCAGGGGATCGAGTGAGAAGCTGGGCGGTGTCTAGTTGTCATCTGGGTTTAAACCACACCATGCATGTGTCACACGGGCCATGGGGACAGGATTTATGTCCCCAGACACACGTCTTCCACACTAAGCATGCTGCAGAAATCTGCACTGAGCATCTGCTAGCTGAGGCATGGAATTTTTTCCATGCCTCAGCTAGCAGATGTGTTTTCCTTCTCCAGCCTACACATGTATCCTGTTTTTTCACCATTGTTGTTCCTGCATAAAGCACACCTGGAGAAGCCAGCTCCATGCAGGCATAAGTGTCTCAGTTCCCTAGGATGGGGGAATTAAATAACTCAGAGCTACAGAAGGCACCATCCTACAATGCTATCATCCTACTTCTGGTATTGCAGCAGGGAATTAAACCCACAAGAGCCCATTGTTCTCACAGAGCCTGCCTTCTTGCTTCCCAGGAGTGACCCACTGAACTCTCCTGGTCAGCCCCAGAGCTGCCATCTCTCTTGGTGGATTGGTCAACCACAGTGTTAGCATCTCTCTGGAGGGTCCTGGGACATAGCAAACCACTGCTTCAGTTCAGCCTTTTCTGCTTTTACCTCTCCTCTTTGCCCACACAGCCATTATAGTGGTAAATACTGGAGAGTCCATCTACTTCAATTATAGATGAGAGAACCTTGTGTTGCTTGAAGCACTGAGGATCTCTTCAAATACTTTGGGGGTTTCCAAGCTAGCTCCAAGTCAGAAAACACTTTTACTTGGTATAATTTAGCTTCATTTTTGTCTCATTGCACTGCTTTCCAGTTGCAATTTCATTTTAAGCTGGGAATTTTTTTTTTTTATACTGAGGCTTTTCTAAAAAAATGACAAACATCACTGCACAAAACCGCACATTGAACTTTGGAATCTGTACTGTTTGACTAGTTTTGAACTTTTACAAAATAATGTCCAGGGACTGCCCCCTCTCTGTTACAAAGTCCCAGTGGGTTCCAAAGGACTTCCAAGGCCAGAACCTCGTGGTTTATTTCTCAAAGATTCTCATTGCCATGCTCCATCCAGCCCATGCTTTCTCTGAAGGTGGCCACATTTCCCCAAATGTGGACTGCACAAGAAAAGTGCATATGAAAAGACAAAACCAGAAATATTCTGCTGACCCCAAGGCACTGTATTTCTTTCAGGATTTGAACCTAATTCCCCATCATTCTGCAAATATGCCTGAAAAGGCAGTGCACGGAAAATGAGACTGCTTTTCAGCAAAAGATGCCTTCTGCTCTTTAAACAATCCCTCTTCAACAACACATATTCTCATCTGTGCATTTTTAATAGAAGCATAATTTTTGTCATATGTTGTAATGAATAGCATACAGCTAAATGGTGCGTATAAGACTGTAATTCCATCTGGGAGTTTGTTGACATTGATAAACCACTTGGGTTTTGCTTTTGTGGTTCATGCCATTACAGCAGCTCAACAGGATTACAATCCTGTTAGATATAGCTGGTTATAGGCATTATACCATATGATAATGATTATATGTTTTATTAAAGAAAGAATTTAAAAATGCAATTGAAAATTCTCATCAATGGTCTGATAATATGGCATTAAAAATTATATTCATGTTATTACCTGAGTGGCTGGTTTAGTTTTTTTTTCTAAGATTCTTCATCTCAGGCAATGAAAATACTTTATTTGGATTTAATTATATCTATGCTGCGGGACCAAAGCATTTCCCTTGCAATTCTGTGGCATCACTAGTTTCATAGGATATGAAAGCCAGAACACTGCACTGCCCATGAAGAAAAGTGAACCAGACAAGTCTAGTAATTTCATAGTTTAAACCGAGTCAAACAGATACAAATAGAGAAAACTGCAGGATTACTTTTTTCTATAATTTTCAGTCACTAGCAGTGATAGCAGTGGCAGTGCTAAGGGTGGTTTAAAATCTGTAGTAACATTTCCCTCCAATTCGATTATAATTAATAGATCGGCCAATCCATGTATGCATTTGCCTGAAAATGAAGCTTATGTTAAGACACATTTCCCTCTTGTCCACAACTAAATGTGTGAAACCTGTGTGAACAAGAGCTTTCATTCTTCTGCACTTTACTCCCAGTTTGTCTAGATCACCATGGGTTTTAAAAATTTCAGTCATGCAGACTGTTTCTAGCATGGCTTCACTCTGCTAATTGCATTTAGTTATAATAACTGCACTTAATGAATTCAGCACTCTGCTAATTGCATTTAGTTATAATAACTGCACTTAATGAATTCAGCAAAGCCCAGATGTTCTAGGTTGGATGGAAGGGAAATATTTCTGATATGAACTCTTCCACTTACACAAACCACTGGAATGGGCAACACTGCCTGACAGATAACTGGAGGCACTGTTACATCTGATGTCCTGCTGTGTGGCTCTGCCCACTGTTCTCTGTGGAAATGTGTAACAGCATGTGTAACACCTGCTGTACTGGATTTTCAGATTTTGCTTTTTACACCAAGCACCAGCAGCAGGAAAATCACAGAGATGGTGTCCTGGGTTGCACTGTATTCTACTACCATCCTCATGAGCTATTGGAACCAGGTGGGGCAGTGTTTCCTTGCCTCTTCCCTCCAGACTATCTTCTGTTAATGAGCCTGATCAGCGCCTGGCCTCATGACTCATCATCCCATTGTGAGATGCTCCACCCAGAAGGAGGAACCAAGCATTCCATCCTGGATATAATCTGAGATTCCAAACACCACCAACGCCCTTTCCACTGGATTCCCAGAGGGCAGGAGGTACATAGCCACCACTGGACCTTCCAAGGAAGAGCAGACCCTTTCTACAGGATCAGTGCTTCAACAGAACCACATCCACCACTTCAGGAGGACTGCAGCCACCATTTTATTGGGGTGTCAGGTTGTATCCTGACTCCACCAGTTTAAACCAGTGTTTTCTACCTTTTTTTTAATTTCCCTATTAAATCGTTTTTCTGACTTTGTGCCTCCCACTGGCTTGCTTTCAAACTAGTACAATGGATCACAGTAACCCACAGGCACAGGGCTCATCGGATGCAATGCAGCTACATTTATTGGACATGGGGAACTTTAAAAGTCCCTTCCAACACAAACTATTCTATAATTCTTTCCCTTCCCACTGCTGGCTTTAGAGAGCTGCTGCTCACCCAGCACCCAAACATCAGTCTCAGGTGCCTCTCTGCTGCTCCCAGGTGTTTGCTCTGTTCACACACAGGAACTCTTGAACACTGTGAGAGAGCAGGGGCACTCACACCATCTCCAGGCAGCAAAATTAGGGAAAGAAACTAGAGGATAAAGCTGCCCAAAGAGTCAGTGGAAGTTATTCTGCTGAAGCCTACACACTGGATCATTGTCTGGAGGCTCCACAGGTGATGAGAAGCTTCCAAGCAGAGGCAATATTCACAAAGCAACTGCTCTAAAGGCCAAGCTACCATTTAAAGTATTAGGAGATACTGGGGTGCATTTGCCTGCTTATCCCCATTTCATGCAGTTTCAGACTCCACTATAGACTAGGAAAACTGAAATTTCGCATTCAACATAATGGCACTCCCACCCTGTGGCTAGGACCTTCTCCATAGTACAAAATCTTTGCAGGCACAGCATTCACAACAAACTCTCCAAGTGGAGATGTGGTGCATACTGGCAAGAGGTGTTTGCTAGCAGTGTTTATACCAGCTACCCACATTATAGAAGTTATACCTCTCAACACAGCTTTTTGCTGCTATGAGGACATTGACCAGAACTGATGGTTTAATTAGTGGCACATTTCCTTTCTTCTCTTCTGGTGCTCGTAGCTGACAAAGCTGCACATGCAAAATGTCTGAATGCAGACAAATCTACTACTTCTCGGGAAGCCACACAGTGGCCAGCAAATGGTTGCAGCATTGATGGGGGAGTGGAGGGGGCTGAAGCAATACAGCCATGACATGCTGATCCATTCTCATGGATCCTGGGCAACATCCAACAGCAACATACAAGTATCTGGGGTGGGATTTAGGGTTGCAGGCTGCTCCTACAGAAGTTCTCTGGAGCCAAGGTGGAAGGAAACAGAAGACAGCCACTAATGAATCTAGTTTTGCAGTGATTTAAGATGCCTAAATCCTTTCACTCAACATGTGTACTAAATTCTCATTAGCCTTAAAACACTTTAATGATCAAAAAAGCTTCAGTATATGGTACCTTCCCACCAGATTCTGTCTTTCTCATCCATGTATACCTTCTCATTTGACTAAACAATACAGGTTTTTCCTCTGTTAACACTCTACAATTACAACAATTCCTGTGAGGGCAAGACAGAAAGGGAAGAAGGCTTGAAGGGCCAATCTCTCTTCCCTCTTGCACATCATTAATAACACTGTCAGTGAAATAATGAAGTCATCCTCATTATAAACGCAACAGAGAAAGAACACAATGTGATTCAAGGTGGAATCAGTGGACAAAACCATCAATTTTTTAAAATAATGTTTAAAGTAGGCAAATCTGATCTGAAGCCATTGAAAGAAGAAATTTGGGAGACCACCAGGTCATTTTCACAGAATCCCTTTTGTAAATGTAATGGCACTTTGCCTTGGGTTAGGATGGGATAGAGTTAATTTTCTTCTCGGTGGCTGATGCAGTGCTGTGTTTTGGATTTAGGATGAGAAAAATGTTGGTAACACACTGATGTTTTAGTTGTTGCTGAGCAGTGCTCACTCTAAGTCAAAGAGCAGCAAGTGTCATTGGGGCACTTAGTTGCCAGCTGGGGTTAAACCACGACACACATTAATGGAAGTTACACTACATACACACATAAAATAGTGAAAATTAGTGTATATAAGTTATTATACAATTTTCTGATGAGTACTGAAAAAATCCTGGAAAAACACTTAATAACTATGTAATGTTTCATAATACTGCCAGCTGAGTGATTTCCTGCTCTAAGGGGGAACACAGCCCTGCAGTTAATTTCAGTGGGTTTAGAGAAAAGGCTATAGAGAAGAGTTTTGGTATTTGTTTTTGAAGCTTAGTTTTATCCTAGGATGAGGAAGCCTAAGCATTTTTACAATAGCTGAACCAGGAATGCTCCAAACTTTATTGGTAGCATCACTATGGGTAATGAAGCTACTAATAATTTCTTTACTTCAGGAGTCACAAATTAAATAATTCAGAAAAAATTAATCAGGAGGCAGAAAGTTAAGACTGGGTAATTCAGATGGCAGGGCAGGCACAGTACAGCACTACCAGAACTGCTGAGCAATTTGCAGCTGGAGCTGCCAAGAACAACTAGAAGGTGGTGTTCTGGAAGAGGTACAGCAAACCCCCTTTAGCTCCTTCCTCCTTTCCCTCATGATCAGAGCTGCATCTTCCCCATACCGTGCTGATCTTGGCACTGATCTGGAGTGAAAAGAGTTTAGGCCTTATCTGTTAGACATTTTATAGAATCGCTTTGTTACCTACATTTAGTGAAAACAAAATTGTGCATCTTTCTTTGGGTTAGACACATTGGTGTGTTTGCCCATATTATAGGTTGCTATGGCTAGATACAATGCCAATTCCTAGCAGCTAGTTTTTACAAATGCTGGTTATATGATTCTGATTCCTTTTTATGAAGGAGGGAAGAAGTGTGTCTCTATGTCTTTCAGAGTTATTCAGAGGGAAGGAAACACCTAAACAATAACTTTTTTAAAATGTACTATTCTGAATAGACATGCTGTGGAAGAGATGGCAAGGATATTTTGTTGTATTAGATGCTTTCATTCCAAATAATTTTATTTCTAGGACTAAATAATGTCCAGGCCTGATTTAAGAGTTTCCATATCACCTTCCACTGAAGCCAATAAGAATGAAGGGCCCAACGGTGTACATCTACTTGCTAGTTCTTTCTTTAAAAGTAGGGGCAGCTACAGTGTGCTCACTCTTAATGACATTTATTTAACTGACTTTCAGCATTACCTACTGGCCATGTGGAACAGCAGTCTCATGGATTGCAATGTGAGCTTTGGGATATATTCAGCTTGCACACTGAGAGCAAAACTGCAGCTTTGGACAGTTTTTAGGTGTCTGTGCTAAGGCTAAAGCAGCCATTTGGTACTGCGTACACACTATTTTTAAGCACTGACCTTGCCTTTGATTTCCTTCCAATGCCTTCCCCCACATACAGCTCACAAACCAAGCACAATCCACTTCTTTCTATGTGGCAGTTCCAGAGGTTTTGTTGTTGGTTTGTTGGGTTTTTGGAGTTTTTTTGGAAGGGAGATTCTCCCTATTCTTACCAAATTTGGAGAACAGACAAATACTAGTGGCTTCTAGTTAGATTCCAGCAGACAAAACCACGGAGCAAGGAAACAAAAGGTTGTTCAACTCAGGCTTTTCCTGTAAAATGTTAAGTCAGGCCTACTTAACTGGGGTACCCTGACTTAGCACTGGCCTGAGGTGTCTTTGTTCACAGTACCATGAGGGTCTATGCTGGCCCCTGGACCAGTCATCAAAGGCTCCCCTTCCAGTTCTGGAGGAATAGGTGCTTCATTTCACTCATCATTTAAATATCTGCTTTATGATGAGATTAAGTGATCCCATTTGTGTTTTCTATTGACCATAAGGAGAGTCAGGAGTGCTTACTGTACCTTGTAGACAAATAGATTTGATAAATCAGTCCTGAAGTCATAAACAGAGACAGCAAGGGAGAGATGAGGGTCCTTATCAGAAAAAACTCAACAGCCTTCCTAGTATTTTGTCCCATGGACTGCTTCTGCATTTTACTTTAGAGAGTCATTGAAAAAAAAATGCAAACAAAGTCTCAAGAAATTACTTGGACATAAAGGACCAAATTTCTTTCTCCCCATTGCCAGTTCAGGATTGTACACACTGAACTACAGATCTTCTTGCCTCCCCTCCTTCTTGCTTCAAGATTTCAATATTTACGCTGCACAGGTCCAATTTCAGTAGGACTGGGGAGACACTGCCTACACAGATGAACAGAAAAGGCTGGATTAGTTCAGAAGATAAATCAGGTTAAAATCACTATTACAGAAACTTCCTAACACAGGAAAAAACTAATAGTATGGATATTTCTTTGCCAGAATAAAAATATACCAAATTAAGGCATTCCACATTTAAAAGTTCTTAAGGACTTCAGATTTTTAAGCACAAGGGAGTGAGAAACTCTGACATCATTATTATTAAAGTCAAAAAACAAATGGGTAGAGATAACCTGAATGTTTGCAAGTACATTACCTTCTTGTGTATACACATGTGCACTTATATGTGTGCAAAAACATGCAGTGGAGGAATTGGAAAAGGAAATAATTTTATTTTCTTAAACTCACCAGGAAAAAAGAAAAATAGGTCATGGCGTATTTTTCCTGAAATAAACAAATTAAAAGTTGCAAAATAACAATGTAGAAATTTCTTCTTTGTATCAGCGCAGATTTCTGAAGTGATAGGCTATAATATATTTTATAATATGATGAATTTGTAAATGTTTTCATGACTAAAACAAAGACTATTATCTTAATCTAATGGAATTTCTTTTTAAATACAGCTAAAAGCAAACATTAATTGCTAGATGAAAATGGCAGCTGTTGTCTTGACTTTACGCATACAGCAAATTAGCTCATATTTAAAGCTTTGAGGATTTGTTCATATTTCTCATAGTCTTCCTGTTTGCCCTAATGTTATCCTACCATATTATCTTCTAAATATGGGAAGTTTACTTGGGAACTTCTATTTATTTTTTTCAGTTCAGCACAATTCCTTGAGATAATTGTTTTAACATTGTCTTTGTGGGTGGGCTGTTCCAAGTCAATGTGGCACATCAAAATTATCTTGAGAGAACCTGCTGAATTTTTTGGTGACTTTTCTCCCAGGACCCAAAACTTTAAAAATGCTGTTCTTTTCTTCCCTGGGGTAATTTTCCAGCAATGAGAGCTACTGGGCTTCTATGCAATCTACGCAAAGCTTCTTCAAGGCATTTTCTTTCACTGTGTTCTTTATGAGTTTTTTCATAGCCACCCAAATAATTTTCAACAAGTTTCAGCACAAAGGTTCACTAGTGGTTGCTCAACAACTATCAGTGAGTGGACTCCAGGTTTTCCAGGCCTCTCAGATGCTGCAAACTGCCTTCAGATCCAGCAACCACTGCAGCAAGAAAAAGCTGGCTCCTTGGAGATGGAGAATGTGCAAGACCACAAGGCTTCCTACAGGGAGCAGGGAGACATTGCATGGATAAACCTTGGTAGGTCTGAAGAAAATTAATTCATGATCCAGTTATAAATTAGCTCACTTTCTACATAAACCCGTTTTAGGAAACCAGAGTTGGTACACACTGACACTCCCAAACCCAAAAATTGCAGTAGTCACATCAAAACCATGAATCTCTGTTGGTAAATCATATGACTCTCAAAGTAGAGGATGATGGCAAAGTCATTTGGAGGTTGCTTTATCAAATATTCTGATTAAAATAGATTAAACTTCTGCTCTATTATTACCAGTAGATGGTGAGTTTGTGTACAAATTTTGGATCCATGACAGATAAATCTAACACAATGTAGTCTGCGTCCTTAAGTTGTGTAGAAGAAACACACCAGAGAAATAAAAAGCCACACTACCCTCACTCTTTGTAGCTGGCAATTTGAGGAACAGATTTGCTCTACACTTCACAGCAGTCACTGGCAAAGCTGGGAAACTATTCAAGACCTGTGTCCTAGCCATAAAACCATGCTTGCTCTCCTGGCATAGAGAGAAATGGGAACATGCCAGAGATGCAAAGCAAATGCCAAGCTGTAGAATGGGCCCCTGAAGTATTTTTCTCCCTGGAGAGAGATTAAAATCTTGCAGTACTTATAAACACCTGCCTAATGATGACAGAACTGAATTTATTGCTTCTTGCTGTAAAAATGCTTCAGAAATAAGATACTAGATGCCCTGTTGAGATCATCCAAAACAGCATGTGTTGTAGTTATCACAAACTTCAGGTGGTAGCCTAAAACATCTGCAGTACATGTACTATTTGGTGAACACTAAGGCACAGCTTGTAGAAACTCTGCCTGGGACCCTCCAGGGATTGTAAAGTAGCTGAGACATGATAAGACTTGAAAGATCACCTCACTGCACGATCCTCCATTACTACCCCTACACAGCACCTACAGTGGAAGCACTGCCAAATGCCTAAGCTGTGCACCTTCTCCTTCAGCTTATCACGCTCTTAGGTTAGTGAAAACACATTTCTGAGGCTGGGACAATAAGTTTGAACAGAGATCTTAACACAGAACTGCTGCACCTTTTCCTTTGGGAATCAACTATCCTCCAAAAGCACTTATGTCACAAACTATTTTGAAAAGAAGATTGGACTTCAAAAATGTTAATCAAATACAAACTTCTAAACAAATCTTTCTAACCCCTCTTGACACATCTAAATGGTCAAAAACCAAGGCTGTGCCATAACCAGCATCTGTTGGAACAAGTAACATCCAGCCCATACAAAAAAGCTTTCCAGCTCGACCATGTTTAAAGTTGGTATGAGTAAAGGCAATGTCCATTAAACTAAATTTGACAGCTATGTTAAAGGTGAGGAACTATAATTTATACATTACCTGTAATATGGGCAAATTCCTGGAAGAAATGGCAAAACAATCTAAACCACAGTCACCTGATATTGTTGGATTTCTTTTCTCTTATAAAAGAAAGTGAGTTTTCATGACTTTTTATTGATAGAAGATGTAATCAAAATGGTCCCTTTTGACTGGAGAGATTTAATCATGCAGGTTGAGGAGGAACCCTATTTGCAGGTCATAAATTAGGTGAAAAAGATCCATGTTTATTTATTTTCATTTCTTCTCCTCTGGAGAAAAATCCCTATTTTATTATCTGGGACAACTGGCAAATATTTTAAAATACGGTCCTTACAAATTTAGCTTCACTCCTCAGATCTCAAGCCAACAACATCTAAAAGAAAAAAAAAAAAAAATAAATCCTTGCCCCATTCACCCTTTCACCACCTTCAAAATTCTGTTCCTCTCAGAAAAACTTGAGAGAACTGGTGAACACTGCAGTGTGCCAGAGAAGTCAGTGCACACAGGCTATTTTAGATCAAAAGGAGAAATGCCTTCTGAAGTGCCAAGAGCTTCCTCACTCCTATACCAAAAAAGTGCCAGCTCATCTTTTCAGATGGATTAAATATTATGGAGAGAGGGTGTGTCTAATAAGGGCAGAGCTGGGTGATTAAAGACATTATGGACTGGACAAACACAACTTTCAGCTCCCTTTGGAAATAGCCCATCCTGGCACACAAAGGTGATATACTTGCAGGGCAATAGCTTCATGTGCCAGCTTCAGCCCTGGACCGACTTCAGCCAGTAGTAGATAGGTAGATCCAAGTGAAGAGCAACGTAATTCCCAGGACGACAATGGCACAGAAGGTACGTCCACTGCAAAAACAGAGCAACCTCAGAAAGAAAGAGCCTCAAGAACATTTTAATACAATTTCCTACAAGTACCCAGAAAGCTAACTGGATAAGTATCTTCATGGTTCTCATATTCTCAGCTCAAATGATAATAAAAAAAGCTTTTTTGCTTCTTTCACTTCTGAGCCATCTTCAGTCTCTGCTAGTCTTCACCTTTGAGCTGGCTGCTAATCAACCAGATTCCTAAAAAAGTCTAACTTCCTGACTTCCAAAGGTTTGAAGCAGCTACCTTCTCTTGACTTGCTTTCTCTTGAAGTGCTGATTTCTTTCATACCTTTTTAAGTCTGTGACCTTGAGCAAGAGGCTTTAGGCAGCAATTTGAGCTCTTTCAGCACTCCTGAGAGCATGCCCATCTAATCTTTGTCTATCAGAAATGCCCCATGTGGCGAGACCAATGCCCATCCCCCAAGCTTCTGTCTCCCACAGTGGCTGTTGCAGAAGTGGCTTAGGGAGAACACATGAAACAAGCCACTATCTGAAATCTAATCCTCATGCTCCTCCTGCATCCTGCTGTTAGATTTCAGATGTTGGAGGGAATACAACTGCTTTCCCAATAGGATCTGGTTCGCACCTTTTACCCATTAATTTGTCTAATCCATTTTGAAACTCTTGATGTGTTCTGACTTCACACTTTCTTGCAACAGCCAGTTGTAGGAGTTTATTACAGGCTTTGAAGAAAGGCACTTTTAAAAACCTGTTTTAAATTACATCTGATCAGTTTCAATACATGTTCTCTGATCTAGTACTGTAGGATTTGGTAAACAAGTTTAGCACTCATCTTCTGCACTGCCTTCTTGATGCCATAAATCAGCTTCATCCCTCTTCAGCTTTCTCTCCAAACTGAAGTGAAACCATAAGCCTACTCTTACCTTCTTTTAGCAAATTTACATGTCCTTTTCCATAATTTTATGGGTTTTTTTAGAAAAAAATATGCTCTTCCTGAGATGCGGAGACCAATTGTATGTGATACTCAAGGTGTGGAGGCACAAAGATTTTTCTACAGTGGCAAAATATCATCTTTGGTTCCTCATATGGGCAATTTTAGCTGCAGGTACACATGGAATCAGTGCTGATAAAGAACTGGTAACTCAGCATGGATTGGGCTATTCTAAAGCACCACATAATGGTTTTGGAGATGCTTAAATTAACTCCAAACAAGAAGCTAGATCACACAACAACACAGGATAATGCCATGCAGAGATGCTTGCTTAAGCCCTGGAGGATTTATAACTACATGAAGGCAGTGTGCAAACTCCTCCTAGATTTGGCAGCAGCTTGTCTATCTAGGATGCCTACAATCATGGTGCATCAGATAAAGAAGGCAGGCCAACAGCCTTCCTGTGCATTTGAAATGTCTTCAGAACAGCACCTCTCTTTTTAGGAGCCCTGTCCTCTCTCCCCAAGCTCTGTATCTGATGTGAACAACATCTGCAGCCCATGTACTACAGAGCTAATAATTACCAGAAAAAATAAGTGACTAACAAATTCTCCACAATTTAAGACTTGTTTTCAGTCACCAAGAAAATTTACCAGTGTCCTGTCTGAAGGGGAAGGCATAGCTGTTATGTGACAGCAGAGGATGGAAAGTATGAACTACTTCCTCTTCGCCCAGTGCCACACGTCTTCTCCCTCCCTGTGTATGCCACTGATGTACCCCAGAAAATATTTATGAGTTCTCGTTCAAATACTTCAGCTGATAAATTTAATATCACATTCCCTGGGGTAAGCAAAAAATAAAATATTGCATTGGCCTTCACACATGTGGAGATTATATTACTTTACAATGAAACCCAGCAAGCTGCACATTACAGTTTTTACCACAATCTCCTTGGTAGGAATGTTTCAAATACATTGCATATGTGTGAATACAATACAAGCATACTGAAATGCTTTGAACGCTGACTTGAGTCAGCGAGGGAAAAAAAAAAAAAGCCTTCACCTATCTTGGCTCTTATCTTAAGTCTGTGCTATCCTTTATATGTTTGACAACGATGTTCTTTGGTCTGATGGATGGCGCTACTTACAACGTATAAAGTGAACTTCCAAACAACTGGATCCTTGACCACATCCCCAAACCCGTTACCTTGTTCATTAAGTATCTCTGTGAAGGAAAGCAGACGAGAGTGCTTGCCCTGTGCGATACAGCTCCCAGAAAAAAACAGATTAAAGGTGTCGCAGCTGTACAACAAAGTCCATGGGTTTAGCAAACACATTTCTACACGCCGTAAAAGCCCCAACATCTGACGTGCTGGGGTTTTACAAGGCTGCAATGCTGGAAAGTGGGCATAGAAACCGAAAGCATTCAAAGGCATTAAAGAGTCAATTCCACATTTGCTTCCGGCGCTGCGAGCCCGCCGGGATCAGCGCGGCACCTGCTGCCGCCGGCGTGGGCTCCCGGCCGGGGCTCGGCTGCCACCTCCTGCCTCGCCGGGGAAGCGCCGCCGGCTCCCTGGGAATGTGCCCGACACCGGCACGCCAGCCAGCCCCAGCACGGTACCCGAGACAAGCAGAAGGGAGTTTGGGGTCCCCGAACTCCCAAACGGGACTATTTCCCCATTCTACACTTCTGGAAATTACAGCTCATAAACTACAGGCACCCATGAAGTCCTGCCAATCTGAGACCCTTCTAAACTGTATTTTTCAGGACGACAGCACGCTTGGTAGCTTTGTACGCCTAAACCAAAACGTCCGTATGTGTGAGAGCATTAATCATTCCCAAAGAGCAAAGCACTAGCAAGGTGGTGCATCCAGGGACTGAAAACAAATCATCAGTGAACATTTCCAAGGAACTTACCAACCTCCACACAGGAACTTGGTGGCACAGACAAATCTTCGTCACCAATTTTAACTATAAAGCCACAGTCTTCCTCTTGGTTTATTGGGGTTTGTTTTGAGGGGGAGGGTGGGTTGGTTGTTTGGTTTGTTTTATACACAGCAAGCTTCAGCCCAGTAGAACATTCTGTAGATATTCTTAGGTTCTGCTGGTTTGCCTTTGAATTTCCTCAGACAACTGTAGAAACAACAACATATGACTGCATGCTTAAATCAAACACACTTGCCAAGAGACTTGAATAGGATGGCCTACACAACTTTTCCCCCTAATACTATCTTGAGCTTTGTAACCTACCTTTAAAATGGCACATGGATGTGTATGAGTGCATATATCTTGTTTCTTCCACTCTTGTCCCTTGATAGTTGTTCTACCTGTACTTTGCCACTCATTTTATGGATTATTATTGGCAAGAAATCAAGGGTGAGAGAGGGTCATCTCGAGGCTCACTACCAGATTGTCTCTGTGTCACTGACTCAGCCTCTTGCAATTGTTTCTCTCCCTCTACCTGCTATTAACCATGGTGACCAGCCTGCCTCTACTTTCCCACACAACCAATCCTCTCCTTTCACCTTCATCTGGAAGTGCTCCTTTTTCTCTTCCACCACTTTCCTATTATATCACAAGTCCATGAATGGAAACACACAAACATCCCAATGAAAATACTACAAGAAGTTGGCTAAGGTTTAAAAAAAAGAAAAGTAGTAAATAAACCCCTATCAAACACCTCAACAAGTCTCAGAAATAATTACGTTGCTTTAGCTAAAGTTTAAAAAAAATTGAGATGGACACTCTACAAGGAACAATTTCAGGACATGGAAAAAAAGCTTAGCAAACTTCTCAACAATGTAATTGGGATCTTATGGGAAGGGCTGGCTAACAGTATCTACACCCACAACCACACCAGCTCAGTCGTCAATGGCATGATGGGATTCATCATAATGACATCCAGAGGGCATTGCAATTTCAGCCCTGTTCCTTGGTTGTAGGCTAGTTTGACTAAAAGTTTTTCTTCTCTTCTTAATAGAAGAAAAATCACTCAAAGTTCATGTCCAAACAATAGTTTTAAGGGTGTTTCCACACAATTACAGGTAGATGAGGCATACATATTGCCAATAGCTTTTATCTGAAAAGGACATGTATATGGGCTTGGGGGTCAGATAGAATGATAGTGCTGTTCACAATGATCAAAAAAGGATCAAAACATGCTGTTTTTAACAGAAAATGTTAAAAGCTGTCATGCCAAGTTTAAAACAAGGGGGTAGATAACCATGAGGGAAGAGTCAGAACCAGCTGAGATTTTTATTTAGAGCAGTGGAAGTCAGTCTCTGCAGAAACAGGATTTGAATTTACATGTTTTTTTCAAGTACAGTAGCTTGCTAAGTTCCATGCATGTAAAGGCAGTTCTTGTACACGTGCTGACAAACATTCTATTTTGCTGCTCTGAAAACAGCAAAGATGAAGGGTGTTACTTGAATTTTGTCCATTCAAATAAATGGATGAAAAAGAATATATACCATAGCTCTAGTGACATATGTACACTTCTATATATATGGGTATCTGAGGGTGTTTCATTTTTTTGTGGAGAGGTTCTACAAAACATGACCTCAATTCCCTTAAACACATAGTCTTAAAACTAGAAACCTTTTTGTACCCCCCCTCCACCCCATTTGCCTTCCTAAACCTGTCCTAAGCATCTGTATTATGTTATCCAACACTCTGGCTGCTAACAATACAATCAATACAAAAGGTTATTTAGGGGTCACAGCTTTTTTTCTGTCCTTGAAATACAAAGCTTATTTTAACAGGGATTTGAACTTTTTCACTGAAGAAAATGTCTTCAAACCACTCAGGTGAGAAGAAAAAAAAAGCATACTGGAATTACGATTTTTTTTTTTTAGTATGAAAAAAGGTAATTTAATAAACATTTTTCTGCGCATCTACATAAAATACATTTTTTCAGTTTCACAACTTGATTGTAAAATTTTATAGGGCAGGAACCTGGCATGCCAGGCAGTGACATAAATGCCTATTTCATCACTTTTGAAAAATAATATCTGTCTGCTTACACATTAGTATATTTTAGAACATCAACATACAAACTCTACCGTTCTGCTTTAAAGAGTAAAACTTAGCTTATCTTAGACACTAGCCTTAGTCAGACTACAGCAAAGACAGATTCCTGACACTGACTGAGCTAGAGGACAAGCTAGGTTGATTTGTACCTAAACATTTTCCCCCTTGTAGGAGGGAAATTGTGTTGCTCAGAGGTCTCAGTGAAAATATTTTAAATACTTCTGCTTAGGTACTATAAAAAGTACCCCCAATTGCTTTTGGATTGGAAGAGGGGAAAAGCTCCTCAAGACAAAGTGATTTTCAGATTAGTTTCCATTAGTTCATATAACACAACTTGGACACTTTCAGAATGAAAAAGAGGAAGCATGGTAACCAATGGCTGATTGGTGTATCAGATATTTGTATAGTGATTTACGTCCATAAAAGATTGTATCATAATTTAGATTAGATCAGGTACATGAAGCAGTTGATGCGCACTTAGAGATTTTTGTAGTGGGCTTTCATACAAAAATAATGCCAGTGCACCAAAAAATTATGAAGGTATGTGGGATCATTACATACAACACATACTAACCACTCCATCTGCTCAATTTATTAAAGAGAATCTCAAAACAAACATTTGCTTGCTGACCAATGGCTAAAAACATTTCTATTTACTTAAATGTCTAAAACCATTGAAAAAATAATTTGCCATTACTTCTGCTTTCCTTAAGGCTAAAAAAAACAAACCACATCTGTGCTCACCTAACATCTGCTATCTGGTTCAATGGTCTTGATGCCTAAGATTTTTAGCTTTTTATATTTTTCATATATTTGTAACTTTGTAGATTACTAATGCATGGCTGTAGCTCCTAGTACTTTTCCTATCTTCTTTCCCTACATTTAGGAACAGTAAGCTAACCTTCTAAACACATTCCTAAAATATTGTTTAGTCTTATTCCAAGAAGAGAACCAACTACAAGGATGTTCTGTTTTCCAACCAGAATCTGCACTAGACATAACAAAAGTGGGAAAAAGAAGCCCCCGGGCTGCTTCCAGTGGGGCAGGACCCCAGGAATTATTACCCAACCAACTAACCTTTTAATTGGATAATATGATAGGTATACTAATCAACTAACCTTATAAAAATTGTAGAATTACTGTTCTATGTGCAGTTTTCACCATATTGTGTACATGAAAGCTTTCAAGTAAAAGTTCACTTTTATATTATCACTCTAACACCATTTGGAAAGATCAGTTCTATTTTCCAGACAACAGTCTAACAGAAATTACAAATCCTACTAAGGCTTCACATTCCAAACACATCTCCAAAAGAGGTCTTCAAGGCTGACAAACTGATGTATGTTCAGTTCCTTCACACCACTGGATGAGAGACCTTTTCAAAGTCTCCAGGAAAGGGAGCAGGTTTCAGGGATAATGCTTGCACCAGCTTCAGGAACACAGACACATGAGGAACACTGGGGTGCAGCTGACATAGCCAGGTTTTCCAAAACAAACAAGGAACAAAACCAGACAGGTAGAGGCAATCCTAAACCAGAAACATTATTAAACAGAAAATATTGGGGCCTATGCCTAACTTTTTACAGGATATTGTGTGGTTTAATATTAAACGTATTTTTTCTATATGTGGGATTAGTTCTCACCCTTCATAAAGTACTTAATGCATTGAATAAAACAGGAAGATATACTCTTCTCTTAGCAAAGCAGGCAAAGTAAACAATGGTCTCCAAATTAATGGCTGAAGCCCACAAAAGTGCTTGTGCAGCGTGGAGATTTGCTGCTGACAAGCCCTGATCACCCAACACTTGTGCTACTGCAAAACACACCAGCATGTTACAACAGGACCCCACTGTGAGCGAGCTGTCCTAAAATGAAATGACCTTCAAGTGAGCTCTCAGGCTCACACATCAGAAACACACCCTCTTTTAACCAGAACCAGCACAGAGCAGACTCCAAGGGGCTGACACAGTAAAATATGCACTGTCATGGGAAAGAGGGGGGGGTCAGGTATAACCAACTCCCCTACAGGAGCCACAGTCAGGCCCATGACTCCATCAAAGTAGGAGCTGTGCAAATGTGGTGGTGCTGCTGCTGTTCAGATACTCAAGCTTTGTGACCCACAGCAAAATCTGTAACAGACAGAAAACCAGCAGTGGCCCAGATGACACACAGGTGGTTCTAAAACAAAATGAGCTTAAATGTTTTCAAGACTTTTTTAAATTATCACATAGGATGTTCTCCAATGCTCTCTGGAAGTCTCTACTTGACACCTTCACAATTGACTTCCCAGAATTTCTTCAAAAGCCTTCATTTGCATTCTACTTCATGGTGAAACATAATTTAGGTCTGAAAATAACTACCCTTCCATACAAAACCACCCAAGCCCGCTATTTTAGTTCAAAAAAAACCCTAATTCTGATGCTTCTGCTAACCAAAAGCCACAAAACATACATCATTGAGCAAACCATTCTGTATTATCCCACTTTCAAAAGGAAAACATGCAAGTGACATTAAATATGATCAACAGCAGAGGAAAAGTCAGGGTCAGTCCTGCACCACTAACTCCAAAGTCTCTAATTTCCATTCCCATGTTAATGCTGTCTAACCACACCAACTCAGGAGATCAGTAATGTACCTTTTAGGCAGGGGGGCTGCAACCTCAAGCAGAATCCCAAAGCCTACATCTCCAAAATCTTATCTAAAATCCTGCAGGACATATCAAAATCAGTAAGTCTTCTACAGTTAAACATCCTTGATCAAGAAAGCATGGAGGTACTGGATCTCTTTAGTCTACAAATCAGAGGCCTCAGAGAAGCATTCGCTGAGTGATGCAGTATGAAGAACCACCAGCAATCACTCCTTTGCCTCAGCCAATTTAAAAATAAAATAAACTTTTACCAAATACCAAGGTGAACCGAGGCTTGGGTGGAATTTGGTTCTCAGGAAGTTTTTGAAAATAAATCAAACACTTGGGATAATCTTAAGTAAAAAGCCTAAAGCAAATTTAATCAGTTCTCCAATGCTTACCCTGCAGAGGTTCCACGGTCACTTCCTGTAATGTTTCATTTCCTGGAAAAGCCCTAACTTGATACTTAAGCATTTTGATAAGAAAATTTAGATTTCAACCTAATTCCTTCTGACAAAAAATGTTTAGGAAGTGTTGATTCTATTCCAATGAAAATAACTTTGCATGAAAAGATGTCATTCCCTAGTATTAATATTCATTGCTATGTAAAATGGTGACATTTAAACACAAGAAACATTCCTGAACATTTACTGCACATTTAATGAGGTATCATTCCACTGCAGCAAAAGAAACACTGCCTAACAAACTTGCTTGCAAACTACAGCTCTCCCTACTTGAACCCTACTTGAAAAATTCCTAGGAGTTAACTGGTCATACTTCATAGTAATTCAGAGGAACATTGCCATTCCACTGGCATAAATCAAGCACAAAAAACATTTTGATGATGTTATTTTTCTCACACCAAGCTAAAATGTGTTAAATGGCTATTTTGTAAACCTACACAGTTTGTGTGAGCTGGACTCAATTTACTTGCAGGCTTAACATGCATGAATTAAATCATGGAATAAATTAGGTTGAAAGAGATCATGGAGTCAACTGCAAACCAAACACTGCCAAGCCCACCACAAAACCATGTTCCTAAGTGTTACATCTTCAAGTCTTTAAACTGCCTCCAGGACTGGTTATTCCACTACTTCCCTGGGCAGCCAGCTCCAATGCCTGACCATACTTAATACCTAGTCTAAACCTCCCTGGCCATTTTCTCTTAAACTGTAACTTGCTACTTAGGAGAAAAGACCCCCACCTCATTGCAACATTTCAGATGGTTGCAGAGAGTGGCAAGGTCTCCTAAGCCTCCTCCAGGCCAAACCCCAGCTTCCTCAGTGGCTCCAGACCCTTCACAAGATTTGCCATCCTCCTCTGGACACACTCCAGCACCTTACGGTCTGTCATCTGAGGGCCCCAAAAGTGAACTTCATGTGAATGTTCACAGAACATCTTTTTGCTTACCCAGCATATCCTGCCTCTCCAGAGCGCTAAGAGGTGGATAGGAAAGCTAGTAATGGTACCAAAATGTGTATTTTGAATCAGATTTCTCCATAAATATTGGGGAAATGAAAAAGGTAACTACCTCAGGTATTACAGTAGGCATAGAACATTCCACATGCTCTAAGTAAAATACTAACAGCCAGACACCTTCTTCAGAACTTTTACTGAAGGCTATCCGCTGTTTACTCATCCATTTCAGTGGCAGTTCCTTGTCTCTTCACTCCAAGATCATCATCCTAGAATTACAATTCACCAGAACGTATACATACCTTCCAATATCCTAATTTTTTCAGTAGCAAATCATAAAATAGTCCCCTATGTGTTGGTATGAAGTGCTTCACATTACAAGACATCAATAGTAGGTGTGTGAGAAAAGAGATGTGCCTTCTCCATTCCACTAGGTAATTTTTTTTGTCAAAAATAACAATGAAAAGCCATATATTTTTGCCAAAAAGCCAAGCATTTCAAAAAGCCATTTGCTTGCATCTTTTTACCCACTATTCAGGAGAGGCTTATTGAATCACACATTTATTACACTGCATCCAGAGATGCAAGGAATTAAAACTACTCTCAACAGGTAAAAAATGTTCTAGTAGAAGCATTTTCAGGTAAACAAATTTTAACCTCAGCAACACACATGCCACTGAACTCAAGTACTGAGCTCCACTTTTAGATCCCAATTCCCTTTGTGAATTAAACTGAATGTAAAAGCCAGACAAGGAAAAGCAAACTATAAATCCCATGAGACTCCTACCACACCTTCAGACAATTCTTTCTACAGAACGTAGATACAAGCATTGTAAAAATATGAAGAACAAATTGCAAAACTATTTTATCTAAAAATCTTTGGAAGATGCAGTTTTTAAGACCAGACAAAAGATGAAGCATGCTTTGGTGTGCTTCTTTATATGAACCATATATTCAAAATTATTAACCAAACTCACCTGAAAAAGTTCTTTCAATATTTGTCTTTTAACTCTAGTCAAGAAATATTCTTAAAATTATCCCTATTCTCAGTATTGAGAAGCCTCCAGTAGTTTAATGAAACAGGATCTGCAACTAAGGCTCCTCTCTAGAGATTACTCCTGTAACTTCAACTAAACATTTAAACAACTATAGATAGATTCAGCATTCAAGAAACATGTGTACATTTGAGCTAACTTCTCTTAATTTGCAATACTAGCTCGACATTAGTTGTAAAAACTACCTTAATGGAGAATTTCAGAGATGAGACTGAACACACAGCTTAGCAAAAGGATATAGACCTTGCAGACTTGAACAGGTGACTTTCATTGAGTACACCTGAAAATGTTATTAGAGAAACCTCTCCAACAACCCAAGTCACCAAGATCTAGTTACTATAAAGCTGGGACAGGGCAAAAACTAAGAGACCCTTCAAGAGCCTAAAGAAGTGCTGTAAGAGAAGTGCATCTGAGCCCAGCTGGAAAACACGCCTGTCTTCACTCTCACACTTATGACCAGGGATATCACAAGGGGTTACAAACCACAATGAAAATTTAAGTTGAAGTGCCTGAAAACAGATAAACATTCCCATCTGCTCAGCCACAGGCGCTCAGCCCCGCAATAACTCACATTCATATCTTACACATCAGCACAACAGAGCAACTCCTTATGACTCACTTCACTTAAGAGCTGCTCTGCAGAAAATTTAAGACATATAAAAGAACTTGCAGGAGAGAAACAAACCATACCTTCCAGTCTAAATCCCTTGTTTCTAAAAAACAAAAAACTGACAGAAACAAGTTTTGAACATCAATTAACTACTACAGAAACCAACACTGGGCAAGTTAGGAGCTCAACGCTGCCTCATCTGAGCAAGTGAGAACTTAACTACTTGGCTACCCTACCTACAGAGAACTACAGAATCAATCTACATGACAATACTAGTTAGAAGATGCTATCACTCACAGTTCAAGGCAGAGGAACAAGTAGAACACATCCTGTGTCCATTAAGTTCCCTAAATAAATTAAGAAAGCATTTATAGAAATCCTGCAACATCTCAGAAGATTTGGGTGACAGTTAAGGCCATTATCTTCATTTGTCTCAGCAGAGGGAGCCAAATTTTTATCACAGATGCAGCAATACTTTAGACAAGTTACTCAGAATCCTAGAAATACAGACCAAAGCATTACCAAGCAAGGACAGTAATCAAATGCCTGCATTATTGCAACTTGAATCTGTGCCATGCTCTAGCTGGTAACTTCTGGGGTAGGAACAGCAAACAGAATTACCCTAAAATAAGAATGGCAGGGATCCCCACAATCTTTTCAGCTAACTGACAGAGTTAAAATACTAATAAACTACACCAACATTTGCTAAGTTCTTGCATCTTCTGATGCTATCCTTTGCAACTCAAAAGAACTGTTCCACAAACACCGAATCATTAATCACACATACACTAGACTGGTTCAAAATTTATTTGTCATTCATTTCTTGCACTTGAAGTACTCTTCGATGACATCTTTGGCCTGAGATTCCTTGCCATAGTCCTGTAACACAAAATAACCCATTAACATACAGACCCATCCTAAATTTTACCAACTGATTTTTTACAAGGACAAATGGGATTCTGACACTTTATCACAAGGAATTTCCAAAATTCCACACAAGTAAGCTCAAGCAATCTGCCAGTTTTTCCCTTGTTCTTTAGTAAGGCTACTCAGATAAAGCACTGTTCTATTTCATTCAAATATAACACCCATTGACAGGGATGCAAACAAAACCTTTTCGGCTTAAAGAAACTCAAGCCAAGTATGTGAAAAAGTAGCATAATTATGAAAATGCATGCAGAAGACACTAGTCTTGATTGTGAAGATGTAGCCATCTCTTGGGACCTCAGAGACCACAAAGTCTTCAAGGCTCGTACTGTGGCTTTATTTTGCCAGTGTTATTGTGAAATAAGCTCCGCAAAACATTTTCAAGTTGAGCGGACGTGCTGAACTGGCATTTTTTTCTGAAGCAAAGCTTCCTATCCTCTAAGGTAGGACTTTGCTTTTAATGATTATTGGCAGGTAGGCATAGATACTTTGAGGACTCAACCATTAACTCACAAAATGTATATGAGTGTATAAACACAACAGGGAATATAAAACATGAAAGTAGCTTATGTTCACTATCAACAATATAAAGCAACTGTTTAAAAAAAAAGATTTAGGAGCTGTATTTAACGGTTCCTTATGTAAAGCAACCTTGAGTACACTACGTATTTCAGAAGCCAAGAAATAAGACATAATTAGCAATCTTACCTTGACAACCACACAGCTGCAGCCCACCACTTTGCGAGGCTTTCCTTCTCTGTCGATCTTGCAGAGACCCACCCATTCGCCCAGCTTCTTGTTGTCATCAACCTGTGCAGGGCATCACATCACATGAGAACTTGCCATTTCTGGCATACCAGGGTCCAGCCCAGCAGCTGCTGTACTGTCAGAAGCATTGGGTAACGGATGGCTGCTTTCCTCACAGGCATCAGCAGAGGGAGCCAAAGTATCATCATCGTACAGCGTGAGCCTCCCTGGAGTCACAGGGACCCTCCTCCCACACTCCCAGCAACAATTCTATTTCTTATTCAACAGGACACCAGAATTCATTTTTAACTGTGCAAAATAACCAGTCTATACCCCTTGCCATTTACATCCACAGGTTTTTACTGTGCCAAAATGGCAATCACACAGAACTAGAACAATCTGCTGCTAAGGGAAATTCTGCCTAGGTAAGCCATACGCAGAATTACAGCAGTGTTCTAAAGGTTCAGCTCTCTACATACTGAAATAAGCATAACTGTTCCAAACTTGTGTCTTAAGTTGCCACTCACCTTTATTAAGTTGATCTGATGTTCTGCACAGAGTGCTTCAACTAATTTTACATATGTGGGTTCATCACAATTTGAAGCCAGAACACAGAGATGGGCTTGGCGTCTAAAACAAAATGAGAACTGACAGATGTTACTTCAGATACTACCTGAAGTTTCCTGATCATCAAAACTGAAAATAATTGAATTCAGCACATGCATTTCTAGAGAACCACTTCCTAAGTTTTAATTTTTGGTTACAAGACACCATAAGCTTCTGAAATACTAAATATACTTTTGATGTGATTTGTCACTTTTTATGTTTGTCATACATATCTAACAGGTTATCCATACATTGTTAGCTTTATCCTCCGATTCTATTCTCATTTTGAGAGCTTCTAAAAATCCCACTAAATAAATTCTCAGCCACTGAAAAAAGATCTAATGACTGGATAAACACCAGGTCCCCTAGAGAACTGGTGTCATTGCTACAAAGCAACCAAGTTACAAGCTGCTTTTTCTTATTACCACAGGTTACAGTAATTTAACATTAGAATTGTAAAAACTAAAAGCTTGAATTTCCATGTCAAGGTGTTATAAGTTCTTCAGAACAACCTTTTCTACTTACGTTCAAAGAAGCTGTTATGACAGGGCCCCAATTCTAATTAGGATCTTTGTACACTGTGGTACAATCTTAAGATACCAAAGGGATACCTGACAACAGAGAGAGCTGAGTAGGTCTTCTATGCTTAACCTAATGCAATGTGACCTCTGCAAAGTCAGTTTTCCCTAAAAAGACCTTCTTTATCAGGAGTGTCACCAGAATGCCAGAAACGTTCTCAAGCAAGAACCATCACACACAAACGTGTACAACCTCATACATACATCATCCTTTTTAACACAATGTCACTTATGAAGCTGTAGCTGAACTCAGAAGAACTCATACAAACTGGTTGTCAGACACACAAGTTGTATTTCTCTGCCCTTGTTTAGTGCCTTGTCTCAGAGGTTTCTGCATACAGGTTTGTCAGACAGCAGTTATCACTCATAGGACGAGTGCAGGGGTATCCGACATACTGAAGTCATCACCCAAACACTGCAGCTTTACATTTAAGTAGCTTTTTCTCTCAAGGAAAGTATAGATTTGCACATAAACACACAGAGGTGTGCATGTATGCCTATATATATAAAGATATACTTTGCCCTTTAAAAGACCATAACTAATTACCCCATGGCTGACACCTAAGAAGCTCAATACTGTTTCGATACTGCACCTTGACAATTACTTACTGTTGCAACATATCAAAAAAAATTAAAAAAAAAACTTTAAAAGTATAAGAAAGCTATGAATTTAAGGCTTTTTCATAAAAACATAATCAACTCTTCCAGGTTAAGTGTGAAATACATATTAACCCCATTCAAATTTTACAAAGCTTTGAGACGACTTTATCACTTCTTAAAACGTAAGGTTCCTGAGCCCCAGATTTTCATAGCTACAAACAGCGAACACCATTCCATTTTCTTCACAAAACCCATACACCCACACAAACACTCGATGGCACTGGGGCCACAAAATGACAGAATGTAATACACCAGATGCTGCTGTTCTTGAATCATCGAGTTTAGTTCCTATATTTTAAGATCCCACTTTAAGACCCCAAAACAGAGGTTACAAAAGACAAAAGTTACTGCCAGAAAACTATAATCTTAAGTAAGTTTTAAGCTGAGCACCTGGACACCACTGCAGGTGTTCAATATACCCCATCACAAGGTCTCACACAGTTTTACTATTCACAGCATAGAAACTGGTGACACCACACTTACTTGTCCAAGGCTTTGGCTGCTTCACGGATACCGCGAGCAAGGCCATCATGGATAAGTGCGGTCTTCAGCACTTCTTGCAGAGCAGTGTTAACATCCATTACACCTCCAGCAGTAATGCTAAAGAGAAGACACATAATGTTCTGATCGCGCCAACACATTACAACTAAAAGCAAAAGCTTCCCGTTCACCCGCAAGCATCCAGCCATTAAAAAGTACAGATAAGCAAGTTAAAGAACAAAGCCAAAGGGGTAAGTGACAAAGGATGAACGGGAAAGAAGCTAAAGCATTAAATCCTCCTGGCGAACCACCGGGCCGTGCTATCTCCATGCTCCTTTAAGGGACACGAGGGCGCCAGGCGCCCAGAGGCCCTGCCTGGCGGACCCAGCGCCCATCTCCCGGCCTGCAAGAAGCATGCAGCAGCACCACGCCGGGGCCTGTGTACATGGCACAGCCGGAGCTCCCAAGCCCGACGCGCAACGGAGCGACCCGGCCCCTCCGCCCGCCGCCCCCGACGGCCCAGGCCCTGCTCACCTTTCCTCGGCCATGGCGCTCTCGGTGGGTACGGTCCCCGCCCGGGTTCCTGCTGCAAATACAGACACAGGCCGCCCCGGTGAGTGGCGCCGGCCGCCCCGGGGCCCCCGCCCGGCCCGCTCCCGCCGCGATGGCCCGAGGGCCGGGGGGATCCCGCCCGGCCGGGCCCCGGCGCCATCGCGGACACTCACCCGGCACCGCCGCGCGCCGCTGCACAGAGAGGGGGCGTGCCCACCGCCGCGCGCTCTTATACTGCGACAGGACCCCGACCTGCGCGCCTGCGCGCGCCGGGGCTGCCCGCCGCGGTGCCTGATCATCAGCGTGCTCGTCCCGTGTGCCTGGGAGATTTGTGCGCGTTTGGAACCGCGAATTGGGAAGTGGTGTGCAACAGCAATTAGCGGATGAAAGTGAATCGCTGTAAGCAACAACTGCAAATTGGCTTTGTCAAACAAATACTCTATGGGAGGTACCTCTGCTGTTATCAATGACTTGACCCCAGCCTGCAGCCACAGCAGGATCTTCAATCAGGATTAAGTAAAGCTTCGCAAGAAAGTCGGTTTGTTATTTTGCAGGGAAAGAGTGGTGCAGGTTAAGTCTCCGAAGGAAAACTATCACCCAAGAGGCTCCTTAAAAAGGAACATTGTTCTTTTAATGAAAAAACCACTTTTAAGTGCTTAAAGCATCCATTTGATTTGGGGGAGCAGCCTCCGGGGGGAAAACTAACTGCGACAGCTGGACAGGGGTCACCTGGGCTGCTTCCTTAGAGAAGGAAGTACACCTGGTGCTGCCAAAGCAGTCCGGCCTCGCCTGGCACTGTTCCTCTGTCGCTGATGGCCAAGAGATGGGGAGGAGCATGGGGAACACACCTTAATTCCCTCCTCTGCCAGCGGGTCGCAGCACTGAGCTGTAGCTCGGAAAGCTCACAAGTACGACTGCTCACCCCTGTTCCTGCCAGGGGCTCACACACACGGGTGATTCAGCTGATTGAGAGGTCATCACAGCCACCGCGTTGAAACGTGTTCCTTGTGTGGGTGCTGTCAGTCTGACACGGGGCTCTGTCCATCCCAGCTGCCTCAGACTGGATGACTTGACTGTTGGGGACGCTACATGTCACCATCTTTGTAAAAAGTACAGAGTGACAAAGTATAAGAGAAATAGGTAACAAATATCAATAGCCATGGTTTGTGGCTAATGCAATCAAACACATTTGTCACCAGCATTGTCAGCCACCTTTTCCACAATATGTTCTTCTTAAATCTTCCTGGTGTTGCCAAGCAGCAGGATGTAGGCTAAATCCAGGTAGGGAAGAGACACTGTGCACAAAGCGACTCACCAGAGCTGGGCAGGGCAGGGGAGGACAGAGAGGGAAAGTGGAACCTGCTCAGCCGTCTCGGTGCCACCCCGCTTGCCTGCAGCTCAGGCAGCACAGCCTTTCAGAGCCTGCCTGGGGGAAAGGCCTGGCTGGGGGCTGCAGGAATTCCAGGCTCCAGCTGAGACACAGCTTATGTCAACTCTGAGGCAGTCACACACATTTGCATTACAGAGATCTAGAAGGGGCAGAAGCCAACCTCTGAGAAAATCACGGAGAGAGAAGCACAGTACAGAGGCTCTCCTCTCCCTGCAAGCAGAGCTACCAAGGACAAAATGGGTAGGAACGACGCTGCCCACTGCTAACGCGGGCAGCCTCTGAGGTGCGTTTGGCACCTCCAGCCCTGCCGTATCTTGCTTGAAACTCTGAACTGCAGCTCCTGTTGCAATACCCCAGTGGGTTGCAACCACTGCAGTCCCAACACAGATACTCTAATTTAGCAGCTCCTCTGAGACATGTGGTCCTCGCTTCTTCCCTCCTTCGTCCGCAAGAAGTGCGAACATGTAATTTCTTTTATTCTGCTCAGACCCCAGAAAGCATGCAAGCACACACAAATTATACTGCCCACTTTTTTCCCCATCTCTTCAGGGGAGAATGTTTTTCCCTATATCCATCCATCATTTAATCTTCTTGTGCCCTTGAAAAGCCCCAAAGGCACCTTATCTATAGAGTAGTTTTTGTACTGAATGGAACAATATACCATTATCTCCTCTAAAGGTCTTGAAAGGATAAGAAGTCTGTATGCAGCCTAAGACACATCAGTATCTCTAGGAAGAGCTATACACATTCAGCCCAGGAGATGGAAGTATGCATGTCTGAAAGCTTTGTGTTACAGCAAAAATGATAATAACAGTCAAAGTATAGTTTGTTCTAGCAGCAGAACATTCAAAAGCAGTTTTCCTTGCACAGTTGCAAGAAAACAAAGCTGTGCTGAGATAAAAGCTATGTATGTGTAGAGAGGAGGTTTTCACTGACACTGAACTCTGTGTGGAAATGTTGGTATAGCCTAGTAGGAGCATGTTATTTGTGTGTAATAACTAATGGAAGTGTGTGATCCTGTTGGAAGGTCTGCTTCACTGCACAGTGTGAGCTTAGCAATCATGTGGGTGTTTTGCATACTGTTGGCACTACTCCACCTGCTCCACCTTTCTGCTCATATTCCTAGAAGGAGTAGCTAGTTTCTTAAGCTCTGCATTTTCCCTTGGAGTTATGTTCACTGAGCACCCTGCAGTTCAAATGCCAGCATACAGCCATGGGGAATGACATGTTTAAGCCAAGGATTGCCGTCCTGTGCTAAAAGTACTTCTAGTGCACTTGAGGTTGGGTGAGTGGTGTAACCAGAGTGCTAGAAAATGAGGAGCTGCCAGATGCAGGGCAAGAGCCTGCCTGGGTTCTAAAGGGCTGAGGTGGTGTCAGTGCAGACACTGACCTGCAGCTTCACTGAGCAGCTAGCCCCAGAAGAGGAACTTGGTCCTCTCACAATTTGGTTATATTATAAACAGCATAACATGCTACCTATAAACTTGGATTTGGGGAGAGGAAGACAAGCTACTGTCACATGGCATTCAAGAATTTTGATTCTCTCCAGCCTGCTGTTCTGAGTGATCCATTTGGACTCTTGCTGCATATATTTAAAAATCCCTTGATTATAGCTACTACCCTTTGTGCTTGCCATTCAGCTCCTTGACTCTCCCTGACTGTCTCCCTTTCCAGGCTGGCAGCCTTCCTCTTTTTTTCCACTCTGATCAAAATGGGAACTGAACTTGGGGACTTTTTCAGAAGAGCAGTACTGCAGTGAGGCTATAATAGTTCACTGTTGTCTCAGCGATCCTCTTCCTGCTCCTTTTCCCCATTATATATTTCTCTCCTTGTCTTTTGCTCTGGTAACCTTTACCTTTCCCTTTATCTCACCCTGGCAACCACAACCCATATTTTCTTCAAAATGTCAGACTTCAAGGGTAGTTTAAGTGCCATATTGTAAATTGTGGAGACTCAGGAACTGAGTAATGAGCAGTACAGACAGTGGCACAGTGTGGTGAGGCAGCCACATAGGCAGATGAAAGTATCAGGTATTGCAAACTCCCAAGAGAGGTCCATGACATTGCTAAACTGAACAATCAGTTCTGAATTTCAGTTCTGAACAATCCTTGCAAAAACGTACTTTCATCTGACATCTGTCTCTAGAAATACAAAACACAGGCATGTGCAATGAGTAAATGTCATAGGAAGAATTATTTCATTTTCCTTGCAAAACAGAAATGATTTCTCAGTCTTGTGGAAAATCAAGCTGGAAGTCTTCTTGTTCTATATCCACAGTAGTGCTGCTCACCAGCCCAGAGGGGAGAGATATGTATTTCCGAGTGCCTCCAGGTGCAGAAAAAAGCAGCCACCCATGTGCAAGAGATGTCTGTGTCAAGTTTCAAGTGCTTGGAGGAATTATGGAAAGACTGTTCTGGAGTCTCAGAGAGAGGACAAGCTATGGTATTTCAATACCAATTTGAAATTAAGTAAGGCCTTGATTCATGATAACTGAGCAAAACAGCTTGCTGGTTTCTGTTGCCTTCCACAGATTTTGCATTAGATGTTCAAAGGATGTGGTTATCATGTGGTCACGTTAGATTAATTTTAAACTATTTCCCAATAACATTGTGCAGCTGCTGACAAAAAAATATTAATATGATGTAAATATGCACTAAGGATTTCTTGATTGCAATGCAAAAGCCTTTCTAAGATCTCTACAACTATACAGAGCAATAATAAGGAATATGTATTCCCACATGTGCTGAGTATTTCATAATGTCCTGGATATCCAAGAAGGAAGCCAGTCTTAAAGCAATTGTCCTTAATATGTTTTCACCTTGTGAACATAAGCCATGAATTTGACTCTATGTCTAGTAGTTATAGAGAACTAGTGCTCTAAGCCTTGAATTCTACATACAGTTTGGGATCTGAAAAAAAAAATACATTTTATTAAAGTTGTTGCAGATGTGACATAAGCAAGAAAGGCTTGTATGCTTTTAAAAAATATATATTTTTGTTAGACTTGATAAACTGTTGTAATAGGCTGGTAACAGGTCCTGGTGCAAAGGTTAGCAAGTATTTTTGCTGTACTAGTTTTGGCTGGGGTAGCGTTATTTGTCTTCACTGTAGCTGCTATGGGGCTGTGTTTTGGATTTGTGCTGAAAACAGTGTTGATAACACAGTGATGTTTTAGTTACTGCTGAGCAGAGCTTGCACAGAACCTTTTCTGCTTCTCAGCCCACTGCAACAGTGAGGAGGCTGGGGATGCACAAGGAGCTGGGGGGGATTCAGCTGGGACAGCTGACCCCAACTGACCACAGGGATATCCCATACTGTATGGTGTCCTGCTCACCATATGTAGAGCTGGGGGAAGGAGAAGAAAGTGGGGGACATTTGGAGTGATGGCATTGTCTTCCCAAGTAATGGTTAAATGTGATGGAGCCCTGCATTCCTGGACATTGCTGAACACCTGCCTGCCCATGGGAACTGGTGAAGAAATTCCTTGTTTTGCTTTGCTTGCGTGCATAGCTCTTGCTTCACCAGTTAAACTGTCTTTATCTCAACACATAGGTTTTCTAACTTTTACTCTTCTTATTCTTTGTCCAATCCCACTGGGAGGGAGTGAATGAGAGGATGTGTGGGGCTGAGTTGCTGGCTGGTGTTAAACCACAATGGTAGGTTACTAAGAATATGTGAAGAATTAACAAGTGTGTTCTATCAACAAGTTTCTTTTGGCAATAATTAGCAGTGCATGAGTAAGGAAGTTCCTAGCCATGTTTCATTATTGGAGTCATGCATCACTGCTACCTCCCACACTTCAGCCTTCTGCGCACACTGACTTTGTGGAAATCTCACTCCATGGGCTTTGTTGGATTACTCACATGTAATTATTAATGAGAGGAGGATTGGGTTTTGAAAGTAGCTGGAAGCTGTAGAGTTAAGAGTCTAGGCTGGAAAGAGCAAGTAGTTGGAGTAAGAACTCTTTCATCTCCTGAACATAGTTGACTGCATCTCTAGCCACAAAAATGAATGCTTTAATCTCTTGCCACGATTTTAATCTTTCTCTACAAGTTTCTCTTATTCACTCTATTTGTGTGTCATACTTTGCATATATGATGTTTTTGTTATTATCCTTTTGTGAACTCATGATGACTTGCAAGTGCTCTTCCTCTTTTTTTTTTTTTTTTTTTTTTTTTTTTTGTGGAAGGGAGGTAAGGCTGCTCAAGAAGCAATATCTATGGAAAGGATTTACGTTTATGTCTTTTTCTAGAGGCAGACAGGAAAATATCACAGTAGTTCTTAGGGACTTTTCAATACCCATAATATATGCCACACAAAATATATTGTCAAAATAGGCTTCAGCAAAGGAACATGTTACATGTTTGTGGCTGCTAAATAGCTTTTAAGTTTCCTAATCTTGTGGTAAGAAAGTAGTTCTGCTTTTTTCCTGTCATGTAGAATGTGAGATTCTAAAGTTAGGTACATGGCAACATTTGTTCTGAAATGTCCTTTTTAAGCATCTTAATACTGTAACTAGTGACTAGATAGAATACTGATAGCTTAGTTAAAATAGTGCTTTTAAGATGTAATTACTGCTTTTTCTCTTCAAGCAACAGGCAGTCTGTCTCTTATTATTATGTTTGGAAGTGATCCTCAGCTCACACCTCGTCTCCTTGCTTACTTTCCCACCCTGCGGATAGGAACATGTGCCAAATACACTGATTATTACACCTCTTCCTCATCTCCAGCTTGAATTTACTCCTGGCCAGTTTACAGCTATTAATTCTTGTGACAACGTTGTCGTTAAGCCGTTGTGTCTCTGTTTCATGAGTCCCGCAATTTGCTGGAGGCTGTGTAATAACCGGCGATCCTGCTTAGTCTACCAATCTTAACAGTGTATCGTGAATACCCTGAGCCAGGTGTGCGTTCCCTGGGCCAGGTGCGCAGCGCACCCCGGCACCCGGCAGGTTGTTCTCGGACCGCCGCACGCCCGGCGCTCTCCCGGCCCGCGTGGGCAGCCCCGGCGGCAGCTCCGGGCCCGGGGCGCGGCGGCCGCTCCCGCAGGCCGGGCATGCTCAGTGCCGGAGGCCGGGCTGGGGCTGGGCCCGGTGCTGGCTGACCCCGCGGCCGCTGCCACACGGGCGGCAGGAGGTGCCGCTGCGTTCCCATGGGCAGCCGGGCGGCTGGCGGCGAGCAGCCCCAAGGTGCGAGGCGGGGGCGCCTCGCGTTCCTCCGGCGGCACGGCCCGGGGCGGGGGCAGCTGCTCCACCGCGGGCTGCGGCCGAGCCGGGAGCGGGAACGGGAGCGCAGGGAGCGCAGGGAGCGCAGGGAGCGCAGGGAGCTGTCCCGCTGAGGAGGAGCGCGCACGGCGCGGGGCCGGGCCGGGAGCCCAGCGGGGCAGCTCCGGCTGCAGCCCCAGCACCTTCCGAGTGGGCTGAGGGGCGGCTGCCGGCACCCGCGCCACGGCCAGCTCTGCGCTCCTGCACGGGGCAAAAGGCAGCACGGCTTCGCTCAGTTCTCGGAGCCGGGGGATACAGGTTTTGGGGGGGTTTTAATTTTCCAACCCGATTTGTAAATAGTTCCCCTATAAATCAGCTTATAATACTTTGTTATTATTTTTATTTTGTGTTTTTAGATGATGGCGTGTCAGAAGCAGTTGGTGAGGAACCAAGACGGCTTACCAGAGACCAGCTTTTTACAGTAGTTGCGACAGCTTCTATAAACTTCAGTTCAATGATATGCTTCTCAATCCTGGGACCCTTTTTCCCTTCAGAGGTAAACCAACAACTTAGCTACTCTCTACATTACTTTTCTGCATGTTGAAGCTTTTAGAAATATCTTGAACTCCATGGGACATTTATGGCTGGCTGTAATTTCTGAGTTAAGACTTTTCAGTTGTGGGAATTCAGTGATAGTGTGATGCCGGTGTAGATAGAGTGCATAAAATGGTGGCCTGGATCTTGTCCACGGACTAATCCTCCCTGTGACTGCAGAGGAGACAGCAAACTAATGAGGTGAGATAGAAGTCAAAGTGGATTCTTGGTGAAGTGAAATAATTTTTTGCTCTGCATTGCATAGTAGTTTTGTAGTGCTCAGATTAAACTCTGCCAATGTCCTGACTTGCATTCCTGTGCCCTAGCCACTCCATGACTTTTTATTCATAGCTACCTCTGTTAACTCATTCTGGGCCATCATTAACTGTACTAACTTCCTGGCCTAGGAAGGGGACAAAAAGAATCTCTGTTTATGTTGAATGAATACAATGTTTAAATATAGGATGAAAAAGATGGTCCTGGTGCCTTTGTAGCAGAAGTCCATTTCTCTCATGACCAAACTGTTACCAAGTATTTACAAAGAAATACTTTTTTGTCTAAATATTCCTATGTATTACTTGTGCCCAAGTGAGTATATTTGGCCAGACAAATAAGTAAAAAATTGTCTGGTGCTTGTTACGGGGCGGCATGATACAGTGAAGATAACAGATATGTCCGTTTACTGCCCTCTCACTGTGCAAGGGATCAAATATTTGTAGCTAGTGCCCTTGCACACCAATTGAAGGCAACTTTACATAGTCTGGCCTCCTGATCAGCAAATAACATAATGTTTCCATTCACTGACAAATTAATATTGCTTTTCCCTTGATTATGTATTAGAAGCACAACGTGTCTTTAAATTGTATTGTTACCTTATGAGCCCCTACTGCCTTTGAGAAAGGAAATTGTTTTCTAACTGCATTAATAGACAAAAAGATTCAAATGTGCAAGGCATGAATGTTACTCATCTCAAGAATTTGACTATATCTTTACATGGTTGTGATCTTTTTTGCAGGCAGAAAAAAAAGGTGCCAGTAACACCATTGTTGGCCTGATTTTTGGATGTTTTGCTTTGTTCAATTTCTTGACTTCTTTAATATTGGGAAACTATGTAAGTATAATTGAAGCTGTAACTTTTTTCTGTGATGACACAGGTTGGTACATGAAGACAGTTCTGCAACGCTGAGCAAAGAGATGTCTCTTCACTAGCGCTCCTGCAAGTTTGTGTCTGCAGTAACTGGAGTCTGGCCAGTCAGTCTGAACGTGATCTAAGTCTTGTCAGTACTCTTCTGTTGTTCCTGAGGGCAGCATAGGGCGATGGACATGTAACTGTTTTGTTTATCTGGTTAACTCTTCTGTTTGCTTTAGCATAATCTGCTGATCAATTCTGCTTTCTATGACCTCCTTTCTCCTACCCCCATTTTATTTGTTGCACTTACTTATATATTCTGTTTGCCTTTGGCGACATTCTTAAGGTGTTTTGTTTTTGTTTTGTTTTTTCTTTGGTTAGCTGCACCTCTTCTTCTTTCCTGGTATGTTGTCTCTTTTTTTTAGCGTTTCCTCCTGTTATGACTCTCTGCTGCTTAACTCAGTTTCCTGAACTTCCAACTTCATTCTATAGTAATGTGAGATAAATGTCTCCAGTTCTTGTAATTTGAGTTTTCCCACAGATTCAGGTTTTTTCTCATGTTGGAGAAATCACAAACTATAGAAATGTTTGATTGTTTGTTTGTGTGCTGGGGCACTGCTGTCTATGCCTTATTGGCTAGGGCTGCTCAGGATCATTCCCTAAGCTGGGGCTATTGCAGAGTCAGAATTGTCTCTGTCTTTGGCTTGGCAGCCTCTTTGCTGACCCTATGGTGAGTGCTTTTCTCTGGTGCTGAGGTGGCTCGTAAAGTGTCACACACGTGCCATTACTAAATCCAAGTCTTCATGCCTGTAGTGGCATTCAGCTATGGCACAAGCCTCACCAGGTACTTCACAGGGGAGAGAGTGAGTGTGCCATCCTCACTGCAGACAGCCGAAGTGAGCATCAATAGATGTGGGCAATGCAGCAATCAGAGATCGTGAGGGTTTCAGTGAAACTCAGCAAAATAGGGGCTTTAGTGATAATGGCTGAAAGGCAGGGACTTCGTCCAGGCCTGAACACAAAAGGAGCCTGAAATGCCTACTGTCCTTAGGGGAAGTTGCATCATGGAATTAGAAGCTCAGTTGTACATTGTTGCAGGATTGAGTTTGCTTTATGGTATGCCTCACATTGTCCCTTGCTCTGGTGATAGAGTCTGAAATGAAGAAAGATGGGGTCTTCCCTGATAATGAATGGAGAGGCCTGAAACTGCCATGCTTCCCATGCCAAAGCTTTGTGCTGCTAAGGGTTGTAATAAATTTGCTTAAAAATCAGCTTGCATTGACTCTGCCTAGCTGGATACATGACAGGTATTGCTGGCCTTGCCTCAGTGATGGTGCTGGAGGGGAGCTTTGGAAACAAGCTTTCTGCTTGTTTGTAGTGATGAATGCTCCTGTAACCTGCTGCTCTGCAGAAGCTGCAGCATGCTGCTGTGAAATAGTTAACTGCAGCACTGTCTTACCTTTCTAAAACTGGGTTAAGTCACTTAACTGTTCAGAGTATTTTTAGGTTCAGTATTGAATGGAGCCACACCAGCAGGAACAGTGTTTCCAGATCTTTTAGCTACAGGTGCTATAAAGTTCCCATAATTTTGGGATTTCTTAACAGTAACGTATGTTGAAAATTTTTGATCTTTCCTTGGAATACTAACATGTAAAAATGGTATTTAATTTTTCAGCTTTCACAAATTGGAGCAAAATTCATATTTGTGGCAGGGATGTTTGTTTCAGGATGTGTGACTATTCTGTTTGGGTAAGTAATTTCTGTTGCTTGGTGTTGTTGCATTTGTCTTCTGATCGTTTTAATCCATACGAAAAGATGGACACAAGCGTAGAAACCCTTGGGCATCTTTTGTATGTTGGTTAGGTCATCTAACTTCTTGCATCTTTAATTTTTATTTACCCCTTGTAAAGCAGAATGAACACTTCTCCCTTTCACTAGGTTTCAGAGTCTGTTTACTACTTTGAAAGCAGAGGAGGTAGGTTCTGTGTATTTAAATAACTACTACAGTTCATGGACAGTGAGAGGCCTGTCAAAGTGCAGCAATAAGAGAACTATTTCTGCATAATGTTTTAATTATTCTTTTCTTAAAACTATTTGGCTTAAATGGGAAGCTTTGCCTGGCAGGTGAAGAGACTAAGTCACTCAATTTAGCAAAATAAAGGCTTTATTAACAATGAAGGAATCTCTTATTAGTTAGTTCTAACACAGTGCGTCAGACTCCTTGCACAGGTGCTTGGAAAAGCTGTGAAATACAACAAAGGTGGCATTGGAGTTTTTCATGCTCTTTTCACTGCCAAACAAAGGGGAAAAGGAGAATGCTGCCAGAATAGTTTGGTAGAGTTTTAGTGATTTCACTGATGTGGTTCAAAGATAAGTGGTAATAGAAAGCATTGAGTGTCTTGTAACTGTGTCCTTTAATGAGTAAGAAATGATGCTCTAGGTCCTTTAGTAGATGGCTTCTTCCATCCGGACAGAAGTCCAATTTTGTGTTGGGATTTTTCTTTTCCAGAATGCTGGACAAGGTGCCAAGTGGACCAATGTTCATAGGTTTCTGCTTTTTAGTAAGAGCAATGGATGCAACAGGCTTTGCAGCAGCAATTACAGCATCGTTCTCAATTCTTGCAAAGGCATTTCCCACTAATATAGCTACTGTCCTGGTAAGTTCAAAAAGCAGTGTTAGAGCTGAGTACCAGCAATATGACAAATTGCCAGTAGGCAGCCTGAAAGCAGGAGGAGAAAAATCGGTTGTCTCATATGCAGGCTTATTTGAAACCATCACGTCATGTTTTGTTTGTAATCTAGAATCACAACCCTAGAATGAGTTTAGACCTTAGCACAACTCTGGTTAAATATAAATTAAGCAGTATATGTTGGTTGCTTGTGCTTTGAAGACAGCTGACCATTAGTGGCAGTAGTTATCTCTTCAGTGAAAATCAAACAAAATACTAATAAAATACTAGTACAGGTTTTAGTGACTACTGCTACCTGGATAGTAAGGATCCATGTGAATTGATTTTAAAAAATGATAAATTAATTCAAATAGTGTTGATTTAAATGACTGAAAGCTGCAAAACTGGAAACTATTTTGGCTTAATTTTTCTAATCTGCTGATTATAGTTATGTATGAGAAGATGAGAGCTAGAACGTCTTGAAATCTGGAGGGCAGTATTTCTGCTCATCAACAATTCATTTCAACCAGAGATATTACCCTTACTTAACTGGAGTTTTATGGTGTTAGGAAGAAAAGTTTCGTGTTTAATAAAATGCTGCTTTGTCTTTCTGTTTTTCAATAAATTCTGTTTTCAGTCCAAATACAAACTTGCAGAAATAACTGGGTTAAATTTTAATGAGTGAACAAATGTTGAGAACTTACTTGGGAGCATTAAATAAAATTTGAAGAGTTGCTGCCTTTATTAATATTGTTGTTAAGCTGTTTAATTGCTTCTATAAATTAGCATCTGTAAAAATATGTCCTTCTAACTAGAAAAAACCTACTAAATTGTATCAGCAATGATTAGCTGGCATTTTAATTGGAGAGCAGCTTTTATATTGTAATCATGTTTTGGATTTATTCAGTCAGTAAGGTTAAGATTTCCTATTTGCAAATTTTAAAATGTAATTTAAATAGGTAAGTAAAGTAGATTTAAAGGGACTTAGCTACACATTTTATAATCAGAATTAAAAAGAAGAAATTCTGGTATGGCAGCACAGTAACCACGATGCATGGCTGAAAATGGTATGTGGTGGTGAGGGTCATCTCAAGACCACCATCAGAAATGCTTCACAGCTGTGGCTTGGCAGCTGCCTTTGTTTGAAATCTAGAAAGGGTGCTGTAAAAAGACAGATGACTTCTAAATGTTTGTCTTTTTACCATATTGTGCACTCTAATATATTGTTCTGCATGAGAATAAAACCTCTTCAGATTTATTAATGTGGATTTAGTGTTCTTAAATGGACATGATGGACAGTTCTTATTACTGTGAGTTCTGAGGCAGGAGGCAAAAGAAAGAGCTGATTGTTTGAGCGAGGTGCATCCTAGGGTAAAATTGGAAAGCCTGAAGGAGTGGATGAGGCATTTTTAGCTTTGTTCTCCATTGTCTTTCTTGATAGTGCTAGATGCTGAAAAGCACTTTTCCTCTCTTTACCATTTTGGTACCAGTTTTCAGCCTTCCTTTTACTTGTTGAGTACCCCAGAGAATGTATGGGGAAGTTATCAAATGTAGGCACATCAGCCTTGTTGTAGTGGGAAGTTGAACATCTGTCAATATGATCCCTCTGTGGGAGGCACTATGGACTTCAGAACATAAGCAACCTCACTTCTCTTACAGTATCAGGTTTATCTTGTCCTCTGATCCACACTACTGCAATGCCTCAGCTTCCCCCCCATGCCCTCCCCACTTCATTAACTTAGAAGAGCTAAATGATGTACAGCCCCAAATCATGTAAGTTATCTGAACCAAAGTCTCTCTCACAAATGAAATATTTTTTGTGGTTGGTGAGCAACAAAAGTGAAAGCATTATGTGGATGCAGTGATGTTAATGGCAATTCCACATAATCAGAGTTTATCAGAATGTCTCAAATCTATCTGAAAATTTTGAAACTTACTAGTCATATGTCGTTACTAGTTATTTTCTTTGCTAGGGAAGGAAAAGGTTGCAATTCTAGACTGACCAGGGATAAAGAACTTGGCTATTGCTGATTCTGCCTGTTTTCAGGACATTTGACCACTCTGACTTGTATCAGTAACACTAAAGATGAGGATGAGTCCCTATAGTATCTTTCTGGGTACCAGAAGTATTGCTTCCCGAGAGCCGGGGGTGGACAACCTGGAGTGCTGCGACCTTCCTAGAGAGAGCATCCTGCAAGGAACAACTCTTCCAGGGCAGTGGCAGGCCTCCCTGGGCAGTAGGTGATTTCAGCAGGTGTAGTGATTTCTCTGCTACAAGTGATACCAGCTCTTGTGATTCAGCTCTTTGTGAAATCACCCAAGGCAAACTCGGGGACAGAGAGACAGGAGCCTCATATGGCTATTCCACAGAGGTGGGTTTTACCGTCCAGCAGCCCCGGTGAAGGGAAGGCCACGGACAAGGCTCCCTCTTGAGGGGCTTTTTATGGGAAAGGCAGGGGGTGGGGTAGAAACCAACTAGCCAGCTGGGTACAGGCTATTCCCATATAGAAACAGGGCATGCTGGGGGTGGTTCACTTTCTCACCACGACCTGAGGAAGGTTGCTTATCTCTGGGGAAAGTCGTCTTGCCCTCAGGCTTCTCTCCTCCAAGGGAGTGCAGAGGGCTCTTGTGCCAAGGGCTCATAGCCCTCCACACAGAAGTTATCAAAACTTTATCTGTAAGCAGTTATTACTGCCAGCTCTCACTGGTGGTGTAAGCATTGATTAATTGAGTGTTGAGGCATATTGACAGTGGTGACTACGATGTTGTAGCACAAGATGTAACTGTATTACTGTCCTTTTACAAATTAGTATCTTATAAAAGATACCAGATTATTAAGTTATAACCAAAACAATCTGAGTTATCCCCACTGCAATTTCATTATTTTTTCCTACCCCTAGGGAGTGAATCCAAACAGTTGGTTATGAAGAGAAAGCTTTAACTTGGCACATGTACTTCGTCCCATGAGATAATGACCCATCTGAGTAGGTTTGTTTAGATCCTTTCCCTCAGGCTGGCGTGTAATGGCAGGTGGGGGAGGTGATCCCTTCAGCCTGAGTTGTCCTGTGGATGCTTTCTGCCACTGGAGCATTTGCCTTGCCTCAAGACTGGGATCTGTTAGGTGACAGCAGAGTGGTGAATGCTGCAGTACAGGTGGTTCCCTGTAGCAAAGCAAGAGAAGTCATGGCTATCACACAGATAACTGTGGAATTCCTTTTGCTATCCCAGCTTGAGAAGGTCACTATTAGCTCTTGTCCAAGCGATGTCCTAGTCTTGCTTTTCACTACCCTGGCTATGTTGTGCTGCTCCTTAGACACGAGGTTTGCTTTTTATTGTTGCATTGTATTTTCTTAACACACTGACTTCCTTTCTGCTTGTTTTTTATCCTTTAGGGCAGCCTTGAAATTTTTACAGGGCTCGGACTGGTGCTGGGCCCACCTTTGGGTGGCTTCTTGTATCAATCATTTGGTTATGAGGTCCCTTTCATTACACTGGGATGCATAGTGTTGGCTTTGGTGCCTGTGAATATATGCATATTGCCAAAATATGGTAAGCTTCCTTCTACCTGCCTCCCTCATTCATAAAACCTTAACTTCTCATGTATTTAAGTGTCTTTTTAAAAGTGTCAGCTTCTGGAGTCTGATCCAAGTCACTTTTTTCACATAATTGGAGTAGAACATCCTTTAGTTCTTTTCAAGGTGGGAATTTGTTGTGTTGGAATCTAAATTGTATACTTCTTCACCTATCAAATTTTGGTTTTTACTATAAAAATAGTATAGCATATAAAAATCTACTATTGACTTTCATCTGTTGTGTAACTGGAGTTACAAACTAACAAAAGGGAAATACTGTTTCTTTTCTAAAGCAAGAAGATCAATCATGAGCTTATGCTGCTGAAAATAATGCAGTTTCCCCCCCTTTTGTATTGAAACAGATTCGTCTCCTAGGAAGGAATCATTTTGGAAGCTTATTCTTCTGCCAAAAGTTTTAATACTCTGTCTCAGTATATTTTCCCTAAGTGCATGCTTAGGTTTTTTGGATCCCACAATGTCTCTATTTATCCTAAAGAAGGTAAGTCCTGCTAACATGCAGTGAAGACTTAATAAATAGGAAGTAACTGGTTATAAATGTAAATATCCTAAACAAAATTGACCTTTATCCAATTAACACTGCTTTAGTTAACTGTTAGTTGTATGAATTCCAAATAATTTGATTTCCACAGTACTGACAAGTCAATATCCATTGCACCATCTCTTCCTGCTGGGTCTCAATAACTTTGAGAATGAAGAAATGTAAGCCTTTAAAACTGGACTTTCTCCACTTAAATGTCTTTCAGCTGCAAAGTACTCTCTCTGAATAGGGCACAGAAGCAGCTTTTGTAAACAAGGGACCTTTTTCTTCCTTCCTGAAATCAAATTTTTGAAAGCTGCCACAGTCACTGACAGTGTTACATCTCTTGATGTGAACCCATGCTTTCCACAAGGTGATGTCACAGCTCTGCATTCTCTTACAGCATTGCTAAAATTAAATTAATTGCAACTGTGTAACCTGTCAGCTGACTTCTTCACTCACTCCTTAAACAGGCAAATGCCATTTTATTTATTTTTAAATTTATTTAATGCTTATTTATTTATTTTCCCAGTAGTGTTTAAGATAATGGATTTGAAGTAAGCAGTTTAAGATTCTGTTCCTGTGTAAAATTAAGCAATGGTCTTTGAGGGCTTTATTTATTAATTGTTTTTCCAAGGCACAGTGTTTCACAGATGGCTGTACTGCTTTTTGTCTGTCTAGTCTGTCCTTACAGCATTTGTCCAAGGTGGAGGGGACTTGATGATAACCTCTTTCATCAGTGGAGATGTGAATGTACATCTTTGATCTCCCAGGAGGGATCTGAAATTATCCCACTGTAGAATCGGTGTGCTTCTATGGCTCTTCTGCTTTCCCTCTGCCCTGTGCTAGCAGATACTTGCTGTGAAAGGGCTGTAGCCCTCTTGGCAGGCATTCTAACCACTAAATTAGAGTTATTATCATGTATTTGCTTATGGAAAGGAAATAGTGAATATTTATGTAGTCTATGCCACATGAAACATCTTGGAATACCTTCTAACTCTTAGTTAAGGCACTCATTTGAGAAACTAATATGTTTTTGATTCATTTCACATTCTGTTTCAATACAGAAATGTGTGTCTGCATTAGGAAAATATGGGCCTCAGGGTGTTTTCAAAAAACCTCTTATTCATTATCATAAAAATTACCCTTTGGTTGAAAAGTTGGAGTTGATTTTTATAGCACTATTTACTTTTAAGATGTGCTGATTAACAATGGATGAATACAGTACTTTGGCTTTTCTAATGCAAGTAAAACTAAAGATTGGAGAGGTAGAGTCTAAATCCATCTAAATTTCAGTGTCTGAAGTGTCTGTTTCAAGTGTGTCGGATTGTAATGTTAAAATCCAGCATGCAGGTGTAGGGGACATAGCATAGTGCTTCCTCCTGACATTATTTAGGCTTTATATGAGTACAGTTGTGTCAGGTGTTTCCACCACTTCATGCTTAAAAGTGTTGCTGAAAGCAGTGAAACTGAAGCTCTCTGGATGATTTCAAATACTTGAAAAAACTCTGTATGGTATCAGTAAAATGCTTAAAATCACGCATTTCAGTATTTTGACTTAATTTATAATTCTTGAATTGTCCTTCAATGAATGTAGCATATCTGGTTTGTCTTGGTTTTTGTTTTGTCTGCCTTTCCATAGTTCAAACTCCCAGCTGGTTATGTGGGCTTGGTGTTCCTTGGTTTGGCACTCTCTTACTCCCTGTCTTCTCCCCTCCTTGGACTTGTAAGCGACAAACTGCCGGTGAGTCCTACCCTGCTGTGTGTGCAGGGTTACTAAAGCACTCTCTGCATTTGCTTAAAGATGGAGAGCATCTCATACTGAAACCCTGGATGTAGGCCTGGTCTTGTAAAGGGATCTGCCTTTCAAGACCTTGCACATCCACCCATTACTGCCACATGGAAGGTGTCTTTTGCAAGGTCCAGGATAATTTAAGAGTGCCCAAGTCAGTAAAGGACATCAGACAAGCAGCTGAAGTGTGCTGAGCTTTTCTAGTGGACTAAGCACAATCTTTTTCCACGCAATATGGAATAGAGAGTGGGAAAATATGTCCCAGTTATCCATGCTTTTAACCACATCTAATTCTATTAGCTTTTGAGAAGAGGAATAAAGATGTTCTGGTTAGCTGTGTTGACTTTATCTCTTGAAAAGCACAATATCCAGGTCAGATCAGCGCACTGGCCGCCTATCCTTTAGCCTGGTCTTTTAGCTCTTCACAGCACCATAGAAAGAGCCTTTGACAGTGGGACACCTAAAACTGCCTGTTTGATAGCCAGCGCTAATTGATCAAGAAAACCTACACTTTGAATGCTGTGCCTGAAGGACAGTGACAGTTTTCTGACACCTTTTTTCCTGACACAAACTAGTAATGCCCATTGGTCAGTATCCTGAAATCTCTGTATTAAGAAGCTGCTGCCAGTGATGGCATCTGGGGTGAGGAAACATGAATTTATTGTTTCTTGATGTACATGACAAATTCCCAATTTTAAATTGCATAGCTTTTCCTTTTCTTACACAGTACATCAGGAAGTGGCTGCTGATATCTGGAGACTTAATGACAGCAGTGTGCTTTTTCATGCTAGGACCTGCTCCTGTACTGCACATTGAAAGGTACTGCCTCTTCCTGAGCCTGTCCCCTTATATGATGTTTTCAGCCATGGTCATGTATGTCCACAAGTCTGTAATCAGCAGCTCTGACCATGAAAGAGATTTGGTTTTTAACTTCTACCTTTGACCGTGAAACATGGTGGTTTTTTGATGTCTAGCATGAGACTGGGAAGGTAAAACAGTGAAAGCATCTAAAAATGGAGATTTTACAGCTTCATAAAATAGATCCTATTCTTTTGCTTTCTACTGTTACTGTGTTCATGTTAATGTGTATGGTAGGAAGAATGTTGCTTTTTATTTTCCTTCCTTTCCAGTTATGTGGCGTTTCCAGTTCAGCAAAACAAAGTTCTCGTTTTGTCTTAATTTCCAAATTTTTCTATTTCATCAGTGTTTTTAAACTATGGGGTTTATTTGCATGGCAGTGCAGCAGTACTGATTTTGCTTCTCTCAGTATATAGCCTGTTGAGAAAAGTGACAAGATTATAGCTTTGTTTTCACTAGCAAAGTAAAGACAATGTCTCTTGCACCTGAATGCTGTAATGCCATATTTCTCAAGTTAATTCACAGCAAAACACACTGCTACATTTACAAAACAACTGTACAGTTCTTTTGTCCTTGGTTAGACACTGCTGAAGATGATAATAGGCTTGTTAATGCATACAACTCCTCCTAGGCTGCTAATTTTTAAAGATCATAGATTTGAAACTGGTGCAGTGACACATTTGAGCTGGGGAGAAAAAGAAATCAGTCAAGTTTTTAAGGTTCTTTAGCTAAGTCTATTTGGTTGTAATATGTTAGGCTACAAAATTTTAACTTCAAAATCCTTCACTTCTGCAACAAACCAAGTCTGGTGCTTGCACATAGGCATTACTGAGTTAACCTCATCTGTCTACCTCTTCCCTATATGCGCCTCATAAAATGAACTGCATTTGCTAAGAAAATTTATAATTTGAGCACAGGTTTTTCATAGTCCTTTACAAAGTCTTTTTTTTAAAGCATAGAACTGGATTTTTCAAGTCTTAGTACTGGCTTCAAGACACATAGTTTGCTGATCAGTCTGAGAGAGCTAATATAGCAGCTTTCAGTCAAAATGGAGTCCTTGCTTGGAAAGAGTCTTCAGCAGCTAACTTCTTGTAAATGCCTCTCTTTCAGTCAGCTGTGGATGTTTGTGCTAGTGTTGGTTTTGATTGGCTTTTCCCTTGGCATGAGTGCTATGCCCTTGTTTCCAGAGATCCTGCAATGTGCGTAGTAAGTAACTTAGTCCAAACCTTCTTTCATGTTACTGACACTAGGAACTTGAAACTGTTTTTCAGGGGTGAATATGAAGCATGGCTTTTTTACCCCTTTTTGAGGCAAAGGCAGATAGTAACACTTAAATGCTTCCACTACTCTATTGTCTTAGTTTTTTCTGACTGAGCACCCCAGTCATTATCCTCCCAGTATAACTTTGTAAATGTGTACCTCAGTAATGATCTAGAAGGGTCTTGATTTACTCTTATTATTATGTTCCTTTTGGAACAAGGTCTTTGCTTCTAAAAAGCCACTGTCACAGTTTCACACTTGCCATATGAGACATGAGGAATTAGTGCGATGGTGTGATCTTACTTGGGAGAAATCAGAGATGAGGAGTAGCACTGCAATCGTCCGGAGAGGCAGCAAAGAAAAATGTACTGGGTAGACAGACATTCTACTGGACACTTTTGCTTGTTAACTATTTATGTGGTGTGCAAATTAAAAGGAGGGGAAAAAGTCTATAGGGAAAGGCTACAGACTGAGACACAGTATGTATTGTACAACTCTAACTGGTCTGTCTTTCTGCAGTGAGAATGGATTTGAAGAAGGTCTGAGTCTGCTGGGATTGGTTTCTGGGCTCTTCAATGCCATGTGGTCCCTTGGGTAGGTGTACCCCTTTTTCTAAGCTGTGAGAGTTCAGCTGTTCCACATTCTTGCCACATGGAAACCTGGCTGCACTACAACCAGAACCCTTGCATTGCAGTCACAGTGTTGACCTTGTTTCAAAAGTTTCTTGCTTGACAGGTGCCTGATAGACATGTTAAAACAAAGCTTTTTTTTTACCCAACAAAAGGTAAAACTTTTGTTTTGACAATGCTCTGAACTCGTCTTCCTTGAAACATACTGTTCTGCATATCAAAAAATTGTAGTGATTAAGTGGATGTTTGCTTGCACTTCTGTGTGCTCACTTTTCTTGTCACTAAAGATATTTAATGCTCAGTACAGAAAGATGTGGACCTTATTTTTTTACAAAGCTAAGTCCACCCCCATGGAGTGAGGTAGGTGTCTGCTCCTGACTAATTCTATTTTCCTTTTTCCATTTTCCACATTTCCTCATGTTGTTTGGGATACCTTAGGGTAGAATCTTCTCTTCTTTTTCAGCCACAGCAACTATGTAAGGTCTACGTTTGCACAGCTTAGCAGAGTGTGTCTGTGTTTATTAATCAGGGTCATTGTCACAAAAACAAGTGAAAGGTGCTATTGGCTCAGTGACCCTTCAGAGTTGTTGCTCAGTGGGAAGTGACAGAGTGCCCCTATTGGCAGCCATTTACAGGATATTTTTGTCTGTCCTTGTAGTCCTCTGTGGCTGCAGGTATGTTTCAGTGGCACAAATTTGCACCATTTTTTTTCCAAGCTCCAGCTGTCTAGCAGTCCTGTTTATTTCAGTACAGACACAGGTATTATAAAGGTACCAAACCCCAGGTTTATGCTGCTATCGAGCCTGGTTTTATAATGTAACTTGCTTCCAGGAAGTCTCTCTAGTTTTACACAGTTTTGTGCCTTTCTGTCATGAGAGACCATATCATGTAAGACTTTTCATTAGGAGACAACATAACCTTTATAACCTGCATTTTCTAGACAGGCATAAAGGTGCAGGGCAGTTACAGACAGCTCAACTTTGCAGTGACTGTGTCTGTCACAATGTGCCTCCCCACCTGCTTATATTCATCAGTCCTTTGTCTTGAAGTTTGGAAACTTTGTGTTCAGAGGGATGCGACTTTGAATTTCTCTTATGATAGAATTGATCAATGTAGATATTTTCTTAGAGCATGGTCCTTAATGGGGTCTCTCTACTGAAGAAGACTGCATTCAGCTGTCTGATGTGGATCCTGTTTCCAGATGAGGAGGTAACTGGATTTACTGGGGCCTTGGCAAATAAAAAATTCGTACTAACTGTGAATTTTAGGAAAGTTAGGTCTCTGGAAGAAAATCTCTTTGTTGTCAAAGATAAGAGTCTATGAAGGAAGGCCACAAAACCCAATAAAACAGTTCTCTAAGAATATGATACGTACCCTTTTTGTTTGGGATGCCAATACCTGATTTTGATTTGATGCAGGGCATTTGTAGGTCCAGTTCTGGGAGGATTTCTAAATGAAGAGCTGGGTTTTGAATGGGCTGCAGCCATCCAAGGAGGATGGCCACTGTTAAGTGTAAGTAATTACACTTTTTTTTTATATTTAGTGCAGTTATGAGCTACTGCATAAGGTTGTTATAATTACTACAATTGTAACTGGCTGTTTCTTCAAAGGGTCTTGCAACTGGAATATTTTACATCATTGAGGCAATAAGAAAAAGGTATGCTGAGATATTTATTCTTTATTTTGCTTGCAGTCATATAAAGCAAACCTTTGAAATCTGTGCTTGCATTTTTTCCTCACTACCAACCTAATAATGAATAAGATAAGCAATAAAAATATTGCTTAAATAATTTGTCTGTATGGTTTCCTAAATCCCTACTGACCTAAACAGACAACTAAACCAGGCAATGCCTATTCCATACCAGCAGCAGGACCATAGCATGAATGAGTAAACCGAACTGATGGTTCCTCCAGGAGGGTGTTTGTGAGCTGGAATTGGTTGGATGGTCACATGCAGAGAACAGTGGTCAACGGTTCAATGTCCAGATGCAGACCAGTGATGAGTGGTGTCCCTCAGAGGTCTGCCTTGGGACCAGTACTATTTAGTATCCTCACCAACAACTGAAAGAAGGTAGATTCAGACTAGATACGAAGAAAAAGTTTTTTTACTATGAGGGTAGTAAAGCACTGGTCCAGATTGCCTAGAGAGGTAGTGGAAGCCTCATCCCTGGAAACATTCATACCCAGATTGTACATGGCTCTGAGCAACTTGGTCTAGTTTAAGATGTTCCTACCCATGGCAGGTAGCTGGACTAGCTGACCTTTAAAGGTCCCTTTCATTCTGAACCATTGTATGATCATGGGAATGAACAGTACATGGTTCTGTGCAGTAGCAGGGAACCAAATCCAGTGATCCATGTAGCTCTTTGCATGTAATGTACTATTTTGCTTATAATGTAGGTATCGCATAGAAGTATCTATGGAATATAAAATTTGTGTTATCTCTCATGTTCTTTTTCTTATGCAAACAGTTCCAGTTCCAGCCTGCAAAATGCTCCTGATTTTGATAATGAAGAAAGGACTCGTCTAATGGGCAATGAAACATAGCCAGACGTACTTCGAATTCTCTGTTTGCTATTGTAGTTTACCCTGGTATTGAGGTGACTGGACTTAACAGTGCTTCATTATTCTGGAGCTGGGACATGATCCCTTAGTGAACAACCAGTTGTGGTTTAATTGTAGAGGCATTACTGTTTTGAAACACTAAACAATGACTGCCTTTCTTTTGGAAGTTCTCCTAAGTGATGAGTAACCCTCAGCTGTCAGCCTGTTTAATTGTGTTCCATGTACAGTGCACCACTGTATGTGAAAAGATGTGGTTTTAAATGTCTGGTTTCTATACTTGTGTGTGCTGTGCATTATTCTTCGGTAAAGGTACCATTTTGCTGCCATGATTTTCTGTACTTTTTTAAAGGAAGTTCATTATCTTGTAAAAACAGAATTCGAAATTATAAAGGACTAATATTGTTTTCAATAAATATAAACCAATTTTAAAATCAAGTTTCAAATATAAAAACAATATTGTTTTCAATAAAGCAACTTTTTCCTAAGTTTTGTTAATTTTCTTAGAAAACAAGAGTCTAAAATACTTCTTGTCTACCAGCATTTATGTTATCTTGAGAGTGCCTGAAAATGAGAGGCAAAAGTAATGAGGAGAAAAGTTGCCATGTCTACACAGAAAAAACTGATCTTCAGCTCTGGAGGAGACTTGGCACCTTGTGTATACATTGGTATACATACACACACAGATGAGTGTTTGTATTATATATGAAGACTCAGCTTGGTGGTTGTGAGATTTATTTTGCTAATAAATGCTAGTTGGAATGTGTTGTACTAATTGCTTCTGCAACAGCAAATCTATCGAGAGTCTAAGGCTACTATGGGGAAAAAAAATCTCACTTCTTCCAGATGGTCAGCTAAAGATCCTCAAGGGGACAGGGACACTCCTGACAAACTCACACTAGACTTCTTGGTCTAGACAACCTTGGTTGTGGCAAAAGTCTTTTAATTTGTCCTTGAGCCCCTAACTGGCTTCTAGAAGGGGTTCTCTGTGGTGCCCTTTTTCCCACAAATAAGAAAAGTGGTCTGTCTAGAAATTTCCAGTCAGTTTCTTTTGTGAATAGTTCCTGGATTTTACATCAGAAATACTTCTTTCTCTGGCAGAGCTCTTTTGGACTAGCAAGAACAACTGCTCTGGTAGCCAACTGAGCTGTGAAACTTCAGGGTGCCAAAGGGCAGGCTTCCCCATGGGACATCTTGTTAATGCTTCCTTCCTTTTTGTATCAGGTGTTGGACTTTACTGAAACCAGGAATGTATACCTCAACTTATTTGGAAATGCTGATCATGCCAGTGCTGATAATGAGTCAGGTGAGAAGGAGCTGAGAGGACTAGAGCTGGATGCAAGATACAGACATGTAGACATGAAACTTCGCTTGTTTTGTGCAATGACTTGTTCACTTAGCTGATATGTGCTGTTAGGACTTCAGAGGGGCCAGGATGACCAGAAGGGGCACAAATGCCACTGGAATTAATGAACTGCCCTGCAATGTGTGAACTTCACCAGACCCCCAGTAGAAGCTAGACAGGCTTAACCAACACCTCTAACTAACAGAGCAATGGGGGCTTCTGAGGGAAGCTAAGCCACCCCCTGGTTAGTGCTGTGCTTGTCTCATGTAGTGGCAGGTCTAAATATCCACCTGCCACTACTGACACAGCTCTAGAAGACTATGTGTCACCTATATGTGACTGTGCCATGTATAGCCAAACTATAATTGGCTGGACCAGGGCAGCCCTGAGCAGGAGCCTGTGTGGGAGCACTGAGCTCTGGATCATCTGCCTGCCTGCCTCCCACAGCCATGCCTGTGCCCTTAAGTTTGGGCAGTGCTGGTCTCTGCTGAGATTTTCCAAACTTGTTTTCCTGCTGTGACCCAGGCTTGCCTTGAGCTGTGTTACTACCAGCAGTACCATGCCTGGCTGATTCACAGGTCTGGCAGATGATGCTTGTCTTTGGCTGCAGCACATCGGTGATTTCCCTGCCACAGTGTAAGGCAGCATTGCTCAATGCTGGCAGCTCTCTTGCCTTTGATATTGTGAGACTTTCCAGGCAAGGTGATTGCATCTCCAGGTGTCAGCTTTCAGCCAGCCTGGGGAATTCCCAGGTTTTGTGCAAGACTTCCTCTTTTTAAAGCCCCCTGCCTTTGCCTGCCTGAGGCCTCCTCTTGGGTGACTTCCAGGCTCCAGACATGGAGCTTCCTAAAACTTGTGCCTCTGCTGTGCTTTTGGTGCTGTCTGCTCTGGGGGCCTGTGCCATGGACACCTATGTTGCAGCTGTCTATGAGCACAACGTGGTCTTGTCAGAGGACACTGAAGTGCCAGTTTCTTCTGAGGAGGCCTTGATGCTGATGGAGAAAAATATCGCAATTTTGGAAGCAGCTGTCAAGGAAGCAGCCAGACAGGTATTATGAAATCATTAAGAGACATTCCTTTGAGTGAACGCTGACCATTTTTTATTGTCTTAATGGTGTTTGTATGTTGGTACCAGGGTGCCAATATCATTGTGACTCCTGAAGACGGCATTTACGGATGGGTCTTCACAAGGGAAACAATATACCCTTATCTTGAGGATATCGCAGACCCACAGGTGGACTGGATTCCGTGTACTCATCCTGGAAGGTATCATCCCTGTTATATATGGGGGAACAGTCTGAAGGGAAAGACAGCTAGGAGTGGTTGTTGATAGTTTTAAATGTCTTGGAGCACGTTCTGTGAAATGAAGCCAAGTTAAGACATCATGTAGTTGCCAAAAATAGCTTTGGACAACTTTCTTCATAATTTTTCTCTGCCATTTTTTTCTTACTGTAATTCTTTTTATTCTAGTTTAGTATACCAGGAAGGTTGAGATTTATTTAAGAGAAAAATAAATACACAGAATCTACATTTTAGTAAGGTATTCTATGCATGTTGTAGAAAACGTTTAAAATACAGGAATATTAGGAATATTTGTGAATAAAATAACAGATACTACTGAAAGAGTATACTGCTCAATTTAAAACTTGCATTTTTGAATTGTGTTATGGTAGCCTTTTTATTCTGTTATTTTCCTTAATAAATTGCACCATTTTTTGAAGCTGCAGTAGACAGGTAACAAAACACACCACAGAAGAAACAAATCCTAAGCTACCTTGGCACATCAGCCACATGGAGAGCTGGAGCAGAACGGCTGAAATTAGCCCATGTGTGGGTGTAACTTCAGCGCTGTGCCACACACCGGCACCAGAACGGAGACTTGAAGGTGTGAAGATTTGCTTCCACTGCAAGGAAGCCCCTGTGTTCCTCAGTTAATGTGAGGTGATGGGAGCATTTCAGCTGCTAAGCTCTGAAGCGGGGCTCTCTTCTGTCAAGTAACAAGAAACAAGTCTCCTTTCAGATATGACTATAAGATCTATTGGTCTGGTGATCTGTGGTCTTAACATTGGAATATTTTCATTTTGAATGGTTTTGATGTTCTACTTCTGTCTTCCTTCCCTGCTGATTAGGTTTGCTCCCTCACCTGTGCTGGAAAGACTGAGCTGTCTGGCGAGGAGTAACTCTATCTATGTGGTTGCAAATATGGGGGACAAGAAACCATGTAATTCCAGTGATCCGAGGTGCCCAAGTGATGGCCACTATCAGTACAATACCAATGTAGTCTTTGACTCAGAAGGGAAACTGGTGGCTCGTTATCACAAGGTGAGAGAATTTTACAATGTTCAGTTAAGTGCATGATTCTCAGGAGATTAAAGATGTGAACAGAAGATGCTTCCTGGGCTTAAATGTATTTCTACATAGAGGCATAATAGACCAAGTGTAAGAGGGCAGGTGGAAGCCACTGCCACTATTCTGAATTTAAAAGCAAGTAATTAAATGAGTAGTAAAGCTCAATAAACTCTATTTTTTACTGCATCTCTATAGGGAGTGACACATAAGATATTTAAACATTAACATCCTAAATAAACTCATCCTAACTAAATACAAATCCCCTTTACTGGTCTAAATCAGAAGCACCAGATATTTGTGGTTGACTTCTCTTGCAGTGGTAGGAGTTCTCCTATTTGAAATTAACATATAGCACATGCACAAAACATATTTTCCATTACTTGTATTTATGTGAATGATTCAATGTTCATTTAACTCAGATGGTTTGATTTATTTTCTAATATTTTATTTTCTCCATTCTTTTTTTCTTTTCCATGAGCAGTACAACCTTTTTGTGACAGAGAAACAGTTTAATTACCCCAAGGATCCAGGATTTGTGACTTTCAACACATCCTTTGGCTACTTTGGCATTTTCACTTGTGCAGACATACTCTACCATGACCCAGCTGTGGTCTTGGCAAGCAGATTTCAGGTTGACACCATTCTGTTCCCAACTGCTTGGGTGAACACCCTTCCACTGTTATCAGCAGTCCAGTTCCATTCCGCGTGGGCCATGGGAATGGGCGTCAACTTCCTTTCAGCAAATACGCACAACTCCACTTTAGATATGACAGGTAACATGACAGTGCTCTCATTGATCCTCGTTCTCATGGGCAACACTTGTATCTGAGTAGTGCAGCTGACCTGAGCAGAAATTGCCATCAGCTTTAAGCATGCATACTCGTGTCAACAGGATTAGGACAAGAGAACTTGTAAAGTTCTTGATATAAAGGAAATAAAATTGTGCTGTGTAAGAATTTGGAAATGCTTAAGTTGACTACAATGCCTCTAGTCTTTGTTAAATAATCAGTCCTGTGAGTTTATGAGTGTTACTTTTCATCTTCTGACCCTGATGTTTATTGATGTTTTGGCCACGTGAAGACCCAAACTTCGTTTTCTCCACTAGATGGAACCCTAACTCTGAGAAATGTTCCTTTGGGTTCTGCAACTAGTACTTCTGGGCTGGGGACCTTGTGTGTCACATTTTCTTGGCAGGCTTTGTTTCCACTGTAAATTTTTCCTGAGCAGATGCTAGAAGCCAAGCACAAATTTTGTGTGCATCTGTTTGCAGAATTGGGAGAAACTTACTGCTAAAATGTAGCTTTAAACTTTGCCATCCAAATAAAAGGAGATATGAGCCATTCCTTTAGTTCTCACTTGTCGATGACGCTATGTCATACAACTCACACTCTTTACAAATAGGTTTTACTCTGGACTTTAAAGATTTCTCTAGTTACGTAAAGTGCTTGCATAAAGATGTGAATTTTGGTAATATCTTTTCCTTACAGAACTTTTTGATTTGACAGTATTACCACCCATTTTAATCAGAACTACTGATTTCTAATGCAGTTAAAGAAGAATGCAAAACTTCAGCCACTTAAATCATATATAATCAGGACACTAATCTTGTCACTTACAATACATGAAACATCAGAGTTTGCCCTACTTTCCATTGATGGCAAAAAACATTAGGTTATGATTGCAGTCTGTGAAGGGTCAATTTAGTTTCAAAACAGTCTGGTAAATGTTAGAATTAAATTTTGCACATACATAATTAGTGACTTATGCTTACCTGTCCCATATATTTGCTTTCAGATTAGAAACTTTCTGGTGTTATGTGTTTGCAGGGAGTGGTATTTATGCCCCAGATGGTCCAAAAGCATATTACTACAGTACTGAAATGGATAATGGTCACCTTTTGGTGACAGAACTGAGTTCACGCCCACGTCTCTCTCCCGACTATCCTGCTGCTGTTAACTGGACATTGTACGCCAGCCAGACCAAACAGCTTCCATCAAATAAACACTCTTTCAGTGGGGTCGTTTACCATGATCTCTTCTCCTTTACGGAACTCACTGAATCTGAGGGAAATTGTGCCATTTGCCAGCCCGACCTCTGTTGCCATCTGAGTTACAAGATGGTAGAGAAGCAGCAAGACGAAGTTTATGTCCTGGGTGCCTTTGATGGTCTACATGTTGTTGAAGGAGAATATTATTTGCAGGTAGGAATTTTTTGCTCTTACTTGAACAGTGGGAAGGCTGCAATACTCTCTTTGCAGTCTCTTTGCATTTATTTTTTTTATTTGGGGCATTTAAGACAAGGCATTTTTCAGCTTCCGGGCCCCCCCCCCATTTGTTCTCTTCATGATACATTTTTACTTCATTAGGGGTGTTAATCTGCTTTTCTGTGTTATAAATGATGGAAGTGTAGACCCTGGGTTGACCCTATGCTGTAACACTCTTAAAGGTGAGGTCACCCAGCAGTTTTGGCAAGAACAGGACAAGATAGGTATGTATGCTTCTCTGTGCTGATTGTAATTTCTGCAACACATCTTTCAGAAGTTGCTCCTCAGGTTTTTCAGGTTGTAGGTTTGGCAGGATTGATTTATTGCTGAGGAGAGACCTTATTGCTCCCTGCAGCTACCTGAAAGGAGGTTGTGGCGAGGTGGAGGTTAGGTCGGTCTCTTCTCCCAGGTGACAGGACATGAAGAAGTGGCCTCAAGTTGTGCCAGGGGAGGTTTAGATTGGTTAACGATAAAAATATCTTCACTGAAAGGATTGTCAAGCATTGGAACAGGCTGCCCAGGGAAGTGGTTGAGTAACCATCCCTGAAGAATTTAAAGAATGTGTAGATGTGGTGCTTAGGGACATGGTTTAGTGGTTGGTTTGGCAGTGCTGGGTAATGCTTGCACTTCATATCTTAAAGGTCTTTTTAACCTAAATGATTTTATGATTGTAAGGAGGTTTCTGTATATGTGTACAAAAAGGAGAGAAGAACATATTGCTCTCTCTGTCTTCATAGGGATGCTCTTGTAACAAGAAAGCTGTTTTCTGCTCAGTGGTTTGTACCATTGTGCTGATGTGATTATCTAAAACGTGGTTATCTAAAAAAATTAAGACAATAAATAAGGATATACCATTTGTATTCACTTGGCTTGGCAGTGTATTGGTTCTTCAAAATTATGGTTAGGCTTTTTTTTAGTGTGATATAAATCTTTTCTATATACACAGAAATATATATAGAGAACTATATGGACTGTATAATAAATAAATGCAGAGATGTATCAGAGCATTTTTTCATCATGACAGCTTTTCTTCTATCAAATCCAGCTCTCAGTTGCTGAAAGCTTAGTGGTGTTTTACCTTCCTGTCTCCTCCTCCCCGCAGATCTGCACAGTGCTCAAGTGCCCGAGCACAGACCTGAGCACATGTGGGCAGCCTGTGGAGATGGCTCAGACCAAGTTTGAGATGTTCTCCCTCAGCGGCACGTTTGGCACCAGCTACGTCTTCCCAGAAGTGCTGTACAGCGGGGTGCAGCTGGCCCCTGGGGAGTTCGAGGTAATGGGACACCCTTGTGATTTGTCAGACATCAG